>NW_020270366.1:20853016-21453016 GCF_002803265.2 Melanaphis sacchari | reverse complement strand
AGCTAGAATAACGCTGTGTTTAACGTGAATACAGCAACGAAAGAAACAACTATTATAATTTTTGATAGAGTTCACTAAAGGAAAGCTAATTACTCAATAAGTGATATACAATTAAAATATAAACATTTAAGAAGAATTCAATTTTTATCAATAATTTGTTTAATAAACATTAATAACACAATTTAACCATAAAAAACTAATTAATTCCGGCAAAAAAAAACTGTATACATGACCAAAAATTTAAATACGCAGTAATATACCCATGAATAAATTGACATACGAGTGACTATAGCTTATATCAATTATATATCAAATTAATTAGGTATCCGGTGGTAAAAAATGATAAGCTAAACCAATAATTAATTTTACATAAATATTAACACTAAATTTCAATACAAAAAATAATCAGAACTTGATAAGATTCGGAAAATAGGGTCAAGCAATTCCGTAGGGATTTGAGGTGAGTGATTTAATTAATTTTCAACTTCCTTGATGAATTTTATTTATAATAATAAAATTCATGAATACGCCAAAAAAATTGCTCAATACTATAAACCTAATCAAAAACACATATTTACCTTATAATTATACGAACTCGTGTGCTATAATATTTTATACATTTCCAACAAGAAATATTTGTATGTAGGTAGTTAAATGAAGATGTTAAAATCATACTTAATTGGCATTGTATATATTTTAGGCTTGCGAACTATAAAAAATTAAATGATTATCATTGGAGTAGGAAATAAATAAATAATAATTCGCCAGCATTACGTTGAATAAATTAATGTACCTAAAGTAATGGCTTTTCACAATGAATCTCCATTAAAAATTGCCAATCAATTACGGCAGTTGCAGCTGTCACGTCAAAAGAAAAAGAAACTAACGCTAAAACCTCGATCAAAATCAAATAAAGAAAAATTATGCTTTATCGTAAAAACTTAGCCCCAGGTTAAATAACTAATAATTCATATTTATTCTAATTATACTTATCTCTTTCTGTAATTTTTTAAAAATTATTTAGTGTATGAACATGCAAATACTACCTAATTACATATACTATGTTGTAAACCTAAAGCGTCTGTAGAAAACGATTTAAAAATAAAATATAATATCCCAAAGTTGTTTGTCTATCGAAATAATAAGAACTACCCACTGTGCTTATTAAACAGAAACAGAGGTTACAGTAAAATCATAACACGAAAGACAGATAAGAAACAAACTTCGTCGTAGATATTATAATTTCATCGATGGTGATGATGAGTCGTTTTTTTATCTAACAATTCTCGTCATAGTTTTACGTTAATATTTTATTAATATTTATTATTGCTGTGGTCTCAACTCACAAGTCTTCGTCGTGTTTAAGGCAAACGAACAAGCAATAGCATAACAAGATAATGAAAATGTTCAGAAATGTATATCTATAAGTATATAACAAAATAATATAATCAAACGTTTATTGACTACACAATAACTGTCATGTAATATCAAGGTATTTTATATTATACAGTGGACCGACTCGTTTTCCCGTTTTTTTGCGTAGCAGACACAGAACAAAACATCATGAACACACTGTATGCTATTATAATAATATATCAGTAAATCACAACATATCTAATACGTCAGTCAAAATAATAATAATGAAATATCGCAATAATGCGTCGACGACACGATACGCGCGCGCACCACTCACGTGTGACCCACCGCCACCACCACCGCTAAACATCGAAATACCGGCACGACGCGACGTGGCGACGGCGGTTGAAGAAATAAATTATTAATAAATTAAGAAATAAATTATTTTTAAAAACCGTATTTTTTCGGAGCTTCCAAGTTTCAGACGACGACGTGGTGCAAGATACTATAATAATTTATCATACACCGCTACCGGCAAAACACGTGGCTACGGGTCGTGCATGGGTCGTACGCATAACACAAGATGATCATGTGAGGCGGTAAAAACTCAATTATTGCGCCTAATTTGGGTAATCTTTTTTTTTTTTGACAAAAAATAGTGATAACATTATCATTCGATCGACTATAAACTCACTTGTACGGCGTCTGCGTGATCGTATTTTTCTGCGTCACCCAGGACGCGTGCGATTCGTAGCTGAGATTTTTAGACAGCGCGACAGGCGGGCGATGATATCGAAGCAGCGGCGATCGACGATTGTTCAACGACACATACACAAAAAAAGAACGTCCGGCGATGTATTTCCTCTTCCTCGTTTCGTAAATGGGTTTCGGAGACGAACGCGTCAAAAATTGTCGTCGCCAACGCCGTGTGGTACGAAACGTCCGTGTGCCGACGTGCGATGTATGAAACTGAACAATTATTCGGCGCACGCTATTGTTAAAATATAGCGCGGTGGACGTCCTGTGAGCGGCGGCGGATTGAGCGTTACAAAATAATAACGACGACGACGATGATGATAAGTATTTAATAATCAGTGTTTTTTTTCTCTTCTTCTTTTTATATTGCTCCGTTTCCGAATAGTTATTCGACAACCGCGGCTGCAACTGCAGAAAGTGATTGCGGTCGTCGGCACGATAATGCGATATTATTACTATTATCAATATCATCATCATTATCATTTATACTGCGCGTGATGATGATACTGTTATCATCGTTGTTGGTTATCTATCGCGCGAACACTGCGAACGTTGTGCGCGATAATGTTGCGATGATTTTGGACGGGGCTCCGTTTTGCCACTCTCACCCGCGCCGTGCTACTGTTTTTCGCTTCTCCCAAGTTTTTGTCAATCACCACCGATCGGATGTCGAGACCGCTACCCGTCGACAGGGAAAGTGTCGGCATTGGGGCGCGCGAAACTGATAGAAAAATAATATAATTATTTATACATTGTTATTCTATGAGTAATATTTTATACGCAGGCACGTTCGATGCTCGCTTTATTAAACTACTCTTACACACCGCAATAGACGCTATTGTTTTAAATCATTATTAATTATTTATTGACTAACAAAAAAAAAAAAAAAAACAGTAGGTACCTTCTAAATTATTAACAATACCTACTTAAACGGCTGAATTTAATGAGGAAATATTTAAGTTGGTTGAGCTACACAATAGGTTTATACAGTTCGATACTAGATATTGTAAACTCCAATTCTGCAAGATTTTATACTACTATCTATTATATTTATAATATCTTTAAAACTGAGTGTGCAAAGAGTGTGTTTCAGGACCTTAATATCTCCGGCAAACAATTTAAAAATTTAAAAGTCCAGGAAAAAAAGTCCGAGAAAAAATTATTTAAATAATATATATATATATCTTTATTACAAAATTACTCGTACCTATATTAAATTATTATATTAAAATGAGTTCGTATAAAATTAACCAAAAAATATTTTATTATTCATCATTGTAGTTATAACTAGGCTATAATATAAGTTAAATATTACATGTAATTTACCATAATCATAACAATTACTCTCTACTTCTTTTCCGTTATACAATGTGATATATATTGTAAAATCAGATCGATTTGTTCGTTAACTACAAATCTTAGACATAATTTTCTAAGACGACTTTCCAAAACCTTTTATTTACTTTTAGATGCTCCACCACATATTTGAATCTATTATTCCAGTTCTCGCAAATATTGGTACTTCAATGTTCTTCATTTAATGTTTAGAATACAAAATTAAATAACTTAAAAATTATTCGTTTGCATTTCGATTCAGATACGTTAAAATTTTCAAAAAACCATTTAATAAACTATTTATAAGAAAACAGGGAAGTTTTTTATTTAAAAATAGAAGTAGATATGTATTGCCACAGAATACTCCTAATTTAAAAAATTAAAGTATTTGAAAAAATATGGCCCCAAAGTAGGAATTATTTAAAAGGTCCAAAAGTTAGAACTTGAAAAATTAATTATTCAACGAAAAAAATGTAACATCACAGTGAGTATGTTTAATGAAGCGCTTTACCTAGTATTATATATACTGTATTATTAATAGTAAATATTATTTTATTGTATTATATTTCTTTATTTATTACCTATCACTTGATAATAAACAATTTATTACACAAAATAGGTACCTAAGCTTAAATTAAAATTAAGGGATAACAACTTAAGGAAGAAATCCCACGAAGAAATAATTGTACAATAGAATAAATACTAGGATGGTATAAATCGTATGGAATATGTGAAAATAGTTAGATTAAAAAAATCAACCAATTAATTAAAACTATATTTATTTATATGTTTATTATTTACAATTTTTTAAGAGATTCAAACATCAAACGATACCTTTGGTGCTTATGTTATACGTTGGATATAATAGGTATGTAATAGCATTGAGTATATATAGTATACTATATATACTCAATTGTAATAGGTATACAATATTAGATTGGCGCTATGTCATACAGTCGTTGCATCTCATTTGACATTCCACAATATTGTTTTCGGATTTCACAGATAATAACATGATGTTTTATGAAACGAAAGCATTATTATTTAATATAATAGTTATACTTTGCACTTTGCAGTAATCAGTGAATTAAGAATAAAAACAGACGTAAAATCGTCAAATATAAACGACCTTCTACTGCAAAGATAATTATCATCTGCCTTGATTATAGTTCTGACATTAATATGTCTAGACATAAAAAAAAAAGTCGTGTAACGAAAAAAATGCAACGTTTTTTTTGGAACGTAGCGACAATAGTTTTTCAAACTAGTCAAACTACGTATTATTTCATGAAGTGAAAATTTTCGGAGTGACATGTTCCCAAATATACATTCGAACATTTCCGTGATGAACATTTACAAAACACAAAATTATATTTCATACTTTTCCCATCATAAATCATTACTTATAATTACATATTGATGTAAATGAATAATCCCCAAAATCAGGATATAAAGATCAGTAATATATTTTATGGCCTACCTTACAACATATAGAAACTAGTTTAACCAAACGAACGTGTCCTTTTTTCCACCCTCGATGTAGCTATGTAGGTATTGTATTACTATAATTCAACCTTATATAATTACTCAACTGCAGTTCGTACCTTTAGTTTAGTTTGTATGTAATATAGATATATAGTGGCCTCATTGTTACGATTATAATGACATGTTATAACTACTGGACTGTAGATAATGAACTTGCTAAGGACTGATAAACTTATCCCAGTATCGGACAACGCCATATTGATTTCGTTTTCATTGTTCTTCATTGTTAAAAATAGTACATAAGATTCATTATTACTGAGAATTTTATTTTTATATACTATAATTCCCATGAAAATATAGCTAATGGTATCAAAATGGCTGACTCCAATAAGGGGATATTTTTCAATGGAAAAACTAGGGATAATATATAATACGCGTAAAATATTTACGGTTTAGTGCATATAACAATTATTAATGTATAATACTTTTTTAATCACCTATTCTTAATTACAAATCTAAATATTACAAAAGTCTTAAAATAAAATTTTAAAAAGTTATAAAAATACAGTATCGTATGTACCTAAAAATTACAATAAATTTAATTTTAATCAGAATATGCTTTTATCTATAAAGCTATGAAGATTACATATTAGGCAACCAGTAATACGCTTTTTATATATATTTTGTATTACCCGACTTGGCATGGTAAGAAATTATTTTGAATTCTATTTTACTAGACGGATGGCTAAACTACTGTACTTTTATTTCGCATTTTAATTACCTTAACACTTTCATAATAGCAAATATGTGTATTTTTTTTTTTTTTTTTGTAAGTTTATTCTATCGATATCTTTTTAATAATGAAACTATTTTTCCCCTTTCTCTGTAATTATGTATATTAGTAAAGTTATTGGTACGTCAAAAAAATGACCTGCTTATTAATGTAATATAGATTCAAGACATATGTAATAGACCTTTTTTTTATAGTGATTTAAAGTTCAAATCAGATCAAAATTAGATATTTAAGCGAAGAATATCGATATTATCATTGTTATTTTATTGTGATAAAAAAACATTATTTGAAAGAATTTGAAACTTTTATATGCATTATGTTTATTATTATTATTAAATAAAATATTATTCATAGTGACTTTTTCAATAAGTACTTTTAGATTGATATCATATTCTTGCAGTCATGCTTGTTTATACCAAAAACCTACTCTCATCATTCTACTGTAAATCATTATTGACTTAAAGGTTAGTAATAATAATTAATAATACATAGGTTATATAAAATATAATATATGCTAATATAATAATTAAATATTAATAATAGAATTAATGTTGTTTTGACAAAATTGAATTCAACCTTATACCGTAAAATGCTAAAACTAATAGTAAATTAAATTACTTTAATAACAATAAAAATATACCGTAATAATATGTTGGTTACTTGGTAATTTAAATAACTGATAGAACCGTTTTCGCTCAATCGTTTTTCGTATGCAATGGCCAATAATTAATCATTGAATTCAAATAAAACACTTTTGATTGAGGCTGTGAAAGTTCATACAATTGATTAACTCTGATCAGTTAATTATTATTGTTTCAATAAAGTTAAAAACTAAATGAATGAACATATAAAATAAGTTAACAAATACTATTAATTTAACTAAACATTAATTAATAAGTAAAGTTGATTAAAAAAAAAAAGATAACAAAAATAGTGAGTAGGTACTTAGGAAAGCTAGGACTTAAGATCGAGTAGAAATAAATACTAAATAATACTTCAGATCAGAAGTAGTGTAATGAGCAGGGAATAAAAAAAACTGTATAAATGTAATATATTATACCAAAAAAGTATCTTGAACACTATTATTTTAATAATATTGTGTAAATAAAAATAAATGTATCAACTACAATTCGTGATAATCGTATTAATAGCTAATGAGTTCTTGGTATGGGTATAATCATATCGACATCGTCATCTCATGAATACTACGTATTGTTTTATGTGGGTGACTAAAGTATTTATTCTATTTTATTAGTAATTATTAATTAATATAATAAATTAGTTTTTATCAATAAATGTATAAATATAAGTACTAAATTATTTATAATTATTTATTTTTTTGTCTAATAATATTTTTTACCCTTAATGAACCTACTAAATACATAAACAGTAGTAATCTCATTTTTGTAGTAAATGTGAACATTTAAAACTGGGTAACCTAAATGAGAAAAATTATGAATTGTATGCATAAGTAAGTTAACGTAAAAGCAAATGAGTCAATCTAAAGTTTAATTCATTGAAACTTCAAATTAGTAAAATAAGTTATTAGTTAGTAAGTACGTTAATTTTCAGTTTTGCATACATTACAGTGGCTTATTCAGTGACGAAATCTATTCGTATCTACAATTTAACAGAGCAGTTACATATGTCATTTTTTTTATTCTAACTTTATACTATAAAAATTTGTTATAGATTGTTAAATTATTTTTAGAATATATAAAAATAAGAATTATATAATTTAATATAAATTTAATGTAATATTTATAAATAATTTTATATATTATATACTTATTGGCTTTAATTACCAATATATCTAAAATAAATCAAGAAAAAAAAAACTATTTAATGAGATGAAACTGTAACATGTCCAAAATAATGTAAATACGAGTGATACAATATTTATGAAATACATTTTAGTGTTAATAAATAGTTATTAATTATTACTAATCAGTATTCAGGTTAAATAATTAGATAAATTGGTTTGAATAATTTAATTATTCATCAAAAACACATATATTTCTTGAAAATAATAGCAAAATGATAATTATTGTCCATTGCTAATTACTTGTATACCTACTTATATTTTTAATTATTAATAAACACCAATAACATTTTACTGTAATCATAATAGGACATAGGTACTGTTAATCGTTGAAGTTTGATAATATTTCAAAGTCATTGTGTTAACATCTAATATTATTTTAACCTGTGAGAGCAAAAAACGTATAAATAGTTTAGATATGAAATGGTTTAAGGTGATTTAAATGTCATAGTTAATAAAAGCTTTTAACACTTAATAATATCCACTGAAATTATAGTCAAAGGTTAATTAATAATTTATTTATTTATTCCTTTAGTTAATAATAATATAACATGATCACGGGATCCAATGTGCATGATTATTATTTTAGTGATAACATTGCTTATTGATAAATATTTTTTTGATAATGACTTATTTATACACAACTATACCTTTAATAACTTTTTTAACAATGTTTATACTAGGTAAAACATACATAATTTACATATTAATTATTAATGTATTACTTATCTCTACAAAATGGATAAATTAAATAACATTAAACGTTTCATGTAAATATAAGTTTAATTTTAATAAAACCGTACAATAGATACAAACACTATCCGACAGATTACAGTGGCAGTGTAAGGCATGATAGGTAGGTATACGATAATATTTACAAAAATAAATGTATGATAATAATTATTATATTAATAATGAATAATTCACATATGGCTATATTAAAGTATAATATTATTTTGTATACTCATCTATCATTAAAATGAAAGTGCAAAATTTTAAATTAAAATAAAATGAAAGTACTATTCCTTGTTTTTATAGTGAAATGTAAAATATCTCGTTAATAATTTAATTATTAAACAATTATTTTATAAATTAATAGTATGCTTTAAATTAGATAATTTTAAGCGTGACGTTATATTGATTTAATAATGATGAGTTTTTTGTGTGTATAAATATACAATTAGCAGAGAAAAAAATGCAACTTTGAGGGTGGTTTGGATGGCAATTTATACTTTGAAGAGGTCAAAATTAAAATTCATAATATTTTTTATTATAACTAAAATAATGAATTCAACAGTTTTTTTCAAACTTTTTTCTTCTTATATACATTTAGTATTAAATTATAACATAATTAACAGTAAATTGTATAAATACTAATTATTAATTTACAATTTCCTAGCTAACATTAAATAGCTGTAAACACCCCACTAATTGAGCAGCTTATACTTTAAGAAATAATAGATACTGCAGTTATAAGTATTAAAAACAAAAATTGTTTTACTTAACACATAAATACATATGTAATTCGACCTGACCTCATTGACATTGAGAAACTATTGTGTCTGTCTCATATATATATATATCTATTATTAAATGAGTTTGATATTTAACGCTGCTTTATGTTTATAGTATTTGTAAATTTCGTATTGTTGAAACTTAATTGACCTAAACATTTTATAATTAAACCGTAATCCGTATAAATTTCTCCATAATACGAGTACATCAAAGCCTATTGTTATACTACTTAATGCTTTATAGATATGCTGTACGAAATTAATTGTATGATAACTCATATGATTACTTGATCTATGCATTTGTAGTAAAGTATATTTTTCGTTCGATTTTTTGGGATGTTATTCTATTCTGGTTACCCGTTTTCTTCCCTGTTAAGTGCATTTAGTTCAAAATATTTAAAAATTTTAAATGCATTTTTTAAAGTATTATGATTATTTTATTTTCAGTCCTAATGAAAACATAATTAATAATTATATATCTACGGTCTATTATAATTCATATATATTAAGTACCTATTCTTAATTAAAAAATTATCTCACTTGAATTTTGACAATATAGTCCAACATTATTATTTTCGGATGATCAAGACTGGTCGGTGTATAAAAATTAGTCGTTCTTAACAACATTACAACACCTATAACTACTACAGTCCATCTACTTATCACTTGTTATTTCAGATTTGGAAAGTTATATAGTATCATATTATCTTATTGTTGTTATTACTTATTGCAATCCATAATATGTTAGATTCGATTACAATACTCTGTATGTGTATCAAATAGTTTAGGCTGTGAGAAATGTTTGACGAAGCGTTCGTATTCCAGTCATCTGTATACGCGAAGTGGTCCTGGTCTTTCGATGAACAGACTAATGATTATAGAACTGAATCATCTCAATCTCGTAAATTGTAACAAACTTTAAACATTCACAATTCACAAATCTATTAGAGGATACTGATAGAGATTTGAATTCAATTAAAATTAAACAAAAAACGCGTTTAAAAATGTATAACAAGTGTATTTTATCTCCTAAAAAATGTCGAAAATGCAAAATTTAATCTATGTTCCGATGTTTTCTAATGTCTAAAATGCGTTTACGAAAAAATCATAATTGTGTGACGGACGTTCAATATTTAAAATTAATTCATCGGTAAATAATGCGATCCGTCGATGTTAAAAGAAACGAGTTTCGGTCTCGCGGTTATAAATAATTTTCAGTTTGACTTGTATTAGTATATTATTATTAATACCTATTGGTTTATTCTGTTTATTGTCATCAATATAAACACGCTACAGGTGTCTGGTTCATAAAATAAATATAATATTAAAATAATAATTAAATTGTATATGTATCAAAGGAATACTGAATTAAAATACTCATGCATTTATTTTAATAATATGTTACAATGATGAAAATAACCTTCGTCTAGTTATTGGTTAACTTTCAAGTTCATTGTTAATGACAGAATAATCCGTTGAGAGTTCACTTTAAATCTAAAATAAAACCCGTTTTACAGCTGTCAGCCACGCGTATGGTACGACTGGTACGAGCCGTATCAATGTATTATACACGCGTTTTTCGATGTATATTATTTAAGTTACTGTAATAAGTAATAACTAATATGCGAGCGCAGAACTAATGATGGTTTTAATGAATTTTACAATAAACAAAACATAGTAGCAGTAATGAAAAGCAAAAATATCGGATTAGTAGGGCATGTATAACACGCAGAAGAAAAATAGTTGAATAAAACAACTTTATGGGTACCGAATAAGAAGAAACCCTTGAGATGACGGTGGCGTGATCGCGTGTATCAGAAATTCAGAACCTGAGTTTGATGGGCGTAGAGAATCCAGAAGAGATAGCAAAAGACAGAGAACGGTGTGAAAAAGTAGTGATGCGGTGAGGAGCTTATGTTAACCTGTATTTAGCCAATAAAAAAAATAAATATTGTACATAACGAGGTGCTGCAACTAGTGACGTTTCATTTCCTTCTATTTACTTCACTATCAAAGTTACTTATTGTACTCATTGTTTAAATTGTACAAATTGTAAATGATCATATGTTAAATAAATAATAATAATAATAAATTATTGTATATGTAACAGATAAGTACTTGAATTGGAAATAGATCTTACAAATCTATATTATATAGTGATAATTACAAAAAATTATAACGTTATTGTCATAATTCAATAAGACAAATAAGACAAATGGACATTTAGTATTATATATTTAAAACGTTGCAAAACGGTTCTTGACATTGGAATTCTTCATTGACGTAAATATTAACACAATAACGGCATAACGCTCTGCATCACATGTTGCTTGTTTTATCAAAATAAACTAAAATTTCATCATATCTTTATATTAAACAACTCTGTATTTATACATTTTATCAAATAATAATTTTAATTACTAAATTGCATATTTGTTTGATGACAATATAATTATAAATTATTAAATTGTTAATTTATACTATGTTTATTATAGCAGTTTGTCCATAATGGCATAATATGACTTATGTACTACTTATGAATTATGCTTATGAACATATCACAATGGAATTAGGACTAAGACAGTTAAAATTATTAAAAATAATAGTAATAATAGAAAAATGTTCAATTTTTTTAGAATAGAAAGTATAACGTTGAAATATTTTCTTATTTTACAATGATATTGGGGCTTAGTGAAAATTATAATATTTATTATGGTATACTTAAGTATACGGTGCTGGTGAAGCAAGTAGAGATAATAGCAAAACCTACACGGTGGATACAACATTTTAATTAAAAAATACACAATGCATATTGCATTCGATCATTGCATATTTGTATAAACAACACAAAATCTATTACACGTGTTCAGTATAATAAATTATTATATAATGTATTTAGACGCATAATCGTCAAAACCAGATTTTCAGATGTAATTTTGTTTTTATTAAAAACCCACTAACACGTTTGACCTTCAAAACTATTAGTACAAAATAATATTTATTACTTAATTTTTTTTTATTATACTTTTCAACATTTCGTCGGACCCGATCAAATAGTAATACGTAGAAGATATAACAAATACGTCATATCACGTGTTATATTATAATGAGATTCAGATTTATATTATGAAATGCTCAAATGTTGCTAATTAATGTAATTTTTTTACAAAATAAATACGCATTTGAAAATTATAGTATAATAATTAATTATATTTGTGGCATTTTAATACGGCGTTCGTACATACCGAACACATTTGAATTAACTAAAAAAAGTTTACCTACAGCAATGTCCAATCACAGAAATTTCTACTAAAAATAGTATACATTACTCTATGACGTATACTTCGGCGACACAAAAATAAAATTTAATAATAAAACAACCACAAATGTATATTATATAAAGCAGTAAATGCTAGTGAAAAATCTGATGTTAGTGATAAATATTTGTAAACGACGAAAAACAATAATTTTAAACTAAGTCTATTTTTTTTTGGTGACTAAAGGTACAATAATATAATGATTTTAATAATAGCAATACAATTTTAGCAAAAGTTAGTTTTTTTTCATTATTCCCAATAATTCAAAAAAAAAATATTGATAACTTTTAGAGTATCATCTGGATCTAATTTGCTGTCAGAAACCTATTTCAATATTAATGGTCAGTGAAAAAAAAAACTCATGACACAAAATTAAATAAAAAATACAAATCATTGTAAAATTATACATTTTTTGCTAGGAATTTAAAATAGAAGTTTTTTAAAAAATGTTGATTTATTATAATTTTCAACTATATTTAAAAAATCTGAACATTTATTAATAAACATTAAAAGTTTTCGATAAAATTAGTGTTTGTTCACATAAAAAATCATCATCTGCATGAATAGGTATGCGAATTATATAATTTTCATAAGTTAACAACGTCACGTTGTTATATAATAATCTAGATATTGTATTTATCATGCACATTCCTTTTTTTTTCTTCGAAAATGTAGTTATTCAAAATCTTTTTTTTAGATCATGCCTTCAAATTTTTAATATTTTTTATTGTTCTATTTATGGATAAGTGTTCTAATGAGATACAATTAGTACACTTTTATTTTATGAATGAGAACCCCCTCTTTTAACAATAAATTTTATAGCGAATAATTTTTATTATATAATCTCATATGATAGGTTTATTAGAAGAAGATATGAAGGGTATGATGAAGAGAAAATAAGTTTTAGTAATTAATATTAATAAATTAATAATCTATTATTTAATTTTTTTAAACAGTTCAAGTATAATAAACATTAGATTCAATATTACATCTAATTTATATTTATGTAAAACTATTTCCAAAGCCTATTTTATCATTATTCATTAGTATAAACCTTTTAATAACTGATAAACAATTCTTTTAAATTTTGAATTGTAATATAGATAAAAAAAAAAAAAAAAAAACTATTTAATAAATAATGTAAAGTAAACAAGAGAGGTTTATCATTTGATAAAATTGAAGTTTGTATAACCACGTGATATTCCTTAAGTAGTACAAAGAATTTGAATGTACTTTTATAGTCTTAAAGTATATTTAAAAATTCTAAAAATCAAAATTTGAATAAATAAATTATTAAATGGAAAAATGGGTGTAAGTTTGCTATGTGAATCATCCTGTACAAAAATATATAGGTACAGTTTTACATTCCTTAAAAAATTTTATTTATAAAACAAATTCTATTAAAACGTATAAAATTATACTTTCTAGAAAAAAGTCGATAATGAAATGCAAATTACTGTAAGAAATATTTATTATGTTTGATCAATCAATATTTTTTTTTTTTTTTTAATCTGCAATTTTTGTTTTGTTTGCTTGGCCGATTGAACAAACTGTCCAATTCAAGCCATACTATTTATTTAAGTTATAAGAATTTAAATGTTAAATTATACATTTTAAGGTATGTGATGTAAATTCAATTATAATAAAAAATATTACTTTGTGAAACATAATATTACGAATCGCATTAAATAGTAGTTCACGCAATAATTGCTGTAATTACAGATTTAGCAACATTTATTGATATATTATGATAGTGCTTTAAGACATTTAAAGATCTAAACTTATTTTCGTGTTTTGATATAAATATCAGCAACGACCTAAGCTTTGAAGGTTATTATGCTAACGAACCATTTATCATTCGTTCGCATTCGATCAATCTAATTAGTGTACTTATATGTTTATTATATTTATAGCACTGTATTGAAATTTGTCTTGTGAACATTTTTCAATATATTTATAAAAATAAAACCAAACGCTTTTAATTAATCAATATCAATTCAGTTTTTAAATAATCATGAATTAAATTAAATTTTGTAAATCCCATCCAATCTAAGATCAATTAATTTTTGATTTAGAAAATAATGTCGAAATGTATTTTAATTTTAATTTTTATACCTTTATATTATATGATGTATAATATTTTTGTTGTAATTAACTACATTGTTTTACCAGTTTAATTTATATTTATTTATATTTAATAAGATTTGAAAATATATACTAAATAAACTAAATAAGAAAATCTATTAAATATACTAATTATTTCTTCAATACTCAGATACAATCTAAATATATTTACAATTTCCATATTATTTTTTTAATACAACAATAATAATTTCAGTTTATATAATCAAAACATTTTATTGAAATGACTTACCTATTTTATTAAATTGAAACAGATTATTTTATCAGTAATATATGTATATATTTTATTTTTAATTACTAATTATAGGCTATAGCAATTCATGAAAAAATGTGCATGAAATTTTCAAGCGTTTTGAGCTTTTTTGACCAAACACAATTTGTTTAATGACATTTATGCAAAAAAATGTAAAAAAAATTTCAAAATTTACTAATTACTCGAAAAAATAAAAATAATTTGTATAAATTAAATTTTGTACCTATTTATAATTTTTATACAAACAAAGTAAAAATTTATATATTCAATTTTATAATCAATTTAATAAAAATGATTTTATCAAAACTTATTCAGCGTAAAAATTCTTATTTTTTTCTATCTATTTTTTTTTTTAAACCTATTATTTTGAAAAGTACTGAAATCTAAAATTAAAGTATTTTTAGTATTCCAAAAAATATTAATACAAATTATTGTAAAATCAATGCATTCACTTCATTGTAAATTTAAAATAGTTATTATTTTTTTTTAATTCAAAAAACAGGTGTCTCTAGAGTTTAAAATTATTTTTCAAATATCAAAAATCCCTTTGATCGAAACCTAGAAAACTAGAATGTAAATTTAAATCTGTTTTATATATTATAATTCACCAAACACAAGCTTCACACTATTGTCAGACTTTTTGGTTGTTTTAAATATTTTTTTTTGACCTGCTTTAGTCACCTTAAATATAAATAGTGAAATTATAAAAACAAGTTGTAATATATTTTGTTGTGTATCATTATTACGCGAGTATAAAAAATACATACAAAAGTGCTGCTTATTAAAATAAATAAATAAATAAAAAACCGCTGGGTACATAAGAATACTTTAGAAAATTTTATATTAGGGACCATTAAGCTGGGGCTATACAAAGCGTATCCGTCGATCGTATTCCGCCGTATATATCTAAAATAATAGTAAGCTCCATAATTATTGTACCAATGATTATTATTATTATTATCGTATCAATGATATAAATATTGCACTACCGTATTTGAATAGTATAAATCTATTTATTATTTATTTATATTATTTATTGAGTAGGTAATTAAAGTAATGAGATAAAATATTGAATATCGTTAAATTAAATATTGAATATAATTATTATATAAGCGTGACGTTTTCCGTCACCGATTTAGCCCATCCTAATTTAAAACAATGTAAAATTAGGGTTTTGCGTTTTTATTATTTCGGCGTTCGTCCGCCAAAACGCAAGCCGACCGGAATTTTCCGCCGTTGATGAAAACGCGGCGTATTACATTTTTCGAGTATAGCTACTTCAATAATATACAATGAATCTTGAATACAACGGAAACCGCTGCGGAATACGCAGAGTATAGCCCCGACCTTAAAGAAAGTTCGGTTTATAATTTGCATTTGCACTACCAAATAAATAGCCGAAAATAATTTTGGTAATTTACCGTTAACGTCTCCGTTACGTGGACAAAAATAATACGATATTTCCATAAAACTATACGTATATGAATAATACTAAAAAATTAAGGAAGTGGGTACCGCTCAACTATACATAAGGTGTGATTGTAATTAACTCTCGAAGTATGAAAAACGATTTTGAGCGGAGACGATCAATCAGTTTATACAACTATGATATATTTTTTTTGTTACTTAGTTAAGTAATTCATTTTACTTTTAGTATTACGTTAAGTTGATGAAAAATTGAAAATTGAAGATTTTATACGATATTAGTACAAAATATTTGAATTCCAAAAAATAAAAAATTATTTTAGGAGAAATAGTAATTTATACAATTGAGTATCTAATGAAAAAAAAAAAATTGAATTTCAAATGGTCATAAAATTAATTGAACTTTCCGGTAAAAATATTTACTAACAAGTAGCAATACATTTATAAAGAACCTTAAATTAAATTTCAGAATCATGTATAAACAGAAAAATGTTTATGAATTTCTAATGACAAAATTGTAATTTACGGTATTTGATGAATTTTGTCAAAATTATAACTTTAAATACTTATAAATAAATACTGTGATTACAAATATTTGGTATTTTTTAATTGGAGAATTAACCTTATATTGTATTTTCAAACATTTATACCCATTCTTATTTTTTTTATCGGAATCTAAAAAAAAAAATCAGAAAAAATGTAGTTTCTCATGACTATAAATAGTTATAAAAGAATTGAAGTATATAAATATTTGATGAAAATTTCAGATATTTACGAATATTCGTTTTTTTTACAACGAAAATTCGATTTTGTTAAAAACTAATTTTGCTTAAACATTTCCATTTTCCCTTAATTTTCTAGTTTTCTCGGTTACTTTGAAAAATATTAGGAATTTTTAATTTAGACTTCTTTAAAGTACAAACTAGGTCTAACTTGTTATCTAAAACCAGTCTCAAATTGAAAATCGATGTATTTTATTTACTACCTATCGTGTACTCAGACATAAAATCCTACACACTTCAATGTAAAATCAATACATTTATTACCACGCTAAGAATCTAAAATAATTCTACGCAATTATTATATTGGATCGTTCCATATATATATAATATTATGTAAATGCGTGTCTGTCTATTGAACGTTAAGCTATTCAATTCACGGAGGAGCACGAAAAAAAATAAATAATTTTTTTCTTTGTATTATTAAACTGAAAAAAATTTTTTTAGGGGTTCGATGTAGGCATCTTTAACGACATACCAGCGCCAAAATAATATTTGTACGTTAATCGAAGTTTGAGGAGGCGGTTTACATGACCAAATGTAAACTCCTACAAGGATAACATTTTTACCTGAATCATCATTAAATGTAAACTCCTACACCAATAACCTTTTTACATTGTTACCTGTAAATTAAAGATACTGTAATCTCCTACATGGACATTTTTACCTGAAAAAAATAGGGTAATATTATTTAAATTCACGATTTTTGAGTTGAAAAGCTCAAAAAGTTAAAAATGATCATAACTTGAAAATAATAAGTATATAAACACTTGAATAGAGCATGTTTATACGCTGTATTCTTGAAAGCTAAGTTATATCCATGTTATATACTATAATATTATATGTTCATATAATTCATTACCTAATATATTTTTTTCACACTATTATTCACAGGATTCGCTCGGTGACCCTGTCCACTTCCTGTTGAGTGCTATTCTTGCATTAAATTGTGCTATTTTACAAAAGTACGAGCGATATAATTTTTTAACATCTTTTATAGGAGTTAACACTATGTTTTTGCAGGAGATTACATTACATTTGTAGGAGTTTATCATTCCCTATTTACATCATACGTAAGTGATTGTTAAATACACAATATACCAATTTTGATTGTAACTATCTAGCAGGTGTGGACTGACCAGGGATGCAAACGGGCAATCGCCTCCCGAGTCTTGGGCCCTCGATCGTGTCATAATATTAATGAAAATGTTATATATATTTGCATAAAATGTAATATTAAAATATAATAGTAAAACACCATTCATCTGAAAATAAATGAAAATGAATTGAGCATTATTAATTAAAATATTTATTAATTGAATAGTGATAATAATAGGTCTAGTTGATTAACTTTCCTGGCTCCTCATTACCCAGTCCGCACCTTTCACCTAGTGGAATAAACTTGAAAAACCTTTCTATGAGGGGGGGTGATGAAAGATCACCAATCAGAGGAAAAATATCTAACTTACATACGTACTCAATAATTAGGCCGCGGTTTTAGACGTCATATAAATGATCTATGAATCGTAATAAAACGTAAACATATTTAATATAATTCAAATATTTTAAAATTGTCTTCATTTATTTTTTTCCAATTCACTTATTTATATTATATCATTTATTGGGCATCGACTTCAGTGGTAGGAACATTATGTTACACTATTGGCGCATCAACTCAGTTTATCAATCTAGCGGTAAGTTTGACGATTAGATATATTATTATTATCTACACGCCAGAAACCGGAAAGCATCATTCAAATAAACATTACATATTGACGAAAAAGAAAAGGTATATGAACGCATCGTATCATTATTCTGTCGAGTAATATTCACTTTATCATTTTGTCATATAATAGAATTGGTTGAGGAATTATGGTGAGGGAAGAGAGTTGCTGCCAAAAATTCAGATTTTTTTCGGAAGCACATTACACAAAATATTCTTATAGGCAAATTAATTCATTTTAAAAAATATAACAACATTCAAAGTTATTTATTTGTACATACCTCCTAATTATTAATCTGTAATAATTGAATTAACACTAAATAGTATTATTTCAATTACTTATAAACATCGAAAACGTAATGTATTGACGTTTTGGCGAGCTTGAGAGGAAATTAGGTAATATATTTCACGGTAACGTCTTAGGTCTCTTATTATTATCACTCTATATAAAAAAAAAATAATAAGATCACATTACGATAAATAAGCTGTGAATTAAAATTAGAATTTTGATACAAAAAATTTAAAACTTCATCTTGATATATATTCATAGCATATAATATTGGCACAATTAGAAGTATGATGATGATAATTTAATAATATAAAACAATAAAACAATAATTTATTACATCGTATAGTTAATTTCTATTAAATAAATACTTTAAAGACAATTAAAACTTAAAATACTTATAATGACAGATTATGATAAATATATATTACTTAGATATAAAATTATATTTCGAATGACAGGTATGAAAAATATCAATTTGTACTAGAATGTATTTTTTATATATATATATATAGTACAGTTAGTTAACAGTTATATTATTAGGATAAGCATTTTTTTCGGCAGCGTATATATAATTTTTTACACTAGAAGTTCAACAATTAATATTTATATAATACATGAGGTGATTATAAACTAACGTTTGATCATAAGTTTCGTGTTTGAGCATCAATATCTGGATTAAAGGAAAAAATGATGTTAGATGGCAACGGGTCTCGGTTTCAGTTCTAAAAATTGGAATGGCACGTCCAAGCTTCTATTACAGTGCTCGACAAGCAGGTGTCCTCTCCTGTTGGATGTACCCACCACTATCACAGAGTCACCTTTCATCAGTGCAACGTCACAATTTCCTTCTTCTGAAAATCGAAACGTTACAATATAATATATTAGATATCGAATTACAGACTATTGTAAGATTCAAAATAAATACCAGGAAAAGATTTTTTCATGATACGACTTTGCGGATATCCCATTTTCGTGTTACCAGATATCGTGTAAGATCGACTAGGAGGTAATGGCGGAGGTCTTTCCTGGAAAATAAAAATAGTTACGTTATAAAATGTCATCTACAATATGATTATAACTATCAATTGTCTGTTTTATTATAGTTAGTTATAATTACATATAAATACTGATTTTGAAAGTTATGAAATTATATTTCAGTTTTTAACCATCTATTCAGGTTAGTTTTTGTCATTTTAGATGAAGATTGATGAAAATTAATATACTCTAATTCTGTTTATTTTTTTTTAACTTGATGATATGAAAGTAAAACAGTTACTATTTAAGAGACGAATAAAGTAAATAATTTGAAAGCAATTTATCTAAAATTAATTGTGTATACTGTGTATGTTATTACTTTTAATTGATGTTAAAATGTATTCAAAACTTATTAAATTTAAACGAAAAAATGCGTCAGTAAAATTTATTAACTACTTATTTACCTATTTAGTCTATAATTGGTTTAAAGTGAATTTAAAAAAATTAACAAATTAATACTATAAAGTATAAATACAATATAAAATACATTTCAAAAGCTACGAGTATATACTCGTTTCAAAGAGAAATATTAATGATAATGCTTAAATATAATCGTAATTTAAAATTCTTAACAATTCTTGTAAAATTTTTTAAAAATATTTACCAGATTCAATCCAAATAGGTTACAAGTCTGTATTATTTTTTGATCAAACTTCTCAATCTGGTCAGGAGGAGGGGTTCCCGTTATAGGTTGTGGCCTGGGTCTAGTCAAAGTTGCTGTGCCACTGTTGGTAACTCCGGCGTTCGGAACTTGGCTACTAGAAGTCATTTTCCTTCCACCCATACCCATTTTGTTGTTGAGACCTATAATATAGATTAAATAATAACATTAGGTAAGTTTAAAAATGAGCGTACGTTAATAACTTATAAGTTATATGAGTAACTAACTGGAGACAATAAAAAATTAAGATATCGTGTGCATGCGAACACCTAATCATAATAATATTAAACGTAATACGGTTATAATAATAGTATGTAGTTCAAACTCTAAAAGATATAAGCAATGTGTATTAAAAGTTATGGTATTCTATTATGCCCTATATATAATATATATCAGAAATAATGACATTGTTTTAACATAAAATTAGTATAGTCTCCAATGATTATAGTTAAACTACAGTTCTGGAGTCGTATATATAGCTACAGCTGTATCGATTCTTAAATAATATTAATATAGATATTAAAAAATGATGACAAGGATATCCTTAAAGGCATGCTATTAAATTATAGGTACTTAAATATATTCAAGGCTCAATAGACACACTTACATTGTACAATCGGGTTAGACACTTGTTGTATTTGCATCATGACTCGTTTAGTACCCGGCCATTTTCTTCTGGTCCTCCAGCTCCTCCACGTGCACTGTATCAGTACGGCTGCATTATGATGAGTCTGCCACCGGAGTTTTTCTAAATGTTGCCTTACGCCCTCACTGAAACATGAACAATTACATAAGTGTGTCGTCGGCATTAGAAGAACGTATAGCTGGTAATGATATTTTTCTTCTTATAAACAATTTTTTAAGCAATGAATGAAATTTCGTGGTTAGTGTGTGTGGCATTAGGCACAGATAGTACAGCTCCTCTTTCTTTATTTTGCTTCAACTATTTATACAGCATTTTTAACTTGAGTGATAATAAAAAATACATATTGGTCTAAATTGAATGTCGAAGCAGATTTAAGTGCAACCATACTAAATATAAAATCTATTTAAAACCAATCATGTTAAAGATTCAAGCACAGTTGCTTATTAAATAATTAATTAAAATTTTGGTAATATTAATTGCATTTTTTTTTTTTAATTTTAGATTTAATTTTTATTTAATTTATGTTTATATTTTGGAATTTGAAATAAACGATTTAATTCATAAAAAATAAAGCTATCGTTTACAAGGTAACATAGGTTGCATGTACCTATGTAAAAAATTAATATAGCAAATATTCACCTCAGGAAGACATGTCTCTTGCCAAAAGCCCAACTCATGCTCACTTCGCTCTGTTTCGTATCAATATTTTCCTCGATGCATTGCAATATCAGATGACAGTCTTCGGTCGCCCGATCGTCAGATCGCAAGAGTTTGTTGAATGGTGCCAGCATTTTGTACCTCAAGTTGAACGCCTTGTACCGCATTCGATGAGGATAACCTAATAAAAAAAAAAAATTGTTGTAATTGTACATATTTAAGTCGATAATCGGTACAATGTAGTTGTTATAGTGTATTATTGTCGACTTACCTCCTGCCATCAGATTGACTGTTTCCAAAACTTGTAATGACCGTATCTGTCGCATAACTACTGCCCTGTCGAACCTGTCCGGGGTTTCGGTTGAGTTCGCCTTAATGCAACGCACGAAATGTGGTCGAGCGTGCACCAGTGATCTCAGCAAGTTGTCTAGCCGCGTGTGGAAATCTTGAGTTAACGTAGACACGGGTTCGTTGCCGTTCAAACTGGAAACAATTAATGATTATGTTCGATTGTACAATTTCAATAAGAAAATAATTTAACATTTTTATTATTATTTAGTAGTAGGGGTGGGGGAGAAGAAGTTATTTTCTCCCTAAAAAAACAAGTGGCTATACGAAAAGTTAACTAATTTGTGTATTCCGTATTCGTGTAATATAAAAAATTACAGGTATTCTTGAATCTGAAACTATCACATTTTCTTATTCACTAGTGATATCTGTCGGACAAACGAGCAATATCGTTCGTCGGCGCAATACATTTTGTTAAATATGTAGTGTATTTTGTGTATAATCAATATCGTGGGTAATAACCAATAAGTAATTTATCATTTTGACCGAAATATAATTTAATATAAGCTACTGAATTTAAACACTAATTTATGAAGTAGAATTGCGATATCATATTTGACTTACAGATCGGAATGCGAAGTCGGCGATATTCGAAACTTTATCCCTCTTGGTACTGTTTCTATGCTATACAATGCTTTCAGTTCACTACCAAACAGATGCGTGGCAAAACCAAACGAACACGATTGCTTGTGAAAAACGGACACTAAATCATCGGGCACCACGTCTTTGTTGGTTTCTGAAATCACAATTACAAAACATGAATTCGTCAGATCGTTACGTGATCTAGTAATTGGACCTTCAACTATTTCTAAGATTGATTTCAATTTTAGGTTTTACATAAATTGTTGTTACTTAGTACTTACACAAATACACTTATAATGCATAGCAACTACCTATTAAAAGGTTTCGAAGTCGAATTAAATAGCATTATTACACACCATAATTCACAGCTATTATGTATATTTAAAGTCTTACGATTGAATTTAGTTTTATACAGATTTGGGGAGAATCTGAAGCATTAATTTAAATTTTAAATTAAACATAATTTGATATGGGCGAAAAATGTCTATAGTTTTATCGGGGAGGATAAGGTTTATTTTTTTCTAATTATTTACGTATTATGTATATGACAATAATAAAATTATGACGTTATCGTTATGTATCCACTCGATCTATACCTAGGAAATCCGAAGCATCATACACAACCCTGCCGGCGAAATGTTGAATGCCAAATGATCTCTGTTCCACTGACTTGGGTTCAAAAAGTCTTGGGTTGTTTCTGTGCTGAGATTTCACTTTTCTCAAGTACAGTTCTACGGATCCGTTGATGGAACACTCAACGTCCAACATACTTAACAATCCGGTTCTCTGTAAAAAAAAAAATAAAACCCACCAGTAATAATTAGTTATTAACGTGGTACAATTGGACAGGTATTACAATTTATTATGTATTAATATATTCTATAAGTTATTAATTATAATAAATTATGCATCAACGGAGAAGAGTTAATGATTAATTTTTGTTAAATAGACGGTTTTTTTCTGTCTTTAAAAAAAAAAATAAGTAGAAAATTACTTATATAATGTATAATATAATATATATTGCTGAATGTTATTATGTGTACTATTTAAAACTTTACACTTGTATAAGAACAATTTAGTTAAATATTTTTTTGATAAAGACAAATGAAAATTTAAAATTCAACTTAATTAAGGCAATTGAAAAATTATTTGTATTACTTTTATACCGACGTGGGAATTAAATAAGTTCAGTTAGTGCAATTCTATTCAATTAAATTTAATATGTTAACTCCTTGACATGGGCAGTTTTAATATGATAAGTTGTTTGCTAAAGGAAATGTAATCATACAAAAAAATTGGTTTACTCACCAATGAAGATATAAGATCGATGCATGGAACGTTATCGACGTAATCGACCTCTACGTCGCAGTGTATCCCCTCGTCGCGACAGGATTCGATGCTAGATTTGAATATGTGTGTATTGTAGAAATGCTGCATCGTCTCTGCGCAAAGATTGATACACAAGTGTTCGAGTTGACTTGGCTGTAAATATTGATAGAGACGATAGAGTGGTTATTATTTTAAGTGTACGTCTAATTAGAAAGTTCCCTTAGTATGCGATGGTTTGAAAAGGAATACCTAATGCATAGTCACAGATGATAAGTCACACAAAAGCTGAACACCATTTTATTCAATAAATTATTAGTTTTTAAATTTAAGGTTGTTATTATATTAGCTAAAATATATTAAGTCAAACATAAAATATTAAATCCAATTTTAATAGTTCTAAAAATAAAATTATTTACTACCAACTTATTTATTTCCATGATTACCCAATCTCTAACCCTAATCTCACAATATTTTCCAAGACGACATTAATTAATTAATAATAGACACTTGTTCATTTTAGTGAGGCTACCAATATATAGAGATCTCAAGTATTATGTGGACATGCTCATCAATGGAAAAATTCGGGGTTTATATTTATATACATACTGTATCGATATAGTATCACTACGTACTTTTGGTTCTTCAAATCCGAACATGTCCAAGATCCCGATGGACCCGTCCGTGGCATGCCTAGCGATATTGACGGCGTTGTTGAGCGCGGCCATTGACTTACTCGACTTGGAACCGGCCGTGCCGATGGTAGATGCATGCTGACTAGCGACTTCGGCCTGATTGTGAACTGAATCGTTGGAGTCACTGCTCAACGTACCCAATGTTGAACCCAGTCGTTTTAGACTGTTTGCTCGGCGTACGATGGTCGCCACAGTCCTGCAGTACAATGCCTTGGCCAGAGAGTCTCTAATCGAATTTGCCTGTAGAGCGAGCAAGATATATATGTAAAAATTAAAAAGCTGCACTTACCCAAGTGCAATAATTTGATGTTTTATCATTAAATTAGTTAGCTTATTCTAAGTTTTTTATTACAAATTATAATAAATTATATCTTGCTAAACAAGATGAAACATTAAAATTAAAAGAAAAAAAAAATGTAAACAAAATCCACGATTATTAGTATAAATTTGAACATTTTGAAAATTCTTAAATCTGTGTATTCTGAACGTTTCATGCACGTTATATAATAACGTACACTCAATTACGAAAAATAAAACTATATGCCATTCGATACCTTATTTTTATTGACTTACTGTGTTTACGTCGCAAGTCGTTTTTATCAGTTGAGTGTTCCCCCGAGTAGTTTCGGAATGTGTTCTGGTGGTGATACCACGGAAGAGCGACGGGAACGTGATGCCTAGCAACCGGGCTACTGACGCCAATTCGGTTTCGCCTTTAGCCACCACCTCGCCAGAACCGTTGTCCACGAAATTGACGTTGCCCAAAAGCAGTACCGCGGCCAAAACCCTCACCACGTCCATGAACGGAATTCCGAGGAGACCTTTGCGAAAGGAAAAGAAACCGCATTATAATATTCGATGAGTGCGATAAACATCACGGATATTGTTTTTAAAATTTGTATACTAATGTTACTAATGTTATTATAGGCATTTACCTAAGCACGATTTCCACGATTGAAATCTAATAGCGTCCTCGGCTTCGTCCTGTCTGGTGTCGCCTTGCATCAGGTACTGGAGATTGGAAGGCGAATACCCTTCCAAGTTTAATTTCACTAAAAGTGAAATACAATATGAATATTATTCTTTAACAGGTTATGAAGGTAATAATGATATATCGTATTAAAATATATTAAGACTCTCGTATAACAAGACCCACCTCTTTCTTCCTGAGATAGACCGGCCAACATTTGGTAAAATATATGATAGTTTTTTTCATTCGGCAGAGGGTGTACCACCCGAGTCTGGTCCAAGAAATAACAGTGTATCTTAGTCCTGTATAGAGCACCATCGGTTACCTGTACTTCGATGAAATGACCCTGGAAAAATATACGCCACAAACAACCGTTATTATAATATACATTATATGACTTTTCAACAAACTTTTTGTCTCACATAATTCTTAAACACTATAATATATAATAATAGTAGACTACAAGCCAATTTTTAAATACCTACTAAAAAAAAAAGTATTTTAAAATATATACTTAAAAATTTCAAAAATCGTAGAAAAATTCAAACGCGAAAATGGGTAAACGTATACTAAAAGTTATTTATTATTACAATGGTATATTAATTATCACAACTTACGATTCGACTAGATTCCGAATTCGAAGACGTTTTGGCGGATCCCAATGACCTCAGAACGGTAAACGCGGCGGCTAGATGTTTGAAAGCGTCCGTTTCAGGGCCACCTCCGGCTACGTCAAATAACTGTCTCAGTAGCAACATCGAAGCATACGTCTTACCAGAACCACTAACACCTTTAAACGAAAGTTTCATCGTCACAATAACGTTATAAAACAATACTTCTGTGTATAATATTATGTGATATTTATTTATATTTCAATTGTATTCAAAAGTTTTGTGAAGTTACAGGTTGTGAAGTGTTGATAATAATATCACGATTACAATAATATCTCGCAACAATGAAATATACTAACCAGAAAGTATGATCGCCTGTGGATACCCAGATTCGGTCTGCTGTCTTACCGCGTCCAGAATTACCTTGTGCAGCTTGAAATCTAGTGTAGCGCCTCTCATACTGGTGAGCGTCATCGGGTTGCCGATGTCTTTATACGAGTTCATGCACAACAGAATAGGTCCCACATTGGTCTGCAACAATAATAAATCACGAAAATTAATTTCAAATCCTCCGCCGACCGAGTAATCGACGCGTGCTGATGATCGTTTCGGAAAAACGTCAGTTGTTCGCGTGTTTTCATTCAACGAATAAAATATAAAATTTTATTAGATTTTTTTAAATCCAAGAAAACTATATTAATTTAAAACGGAATGTAATTTTATTACAATTATAATTTTAGTTTTAAGTATTTAATCAACTCACTAAAAAACGATTAATTTTACGCTTTTGTGATAGATGCAATATATATATACGTATACATTCGTTATTATTTAACACGACAACTAATAAGTATACGTGTTTATACCGCTTAAAGTTTCGGACAAAACCTCTTTCGATGTTCCTCACATGAAAAAATAAAAAAGTATTATTAACTATACGAACTACTATTATACGTCATGACATGTATTCATATAAACATATATGTGTAAGTTTTCGTTATAACTACGGCAGTACTGAGTACATATTTAAAAAAAATTATTATCGGTTTGTAAAATTAATTTCTCATGGATTATTATTCTTATTTTTGTCGTTTTTTGGTAAGTATCACATACACACGCGCGTGCGCGTACGTAAAATAATTTGTTTCAGCTTGGCGAACAAATTAGGGGTTTCTCGTCAAATCCGCCGGCGTCGAATTCGAGGAGCCCGCCCTGAAGCCCGACTGTGTATATATAAATATTTTTTATTGAACATCGATGCTTAATAGCTTTGTCCCGAGGGCAAGATCCTATATATACTTATATAATATACTTTCGTACGTGCCGTGTGTGTGTGATGTGTGCGTGTGTACACCGGGCCCAGGTATACCCGATTTAGGTTTTTAATTTCACATCCTATATTTACTGTATGTATATTGTAATTATCGTTTTATTATAATATATATGTATGTATACTGTATAGTCACCACCGCTCCCTCCTACTAGAGTCGCAAAAGATCCATCGGACGTCGCCTCCGGGCGTGCGTATACGACGTGCACAGGTAAATCGATATAAATATATAAAAAATATATAATATATATATATATACATAATAATAATAATAATCAGCGACGGTTATATTATTATTTATTACTATCGTCATTATTATTATATAAGTATACGCCGTACTTGTACGTATACAGACATTAAATATTATGGTATATACACAACGCGCAAGTATATCGTTGCCACTGATTAGAATGTACTAACCTCTCCCCCCAACAACTCATTTAAAGATAATAAGTTCATTGCATACCTACGACTATTTACGGATATGACCGTCAATTAATGTAACTAGAGATCTGAATTTAAACACATTATTAAATTACCAAAATATTTACTTATGTTACTACTTTGTTATATATAATCATAAAATAATAAATAAATATTTTTAAATCAATCGACGCGGAACTCCAATTTGTTACCATCAAACATGGAATAAAGTAATTATTATTACTCTATCAATTGATGCGTACGATATCTGCATGTGTTTTCAACGATCTAAATATTTTGATCTCAATTTACGGATATATAAAAATGCTAATACGTATTACATGTTAAATTTTCCCTCGAATAGATAGATATATATTAGTAACATTGTACAAAAAATTGATTTTTATTTAATAATTCATCAAGAGATTTTATAGTGCATATATTAAGAAATGTAAAATAAATATTTTTAAATAATTAATTTTATTCATTTGTAGGTATACAGATACTCATGTATATTTTGTCTTTCTTTTATTTAAAATATTTTTGTTATCTATTTATCACCTAAACTATGTATTGCTGTGCTGTATTATATGTAGGTACAGCTTTTAAAAAACAAATTTTTAATTGGTATATTTTTTCCGCTTTTCAGAATTATTATTATTATTACGCCATAAATAAGATCATTTATCTTTGAGCTGATTTCTTGAGAGTAACGATAATTTCCGTTATACATAGGTACATTTATAGACACTTTTTTTGAATAACAATTAATATTTTATTCTGCATTAGATTCAAATAAGATACGTGTACACTGTTTACGATTACGCGATAGAAGAAGCGAGAAAAATATCACCTCCTAGTTGTATCGACAAACAGTGTGGTTCAAGATATCAAATTTCGGAAAGTGGTGGTTTTTACGCCGACGAAAGGCCCAGGCATATGATAGACGGCGACACGGCCTGCCGGATGCAATCCAATCCAATATATTTTATCGACTGTGGGCTTATCGATTGCGTACCTATAGGTTCTCGAAACATAGTACTATAAACACGTTATTTTAAGGACGAATCCTCGTCATCTGTTGACGCCTTGACACACCCTGTACATACTTAACGCGCATAAGGTGTAGGTACGTGTGCGAGCATCGCGTGTGCACCAGGCGCGCACATAATTATATTATTATATCGACGGTTCGACGGACGCGTTCGAAAATACGGAATACTCCATACCATAGAGTGAAATCCTCCACCATCATGATCGTCGTCGTTTTCGTCATCATCATCATCATCATCATCATCGTCATCACATCTGTATTTTATTGTTATCGCGTACGATTTTGATGTACTTATAATAATAATTTAACATACACGAGTTCACTCGGTGTGACAACGAAATTATTGATCATGGACCGCGGCGCGCTGGAAAATAATTAAAGGCGGTATTTACCAACACCTCTATGACTATATATTATTGTATAGTAGATCCACCTACAACCGTGTTTGTGTAAACGCACAGTGCACACATAATGTTTATACTCATAAAATAATGTTATGACATTACGAGGTTTGTACACATATTTTTTTACTAATAACGCGACGAGTCGAAACGATACGATAATGCCGCCATGGTTTTCATTATTTCAAATATACGTATCAATACACTGCATTTGTATTATTTTTGTAGTTTTGTACGCAGGTGAAAACGCTTTAGGTATGTAAACAGAACGTAGAAGCAAAGGTGTACTTACTACTTAAGTATATAGATCTATGTAAATAATACGCCGAAAAAATTACACTTCGTCCATATTCAAGAGTTTAGATGGTATAACTATTATAATTAATATTATCGTCAAACGTTTTGTTACCACTCTTTCTGCGATCGTACCTACAGTCAATATTTTTTCATTTATTGATACATCAAACCCTTATTAAAATAAATGCTTATAAGTTTTTGTATACAACTTACTGATACGAAAAAAATATTTTATTGCGCTTTACATAGACTTTATCAAATCAACGTTTCTCTGCAGGTATTAAATTAATTTATTAATTTTTTAATTAATATTAAAATTATTTGTTTAAGATATTTATGAAACTATTAAACATATTTTTTGATGTATATACAAAAATTATGAACATGGCCGTTTTCGACAAAATTTAAAATAGGTCGATTCCCTTTTCGACTAAAATCGTACTCTTCTCTTTTCGGCCAAAACAAAATTTTATATAATATAATACATAAAAAATAAAATAATTGGTACATAATTTTTGTAAAATTAGGGCAATTATATAATTATATAATTTTGAAAATGATTAAAAATATAAAATTCATAAAATGTTGTAAGATAAAAAATAGAAAATTATTTAAAATATAAGAATATCTAGATATTAACATTATTTTTATGTTAATGTGTATAATATTATGTACAAAAATAAAATTTAAATCACATAAGTAGGTTTGTGACATATTGGCATAAAAATGATGTTAATATAAAGATATTCTTTTATTTTAAATAATTTTCCACATTTTATTTTCAATATTTTATGCAACTTATATTTTTAATCATTTTCAAAATTATATAATTATACAAAAAAATGATATATCAATTATTTAATTTTTTTACATGCATTACATAAAATTTTGTTTTGGTCGATAAGAGAAGGGTATATTTTTGATCGAAGACGGTCTCGCTCAAAATTATATTTGTATTGCATAGCGTGACGGGAGTTCTACTTACATTATCACTGTTCTTGTATTTCAGTGACCTTTTTTTTGAAGAGGGGAGTTTGTGTCTTGAATAGTCTCCTTTACACCATAAAACATCACTGCAAGGAGGATAATAATTGCAAATACATCTGCGAAATTCGACAATGTCGATAAACATATTCCATTACACACGGCCGGTAGTAAGAGGTACGAAGATTTCACACAATAAACGACCGACGCTAGTTAATTATTATTATTTGATTGTTTTAGACAAAAAAATAATATAATAACAACAATGAAATTATACGTAGTAGCTTTATTATACTTATACGATATTATTTATGTATATTTTCCTCATGACTGCGAGTGAACAATATAAAATAATTTTATAATGATCTAATAATTAAATATATTTCTTGGAATAAATTTATGTAGACATAATAATGTATCCATCTATTTTGTGTAAAAGTTTGATGGTTGTGTAATAGAACTGGTTGCATTTATTTTATGCACGTTGTAGTCTAAGTCCTAAGACGAGGTTAGTACGAGAAGACACTGCACAGAGACGGAGAAACACGAAGATTTTTATCTTCGAGAACAGCAAAATATAATACGTAATATTCATAATCTGTATTAATATTGGTGTTCAGCTAATCGTATTTTTAAGCCGAATCTAAGGAATTAATAAAGTTCGGATAATAAAATAAGATTCAGTAAAATATGCTCATTCACAAATGTACTATACGAATGTTTAATAGTAAGTATAACGTGTTTGAAAATGTATTCGCTCTAAAATTTACAAACACTATATAGTATATAGTATATACTTTATGTCCATGTATAATATACTAACGAAGAGATCGTGCAGCGGGGGGTAAACAAGGTGAGTAAACGAAAATCACGAAATCTCCACCCGCAAGAGATCAGTGTCGGTCGATAAAAGATATGAAAATAAATCACGTGATCTCCTCCCATCAACCGGATCTAAACACCTAATAAAAAAAATTTCTTCACAGGTAATATACGCATATTATAATATGTATGTATGTTACAATATGAACCGTGAAGACATCATCTGTACAATAAGCATACACATGAGAATAGTGAATAATTACAATAGTGATGTATATTATAGCGAGTGATATATATTTATCGCGAACCAAAGGCCGGACAGCGGACATAAATTTTTATATTTTGCCTGTTTTTATAATATGAATTTTGTTGGTTATTACTTATTACATTTAAAAGTGGTATGTAAAAACAGTTGAAATTATTATTAAAAAAAAAAAGTATATGGAATTATTGGAATTTAACAGCTACAATTGTATAGTATGGTGTTATATTATACTTCATGTATGACGTGTCGTGTACGATAGTGTTAAAAAGATTTAAAGTTAAATCTTACGATGCATTCCAGTGATTTACAGGCGTCTCCCCTGGTTCACGGTGTACATAATAGTATCGCGTGCACCTGTATATATATGTGCCAGATCAGTTCCCATGGGCCGAGAGATTTGAGGTCTTGAGGTTCAAGGTACACAATATATGTACGGTGCAATGTATACGGAGCGCGCGTTTTATCAGGTTTAAATGATAATATACTATTCATATTATGTGAGAGAAACGTTGCTTGGCGTAATACTGTGCACATGCAGATTGTATAAAAACTGCTGTGTACAATCCCTGCGACGATTTTTTAATTAGAAATTGAGACGACTCGAGTACTCATTATGGGATGACAGTATTCGACACAACCCTAGCTCTTTCTTAAATACTCTTGTTCTTATAAAAACCAAGCATAAGAATTTTTAATAATATTGTAATTATAATTCAACCATTTTAATCCACTAGGATTTCATACTCCAAACGAAGTTTTAAAGTTTAAATTTTATATGGTTGACACTTGTAAACTGTAATACGTCTATCGTTTTAACTTATAGTTTATTCATAAATTGTAAGTCGAAAGGTCGAATTACATAATAATGATAAATTTACGTTGAGACATTTTTAGAAAATAATGATAATAATTTATAGGTAGGTACTCACAAACATTTGTGTGGCGCAGAACCGACTTTGCAGTGCCTTGAGCACAGCATCCTCGGTCAACGGCCCAGGAAGATGGATTAGGTCACCGCCTCCGCTCGCGGTCGACCCATTGCTGCCGGGTTCGCTTCCGGCGGGCGTCGGCGGTCCATGGAACGACCGGCGGTGTGTCCGCTGGTTATTCGATTCAGTCTTTTGCTGCGTTGCCACTGCAGTCGTCGAAGTCGGCGACGGCGTAGCATTTAAACATTTTGCAACGGCGGTGGCAGCTTGACCGCCGTTTTGCGATTCTTCTTTGCCCTTGAACAGTTTATCTGCGCACAATAAAAAAACACATCGTAAGTATAATAGTTTAAGTATACATTTCATAATTTATTATTTGAAAATGGCAATCAGTGTTATTTTATATGCTATATACTTTTTTGTGTATGATGATTAAATATTTTTTAAATTGTGTCAAATCTCCGAAAATTCACAGAAGTGTACTTTGGTTCTCATTAAGTAACTTGTATTTTTAACTAAAAATCACGAAATAAATGATTTTAATATTTCATATATGTATTAAAAAAAAAAAAATTAAAATCAACTAATAGTATATAAAATCAACAGGTATAATTAATATACGTCTTATAATATGATTAAAACTACAAGATACCTAAAGTCGAAACACGTTTAGACACCAATATAAACAGCTTTACGTGAAAGGAATCACGATATTATGATCTTTTGTTAAACATGAAATGGTTCTCCAAAAAGTCAACATTTATTTATTTTGAAAATACGTGTGTTAAGTTATTATATGATAATAAAGAATAATGATTAATGACGTGCTCGTTATTTTTTGAACTATAAAAATTTGACAAATTGTACTACCATTTTTCACTCTGGAAACCGAATAATTTTCTATATGTATAGGTACTTAATAATTTACATATTATTATAATACAACACGAATAATGATGATTTCGTCGTAACTCGTTGAATAATAAATCTATTATTCAACTAGATACCTCTAGAGTAATATTAAATTATTAAATTCGTCGCTTGTTGTCCGATAAGTTATAGGTATAGTAGGTACTACAACGTACACGCCTAATGCCTATATTGCACCGTTAACATACGATTACATACCAGGAAAACCTAACGAACCGTATTCGTGCGAACTTTATAATATATCCAATATTATTATACTCGTACAATACACCGCCACCACTGTAGCTATGTAGGAACTACTACAATCATTAAACCATACCTAAGTGTTCTTCTGCAGGATGCGATTATACTTTTAATTATTACTTTGCAGCTCACAACTCTACAGTTATTATACTATACAACCAAATTGTTCCCATCGTATATGACGACGTACCATTACCAAATAATAAAAGCACCAGCTGATGATCATTACGTTACAAAATAAATAAAATAATAATTATAATTATAATTTATATTATTGCAGTTGTTGTCGTTGAATACGAGGAAATTAATTTCACCAAAGGTATAATTATGACTATATACGTTTAACATAATGCATGTTGCTATGTATATACCTACATTTAATGGATATATTATTATACACGCGCGAGATGGATGGTTCGCATTAATAGGATATAATATTATTACGTCCGATTTTTGGTTGATGGAGTGATTACCGATATTATTACGTACTCAAATCGCTATTAAACACGTAGTGTTTATATCGCATCATGCCATCATAGGTATTTTAAGAACGACGGTACGGTATCGGATACAGGTCAGGGATTCGGGAAAAAATTTTATTATAATCGATTCATATAATATATTCTATCGAATACGTCATACAAGACATAAGTATTGTGTGCAATGGAAATATGAAAAGCCAATCCTACAATGATGACAACTTTACTGTTCTTGGCTTTTAATTTTTAATAATGATGAAAATAATGTGGTTTATGCTAACGTTCAAAAGACGTTACAAGTACGTAATAGACACGACGATTTTGGTTAATAAATTGTATAAATTTTAGTCTAGTAATAATTCAAAATGGGTTTTTATTTTTTTAAACATGTTGTAATGATTATGTTACAGGGAGAATGGATATTATTTTATACACAAACCTCGATCTATGTGTTTTATACGACATTTTTAATAAACGATAATAGGTTTTAAATTTTTGTAATATGTCTACAACATATTTTTTCGAATCCATAGGAACATAATACACGTGTCAAATTATATAAAAAATCATGTATTCGCCATATTTAAGTATTATTATCCTAATATACACACTTTTTGACGGCCACAAATAATAACAATAATATAATATGTATACAATACAATATAATATACTTTAAATTTATTTGAATTTTAAGAACCTCGAATGTCGTAAAACTGTAAAAGCACATACATACGACGCGTGGCATGCGTATAATATATAATAAGTAATAACATATAGAATATCGAATATCACCGTTCGTAATATGATATACAAGACTTTTTACAAGTTTATTTTGCGAAAGGGTTCACTATAATTTATATTATGAAAATTTAGTTATTATTACGACGTGTTTGGCACAAATTCGGTCACAATTTATCGTTGAATATAGTACCTGAAACGGGTAAAGTGGGCAACGAAGTCCTCGGCAACACTGGAGGTGGTAACGTAGACTTCGATGGGCTGCTAGATGCGGACTTACCGGCGGCCAGTATGGTGTTGTTGTTGTTGCTGTTGCTGTTGTTATTGTTGTTTCCGGGGAAATTCGATCCGGTAGATTGTTTGATAGCAGCCGGTTGAGGACAACCCTGGCCACCGTGCGCCGCCGTCGCTCCTTGACCCTGGTTCAAACTGTTCCGGAGTGTGACCAACTCGGTGCTTAGACTTCGCAACCGTTGTTGTAAATGCACAGCCTCGTTTGAACAGGATGCGTCTGTAAAATTAAAAAAAAAAAAAATAAAACATAAACCATCAAAATTTTGTTTGAAATATAAAAGATATACGAAAATGTTATCAAATCTCGTTTTCATCGATTATAAAAATAAAATCGATTAAAAAAGACGATATTTGGATTGTAATTGTATTAATTATTCATTCGAATTATGGATATATAGACTCATAATTATTCTATCGCCATATGGGACATATCTTTAGGTAAGATTGGTCTTATAAAAGTACAGTAGTAGTTACTGGGTAAAGCAGGGTATGCGCGAGCCTGTCGAAAATTCTATTTTTTTAAACAATAAGCAACTGACGACGATTGTAATTTAAAAAATATTTGGTATTTTTCGGTTTATCAAACTAAAATCACATTTATAATATTATCATACGTTTTACGGTTATTTCGATTTTTGAGCAAATACTAGTTGTGAAAATTTAAGATTTAAACACCTATATAATATGTAGTATAATAATGAATATTAAATACGACCTCAATCACTACGACGCCGTCGTTGTCTCGTGAAATCGAGCCGAGAATTAAGATTATAAAGATAATCAATATAAATGGGTATGGTAAACTTTGGTCCGATGGACTGAAAATAAAACGCGAACGATTATAATATGTGATTATTATACACTTACACATACTACTTAAATACTTTACACGAAATCGGCTGCTGCTGCATTACAATAATATGTTAAATATTAATCATAGCATGTGTTATGCGTAAAATACAAATACTTATCTATAATTATTATACTTTAATAAACGTATGCGCATAAATAATAGAACGTCGCGAGAGTTCTCAATTTATATATATAATACAGATCTGTGCTTTAGGTCTCGGCAATGGCAGATCAGATGGAAATTTTTTTAATTTATTTGGATTATATAGCATCGCGCCATCGCGACGACTATTTTTTTTTTATTGATCTCGCGGAATACAACGCGTGATCTGGATTTTAAACTATAATGCCGTGCAGAATATTTCGTCCAGATAGAACGCTATTATTGTATATGTTAAACCCGTTAAACACCGAGAAGTTAACAAAATTATCAAAATAAATACCGGTTTTCGAAAATTATAAATTCATGAGATTTTATTAAAAAATTTGAATTTTCAAAAATACTGTAATAACATTGAACTATTTGAACTACAAATGTATTAAATATAACTTCAAACTTTTGAGACTGAATTCAACTAGCCGATAGCTTGACAAGATTAAATTATGTTCCGATGAATCCTAAGAAATTTTGATTGCGAAATACGTTTAAAACAAAACAATATATACAATTATAACAATATAATATGATGATATATATGTATTTAGGTACACAATATGTTATTGTGTATTTTTAAATTTATTTTTAGTTTTGGTTTGAAAAAATTCATATTCAGGGTTATTTAAATATCAGTAATAATCAGTCTTGAAAAAAAAACATTTAATTTCTGGTTTTATTAAACATTTTTAGGGTATTCTTTTTATCTTTTTGAGTTATAGCAGTAGATCTTTTCAGCTCGATTACAAGTTTAATTCTTATAATAATTTTACCATACATTATTTGACATTTTTTTTTTTTTTTTGGATATTTCATATTGTAGATGATGTGGTTGGACTGGGGATATGCGCTTAATGATTCTTCGTGGAACTATAATACATGATATAATGAGTGGACGAATTAGTTCACCACACACGGTCGTGTGGGGGTTAAACTCAACCGCATATTTAGATTAAGGCTGAGTTTGAAGTGTCGACCTCCCCTTCCTGCATCCAACTCGTCAATTGCACGATTGAACCCCTTGTCGGTCATTAAGTTTTATGATAAATTATCGCAACGAGTGACGTGGGAATATTACAGACGCGTGCGGTACGTGACCGGGGCGCGGAGGTCAAGTCTGGACCCGAAACGGGTCTCATCTTGCTGCAGTGCCCGCACTAATCGCGTTTCTTTTCAACGCACTAAATTATCTTTTCGTACGTCGCCTACAAAACGATATCGGAGACTGTTATGTACATACGCTAAACACTCTACCGGCAGACACGGGCTGCTAGGAGTCCATATGTTATATTCGCCACCGACGCCGACGCCGCCGCATTGAGTCACTATAATAATATTTATATAATATACACTGGGCAGAGATTTATAACCATCCGTAATGACGACTATGAGTAATGATTTCATAAATTATTTTGGTTTTTAACAACGAGTACCGAACCTGTAGCACGCAGGACTACTAATACATTATTCGGAAAATATATTTTTCACGTCTTAAGTATACATACCATCTTAAACAGTTATACACACATCCATAAGGCCGGTAAATATAGTTATGTCTTACATTATTATACGCATTGGATTGTGTTTATAATTATTTCGTATCGGGGAATGGTTTGTATTAACCTATATCGTTTTTCAGTATGCACAGTTATAGTGAACATAATGATTTATAGTCCTTAGTAACACTTGTGGATATGTCAAAATATGTTAGACTATAAATTATTCTTCGACTACCTATATGTTTGTAAATAAAATATGCAAATTTAAACAGACATAATTAGATTAATCTGCACACACGTATGCCTCGGGTTAAGTAAAAATTTGATAAATTTAGTACACTCGTCAAAAAATGTTTAGCGAAACCATACCGATGGGTCATTTAAGGAACCGTAAACACTAAAATAACAAAATATATAATGGTATTATAGTAGTTTGCGCAACACGGCGCACGAGCCGTATTTTTCTATACTTATGTCGAATTAAAATTTACTCCCTGGCCATTTTATCAATTTTTAGCAAACACAAACGCACTAATTAGACGCGTATACACGTACACCACTTCAACACTTGAAGATCACGTCTGGCGTCTTGTAATAACAACTGTACAGGTCGTAGTACACACAACAAGCGCGTAATAACAATACCTACTAAGTTTATTCGTGACCCGTCTGGCGTACTAATATTGCGATGATTTATATAATATAATACGAGTGTAACTCGTCAAACGTGCCTATATACTATTACTATATTATGTATTATTCGAGATCACGAAAGTCAACTGTACCAAAACGATATTGATCGTCGCAACGATGAAAGGCTGTTCCGAGAAAAGGTGGTTGTGATATGGTGTGTTTTTTTTCATATCGAAATAGCCACGAAGGGAGAGGACGATGTTTTATTCGGTAATTAATTCACTACGGGTCTCGTCGGCAATCGGGAAAATGGAGACGAGATTTATTTGAACGCAAACTGGTTTGTCGGAGAACATTTTCAGTGAACACTGTGCCCCGGATCAAACCGGCAATACGCTGGTGCACTGGCCCTGCACCTATACTATACATCGTTTGATGAACTGAGACCCATCGTTTATTAACAACGAAAACGTCGTCCTTATGTACTATTGTGCATGCGTACGTGCGTGTGTGGGTGTGTGCGAGAACGAGCGCCGAAAAAGGTTTGATGAATTTTGTGTTTCGCATTTTTACACAATGCCCGCAATCCGTCTCTTTGCCAAAAACACAACACTATATTTCACGGTGTGCAGTTCAAAAGCTACAGGCAGGTAGGTAGGTTAGGTATAATAGTCATATAATACAAAATAACCGGAGATACAACAATAATACGCGCCACCCATACGGGAAGAATATATAAATATATATATATATATATAAAAAATACCTTCAAAAAATACCCCAAAAATACTCCAATCGTTATTATCCGTTTGAAACGCATCATTTATTTATAAGAGTAAGTATATATTATTATTATTGTATTTAGCGAAAAATGTCCATTTCGTATAATATATAGTATAACGGTTAAAAAATATTGTCGATTTTATTACTGCGTTCCTGTATACATGTATACTATACGTATACAATAATAAATGTAAATTAGCAGCTACGCGTTTTCAGTTAATATGCGTATTATAAATATGTATACCTAATGTAGTGGTTAAGGAAGTTGTGTGGCGTAAACGCATTTATATATATATATATACAATATACATATACATTAATACACGTATAGTTTGATATCCCATGCTCAAATCGGCGTGTAGATCTCGTTTGTGGATATTTTTTTCATTTAAGTGTCTATTAAAGTTTCTTAGACGCGTATTATTCACATACTTCGATTAATGGAATTTATCATCGTTTTTATTTACACTCTATTATAACTAAGTATATGCGTAGTGCTGCTGCTAGAAACACGAGAAAATATTTTTTAATAAAACTGTGTAAGCAAGTACGCTACAAATTAAAAAATATCTCTAAAAATCTTACAAGAGAACCACATAAATTAGCGGGCTTCAAATTTAAAACGATTTTCGAACAGACAAATCTACGACTATGATTCACAGGATAAGTTTAATACATATATTATACATTATAATATAATTACTTAGATTTTTGAGAATAGCTACGCGGGTGTTCTATTGTTTGTGCACCGCTCCTACGTGGGTTCTGTCGATGATCCTGTATAAAAGATTGCATTTCACTATGATATATACTATGAAATTTAATTTTTAAAAATATTTCTATGCAGCAATAATTTTCATCGTCGATAACAATCAAAAATTGAAATGGATTTAAATTTTTTTTCATATATACACAATATGACGTGATGGAACGACGAACTCGAGTTGTCAAATGCATCAAGTTATATTACTTTACTAGTTTGATGTACAACACGGACAATAAAATAAAGTACTAAAGTAAAAAAATAAAAAAATATCTGGGATAAAATTATATACTTTGTCGCTTCATTTGCATCAGTAATGAAAAAAACTGCAGCCTTCTATATAATGAATAATAATATTATGTGCATTTGCGTATTCGATTATTATACGTAACATTATGAAAAATATGAACATATTATAGGCATGGTCGATTTAGGCGTTCTAAAAATTATCATAGACTGATGCAAGTGGTATTCGTACTAAAGTAATAAATGAAAAATCATAAATATTAATAAATAATAATATCTGGTATTACAGTTTGTGAAGTAAATTATAATGAAAATATTACGCATAAACACTCAAAATTAGAATAATAATAAAAAGAATGTGTTTTTTTTAATGTTGCGGGTACAGTGTTGAAAATACGTCTGGTAAAAATAATAGTTAGTTATGAATTTTGGTATATTATGCTTTTATTTTAGAGCCGTACTCGAATTAATGGTGAGCTAGCAGTAGCCAGTAAGACAGAGTTCCTCTGACATTTTTTTTAAGTTTTGAGAGTAGCCTTATTAAATATTTTCATTGGGGTGAAACCCATTACGTTCTTTTTAATCAATTATTTCTACATCATATATTTTTTATTAATTTTTTTTCGTAAGATTTTGTTGAATAAAATATTTAATTGCAATTTGATACACTTGTATAATTCATTATTATAAAGATAACGACACTAAAATTATCATCAATTATTATTAGTTCCCAACAGGTATGAAATATAATTTTATAAATAGTTAAAATTTGTATTTTAAAAAATAGATATTTATACAAATTTAATTGATTAAAATTGCTTATATAATATGAATAATATAGTTAAAAGAATATAACATATTTTAATTTATCGTTAGAATTTAAGAATATTTTAAGTCCATAAGTAATAGAACACTTACTAATAAATAATGATTAATAAACAAATTATTTGTTTGAGATCTTTCTAGTTTTAACTATGTAGAATAGTGATACGAAAAATTATTAACACTAACTCAAAAGTAATATAGATTTTATTTCTTAATCATAGACACAAAATCGTTGACTTGACTGTTGTGGTGTAAAGGCACATTGTTTGAAATTAATTCTATTGGAACTCTATTGTATATAGTTATACGTATATGGGGTGTGAACATATTATAATGTGCCTTTTTTAGGGTTCTAGACCATCGGATATCAGTATTAAATTGATAAAATCTATATGTTTCCGATATTTTAAAGAAGGTTTAGTCTGGTCAATTGTACAACTTTAAAAAATACTTTAAACTATACCTGTTTAGAATAGATATAATTGGTCAATGACTAGTCAATTACGTAATCAGCCGAACAAATTATAGGCATTGTTAATGTGTTGTCTAGGATACGGTGACAATAACCGATTTTAATAATTAGCAGCAACAAATAATACAGTCTTGTCTGCAGGAATTGGTAAATACCACGTTGAACCACGGTATAAAAACGATTTCCGCTCTATACTGCGGAGACCATACTACAACAGGCTATACGTTACTAAAGTAATATATTTAACGCGCAATGTACGTGTAATATACCTAACACTAAACCAATCGTAATAATTATACAACTAATCGAAAATCATTAAAATTATTTAAAAATCCGATATCATAATCATTCAAAGATTAATGTATACGTGTAAATGATAATATACACACATCAGCATAGATTAAGTATCGGTACTTAATATGCTTTATATTATGTATATAAATTTTCGGGGCGATGTTTTTATTTCGATCTAGCAGACAGAGAAAGCCCCTCCGGTCAACATGTCAATTCCATTTCGTCGGACCCGCGAGAAATCGAAAACCACTTACTGTACAGGTCTCCAGGTCACCCGTGTGTGTATGTTTGTATCTGTGTGAGCGTACCGAAAATGACTAATGAGCGACGTGTGTTCACTCGACTTGTGGTATAAACTTGGAACGGTATACACACAAGTCATATATACACACACATAAACACGAGCGTGAGGAAAAGAAGGGAAAAAAAGGAGTAATATTGTAATAATAATAAAACTGAAAAAACCTTGGGGCGGCCGAGAGGAGAATGGCCTCTGATTATAATAGTGATGATGAACCATGAACCTGAAGCCGCGCTTATATATGAGTATGTGTATATAATGTATAATTTCGTCTGCTGCCGTCGCTGCTGCTGACCTCTACCGAAAAACACATGTCACTTCTGAAAACGCACTTCTTCCGATAATTACACGTAAGTTTAATATTATTATAGTTATACCTATACCAGAATTAGTATTGTTATAACACTTATAACATAACGCCTCATGCAAAAGAACGAGTGCAGCAACTACACGTGTCGTCTGTTGGTCTTTCTTTTGTTTTTTATATTATTTATGTACAGAGTGATTTTACAAGTGTGGCCACCACGCTTTTTCCCCTTTTATAATGCTTAATATATTCAAATTTTTATTTTTGGAATTTTTAAAATATAAGTTGCAATCAAACATTTAATTTTTTAACTATTTAAAGAGTATCCTATGCTCAGCAATAACTACAACATATATTAATCTACATGATATTTACTATGTGGTAACCACCGATCCTTTTTTATTGTAAATTGTTCTAATAATGATTTTTGAAAGTATTTAGGGATCTAAATTAAAATGAATTTAAGTACCTATTTTTAACTTTTAGAGTTATTTAACTTTGTCCAAGAGTCGACCTAAAAATTAAACATGTTTTTATATAAATTATAAAATAAATTTTACATTTAGTTTAAAACAATAATTATTTATATTTAAACAACTTTTACTAATTATACAATTTCAATATATTATCTAGATATTAATTACTATAATTTTTAAATCATCATAACCCTCTGCCCTCATATATCTTCTTAACTTATTATAATGGTTTTTGTACTCAATATATAACATTTTATTGAAAAAATTATATGTTTAATAATTTATATTTTAGAAAATGACAGTTCATAGTTGAAAACGAAAAATTTATAAAAATCTAAGTTGTTAAAAATATTGTCGTTTTACATAATTATTATACACAATCACAATTTGAAAAAATTAAAAAAAAAAACAAACTTGGTGAATCTTTTTGAATATTTTGCACATAAAAACGAAACAGTGATGGTATTTTAAGACAACTATAGGAAATATTTTTATTTACTTTCTTGAATAACAATTAGGCTTCCGAAAAATATTGTTTCGGAATAAGAAATTTAAAATGGATATTATTATTCAAAAACGTAATCATTTATAAAATGAAAAATAAATTTCAAAAATTAAATGAATTAGTAAATAATTCAAATTATCTAATAAAAATATTTATAAAAACGATAATGGGTACTTTTTGAGATATTAAGTATTTACTATAGATTTTGTTTAAATAATCACTCTGTATGTATATATGAGAAAAAATACAAGCGCCATAAATGATTCTAAAAATAACAACAAGTTATCGGGTTTCAGATTAATGGAAGTATTACCTGAACGTTAACAAGTTGTATAAAAAAAGAGGGCACCTACCTATAATATTTATAGGTAGGTTGCATGCGTATTCGACGCGTTATATTAATATTATTCTCGCCCTGACAGCTGTGACGTCGCATAATGTTGTGTTCTAAATCTTGCAATTGTATCTACATTTCAAACGCACGTTATCGAAATGACGTCAAGATTATGGATTATTCTGGATACACATATTGGAAAAATTATATTAAAATTTACGACCGAGGATCAAGTGTTTACGGATTCCAGATGTCGGAAGTAGAAAGCAATAGTTAATGGAAGATCCAAAAATGCCGCATCGGAAACATTAAGATTTATTATCATATAGTAATGTTAAAATAATTAAAATAAATTGCCCCCCTCCCATCTTTGACCCTGGCGGAACGAGTGGCAAAGAAATCGACGGTTATGCGATGGTGTGATATTATTATTGAGCATAATTATTTTTTTATGTTATTCAAAACATTGTAAGTAGTCTTTACTTGGAGGTACTTTCAGTGTTTACCCTACAACTGTAGTGAAAATTAATTTCAAAAACGAACAAAGATTTTTCCCACATTTTATAGCTTTTAATTAAAAGAGTTTGTGAAAACATATAGCATACAGTAAAAAACATTTAATAAAATGGTTCTAAGTTGCATAAACTACATTTTTTACTTACATCACAAAAAATAATAATATATACGGTGTATAACTTCATATCGACCCTTATGATGGGTTTATTTGAACAGAAATGAAATAATTTTTTTATCTTGTGCATATTATGTCTTATTGTCTGCACTTGCTGCAGCAAGACGGAAAAACGTGTGTGGTAAACATTTATACGGAAAACAATAATTATTATTGTCTGAATAATACTATTGTATCAAAACAGAAACGACATCGCCTCTCAGTGTGGTAGACACACTAGCAGTCACACAAGAGAATTAAGACGTTCTGACAAACGAAATGAAACTGTAATAATATACGTCAGAGTTTCGGTCATAAAACTAGTATTTAAGAACCTTTGGTGTCGTAGTATATAAAAATACGGTCGGATTTTCGGGGTTCTATTGTTGTTAGGCGTGCATCAAATACGAGGACGGATGAGAAGGGAAAAAAATACGAAATAATATTATATGGTCAGCCATCGTTTGGGGTAAGGACCTTGAGAACTGTGGGACATATACACAAAAAAACTAATAATCGATCCACACTCAACGTGCATACAAACACACACGCACATGCAAGTCGGGTTTCGTGCTGCGTTACGGGACGTCGCGAGTCAAAGAAGCCGACGGACGACCGGTGTACCCGCCACTTCAGGCCCTTATCGAGTGATTTATACGAGCGGTACTGCTCAATATAATATATAGTATATTATGTATATAAATATTATAATATTGTAATAGTGCACTTGTAGCCTAAATACGACCAGTATTCGAAGCCATTCGACAGTAATAATATTGTAATGATTAGCGAAAACCGATGTGTACATTCGGTAAATCGGCACGAATTTAACGTTTGTATTAACGAGTTGAAAAAAAAAAAATCAAAATATCGAACGTGTAGATCCGGCAGACGACAACGATGCAAATCGTATAGACCGGAGAAGACCCGTATAATGTGTGCCCTCAAAACCGGACTTCGTAAAGGTCCTGTCCTTGAAGAAACCGCCGTCTGGACCGACAGAGAACACAATATTATAGTATGATATACATATATGTATATTACTTGTAAAATACGAACATGTATATATGTACCATAAGTCATTGATAAAATCGTTTTTTTCCCCTATAGAATTCATATTTTGTTTTGTTTAGGAAAATCGCTACGTTCTCATAGCTTTACGACGTAAGACTTTAGACATTACCCAAACGGACAACAGTTCTTAATTTTATATTGTTCAGTACCTACAATATGCAAAAAAAATTAGCAAATTTTGTACTTTTTTTAAATTTATTATGTATATATATTATTATTATTATTATTATTAAAAAAAAAGCACGAAACGTGAATACCGCACGATTTTATGCATAAACTAGCGAAATACCGAATACGATTATAAAATGGACAATATTATTTTTATTATGGGTAGGCAGTAAATATTATTATTACACTATAAAATATAAAATAAAAGTACATAGTGATATTTAATATTTTAAGAACTCGTTTTTTTACGTATCGTCTATATAATTTTGGTTTAGTTTCTTAATTTGTCAAAATATTGTACTTAAATAAATTTACAACAAATCGTTTTCCACTATAATTATTGAGTTCAATAATAATAAGTATGTTTTGTTAAAAATTTGTGATCGTTTGAAAACTAACTTTTTTTTTTTTTATTTGTATCGTTTCTGTTGATAGATGTTTTGTTCCGTAACGTTTATTATCTAGAAACACGCTAGAAAACCACGCTATATATTCTTTATTGTTGAGACAAACGCATATCATTTAAGACATAATTTTCAATGACGTGCCCTTTTCATTTTTTAAATACAAATTAAGGCACCTGTTGCGCCGTGGGGAAAACGATGATACTGTAATTGTAGTTAAATAATTTTGTCTCTTTCTCAAGAATAACGGTTTTTTTTTTTTTTTGTTAATATTTTCATTAAAATTTCTTGAAAGTAGCATGTGTTTATAAAAATAATCATCTAACTACATACACACTAATTAAATTTTTTCCTCAATAACGGGTGGATGAAACGAATTATGGGTATTAGTATACGTGTCACAATTTTTGAGATACATTACACGATCGAGAGGAATCATAAGCATTTTATAATATAATATGATCGATGATCGAAACGACACAATACACTAAATCAGATTGCGCGGAGACTCGCGACGATAACCACAACAATAATCATAATAACAACAATGATATCACAATCAATGCGACCGCATCGCGACATTATCGTTACCTTGCAACTTGATTTCCGTCTCCCAGAACTTTTGTAGCTCGGTGAAGTATTTGTCGAGTATGAACACCTTAGAATGGCCCACGCTGGCCATCACACCCGAATCCGGTACGGTGGTATATACAGGTATAGTCGTGCGAGTGCTTCTTTAAGGAACTGCCGTCTTCGTTCGTCGCCAAGTCATCGCGGTTCGTGCCGCAAGTCACTCGTCTGAATCACGTTATTAAGTTTGCTTTGCAGCTGTACGAGAAGTCGCCGACTTCATCGCGACAATACTGACACACAATTGAACTAACGATTACGCAAAAAAAAAAAAATAAAAAAATTACGAACAGGCACGCCGGGACGGACACGATCGCACAACGCGACGGACGGACACGGACTGCAGCGGCAGCCAGAGAGCTCGGGGCGGCGGCGGACCGACGACCGCGGGAGGATTCTTCAACTATCGAGCACCGGCAGCGGCGCTAACTATCGATACACGGCGTGTCTAAAAGGTAGGCGGCAGGACGTGCAACTATAGAGGCAATAGGTAGGCAGGTATATAAGGTATCCGCTATCGTCGCGTTTCCATCCCGAGCCGTCTCGTTATTAAATCTGAGGTCCGCGCTGCTCGCTATATTTTTACTGCTACTCGGCCGCGGGGGTTAATCAAAATCAAGGTCATATTCGTAGTACCGACTTTCTCGGTTTGTTCCTTTTCATTTATTTCTGTTTTCCGGAAACCGCATTAGAGGTATAGCGAGTGCGCACAAATATACTGCAGAGTTTTGAGTTTTAAAGTACCCACTTAACGGGGCTTATCATACGCCGCCGCCGCCGTTTCGGATATCAATGTGACCGTTGGTCGCCGTGGCGGTACGCGAATGTATTATAATGTGACAAGCGCCCAGACGAAACACAAACATGAAAAACGTAATATTCGTTGTATGAACGTTTTTTTTAACAAAAAATTTTCATTTGGATAACAGCTTTCACGCGATTCGGTTTACGACAACAGTACGTCTATAAACACACATTTTAAGATAATTATATAATTTTAAAAACTTATCAGAGTTGTACGTTTATTTTACTGAAGCAAAAATCGTATGTGACAACAATAGTGTTTAACGTTATCATATTAAATTACAACGATATTTATTATAACGTAATTTTTTATGTATAGTGTGCAATGATTATTGGTTACCTATACATGACATACATCTCCATTAAATTAAGATAATAACCGTAAATTGTTTTGTCGTTGAAATGAATGTGTTAATATACTGAATTTATAACTACTTTTACTGCTTAATGTTAATTTATTTTAAACGGTGTTATTAAAATAAAAGAGTATACCAACGTGAAAAATAATAATAGAGAAAACATTCCTTGACCACGCCGTTTGCCTACTTCCATGTTTTTTAAATGCAATCCTCGAGTTTATGATATATAAGTATATAAGCAATACTTAATGTTATAATAGTATGATATAAATTATATACCAGTACTATATGTGTGGAAACTTTAAGACGGAGAAAAGTTCATTAAATAATGTCAAACTGTATCAAATTACAAATAAAATTAATAATGTAAATTCGACTAATTCATGAATATTGTACCAACTTGTCTATATAGTTTCAACTATAACAACTGAAAATTTATTTATAAAATGAGGCATAAGACTAAAAAATACAAATTTCAAGTACACATTTAATTGTATGCATTTTCGGTATTAAAATATCATGATACCAAAAATGTAAAGAAACAACGGGATTTATGGATCATCGAATACGTTTAACATTAAATTTATATTTTTTTTATGCATAAGTATAATTGGAGAATAAAAATCAATTCTCGTATAAATAGGTAATATATATTCTTTACTAAGACGATGGTTTTTTGATTTAATTATGTATATTATGCAATTTTAAGAGTATCTATTTCAACTAAATTATTAATTTTTTTTATTTCGTATCTGAAACTGAATAATAAGATATGTGCACTATAACGCGTTTACATTTCAAAGATAATTTTTGCATACATTTAAAAATTTCAGAATATTAAATATAAATTTATATTTATTCTAATAGCATTTAACATTAATATTATTATGGAGAAGTTTCGTTAGTGTTTTGCCATCCAAATTAATTAGGGTTACCAATTTCTTGGTTGTATAGTAGATGCTACTTCGAAATGGGGGTATTGGAATTTAATTTTTTTTCTGGTACTACGACGATATTTTTGATTTTTAAAAATAAAAAAAACTAACGTATTTAATTTATAATAATCAAAATTATATGCAGAGCAATATAAAAAGTATAACACGGTCGATACATTATAACTATCGGTAGTATTTGTAAAAATGCGTTTAAATATTCGTATCAAATCGTGAAATATTAAAATATTATGATTTGAACTTTGAAAGATTATTTATGCAATTCAAAACTCTTTCATTGTATATAATTAATATTTATGAACAAGTTCTTGTGATTCATTTAGTTTATCTAATTTCCTAGTTTAAATAAACCAAATCAAAAATTTACATTATCATATACTTAAGTATATAAAATATATACTAAATAATAATAGATATGCACAGACAGACAGACAGACAGTACCTACAGCTGGTTACAAACAGATTATAGGAAATTTGAGGCTTTCAAGTTTGGAGTTTGGTTGCCCGCCATAGTTACACGGTGTTATACTAATAAATAATAATTACCTCGCAAACACCAATTTATTGAATATGGTATAAAAGCAAAAAAAAATATTGTGTACCTATTGAATATTAAGCTTAGATGATTATGAAATGCATATAAATTAGTGATGATATTACGTAATTTTTAATTTACATAAAATCATAGTTATATATACGTGTGTGTGTCGTGTGTGCGTGTAACTATAAGATGATAATTTTAGTTGGACCAAACAGTATCTTAGAAAAATAGAAAATGCATAAAATTTAAGACTTTTTTTTAAACACTTTAGAGCATATTTATTATTTTATACTTTTCTATTATTATCAATATTTGTTCTTAAAAAAAACATATTTTATTTTCCAAGATAATTCATGGATCACAATTAAAAACATATGCTATAACAATTTTATAACTTATACATATTTTGTAAATCATAATATATATATATATATATATATATATATATAAACTTGTAGATCGTAGCGTTTATAAACACGTATAGTATAAAAACAATTTTTTTCACAATATACCCATCCTGACGAGGGCGCGTTTTTAAATTAGATTTATCCAATTATTTTAATCCCATGAACACGCACACGCATACACACACAGCCATATATATGTATATATATATACACTTACATATGTATCTTTAATATGTTTTGTTATAACGTATTATTTCGATATTACGCACTCTGTTGTTCGGTAAAGCGTGTTTATTTATTATACATAAAAACAGAGTAAATATGTATCACATTATAATACATTATAAATGCATACGTATAATATAAGTCGACAAACGTATATTATGATCAGTGAACTTACTTAAATAAGATACCTCTGTGCAATAAATGACGAAAGTTCAATTACATTTGTTCAGATCTATCCATGTAATAATGACTCTTGTTAATTTTTCTGTTATTTTCCGTTCCCCGTCAATAGGTAGATAGAAGCAGACAGCGTAGCATAAATATAATAAAATTATAACTATATATACCTATTATACATAATATTGTATAAATATATACAAAATGTGTTGAATAATATTACGTCCGCTATTATTATATTATATACTATGTTATTGTATGTGTTCTGCACGTTATAAGTCGACAACGAGTACAATTGAATGAATATTGTATATGCATTGAAATCTTCGTGATATAAGATATACATACCTCTACCTTCTACATTTTTTCTAATTGAATATTATAATGTTATGAATGTTGAAAAATAAATTTCGTTTATTTATTAAAGTAAAACAGATAAATAAGTAATTGTATTTAAAAAAAAACTTACAATAAAATAAACTACGTTTATGAATGAAAAGAGAGTGTATATACCATATATATGTATGTACACGGGGTGCATTACGGCATAAATATTAAAGTAATCGACAACGATTTTGGACACTAAAAAAACGATTTAAATGTTAATTTAAACAATGCTATTGAAATATATGTTGTTTTATGGGGTATGCTTCTATTTATAGTGTGTGGGTTATTCGACGAATTGAAATATATATTTTAAATGTTTTCTATAATCATAAAATCAGATACCTAATATCCACTTCCAAGTGAGTATTTTAACCCGTACCAAACCCGAAATACCTAATGCACATTATCGAATGGATATTTCCATTATATTATATAACATTAGGTATATAATATTTTGTTCGAACACACGATCGAACGATAAAAAAATTGAGTTATAAAGTCTACAGAACTCAGTAGGTATAACATTTTACGGTACTCATACTAACTTATTACATTATACTACATAGTAAAAATAATAATAATAATTGTCACGGGTATAATATAATACAATATATTGTTAAACGCACTGCAGTTGCGGAGAACATTTGGCGCGCAATAATTTTATAACCAATTCAATTGTCCGAGACAATTTTTTTCCACCGTCTTGGCGCTCTTTGATTCGATTTTTTCTCTGGTTTTTTTCGTCATGGCCGCAATGCGAGTACCTCTAAGTCTGCTACGGAAGAGACCGTATTTGTCGACCTTTTCGGAATTCATTAATGGGCTTATTGTACTTGTTTATTTATTTATAAATATAAATAAATAAATATATATATATATGTATATATAACCAATAGTATCTTCCCACCACGAAAAAAGAAAACGAACGTTCGGTGGTGTAATAATAGTACAATATTATACCTATGCGCAGACGGAAAACATCGATGTTGCGCCGCAAGACGGCGGCAGCGGCAGTAACTAGAGACGACATCGATGTTTTTCGTATCTGCCATTATATACACCTGTCCAGGGCCACACATACGTATACGAGATCACCCGACTCGAATATATATATATATATATATAGGTATACATCGGTATAGCTGGTACACACGATGGTTTATATACCTAGTCGTATGTATACGGCGAGTGGATGTGAGAATCGGTCCTGTGATGTTGCAGAGGGGGCAGCAGTAGGGAGGACGGTGCGGACGGCGGCGGCGCACAGACTCCTATAGAGCCGGGTACGAAAACAGGTTTTGAACAAACAAGAAATAAAACATAAAAAAAAAAAAAAATAAGAATAAAAAAAATAATGAGAAAGAGAACATAACATAATACCTGCGCCTTGGGTATTTCTTCGAACTCTCTTTCACCTCTACCACAGGCCGCCGCCGCCGCCTCCGTGACGGTAGAACCGAATGGAGAGAAACACCTTATCTCCTCCCCACCGGCCTTTCATTATTATTATATATAACATATATATATATGTGTGTGTGTGTGCGTGAGTGCGTATGTACGTATAGTATATGCGGGGAATGTTTATACTCGTATAATAGGCATACACGAATATCGGATATACATTATGTGTATGGGTAGGTAAATCGTGAGTGTGTGTGTGTGTGTGTGTGTGTATAGTACGAGTAGCCGTATATAATATAATAATATAATACGACTATTTTTACTGCATTGGAGGCTGGAGAGCCTCCGCCGAGAGAATTATCGACGTGCCACTATATACTACTATAATAATATATAATGTACGATGGAAGCGCGAGCGGCAGCCTACTGGGACGACTTAACGGTTTGCTGCCGCGACTTTCGAGGCAATCGTCGCGTTTTATTCCTCTCGCGCGCACTGCAGCCCGATGGGTTCGTCTATGACGACGACTCATAGCCTTTTCGTCCTTACCCCCCAAATCGGAAAACTTAATCCGATCGTTTGCCCGAGAAGTAAGTATACTAGTTATGTAGTATACTGGGGTAGGCGAATTTTTACGATTCCATCCGAGTATTTTCAGCGCGCATTTCGGTCGTACTTCAAATCTCGAAAATCGGACTACCGTTCCAATAGCGCAAATCGAATTCGAGTAATGAAACGACTGTAATACACTCATAATATTATTGTTGTACGCGCGTTCGTCAATTACGAACGTAGTCGAGGAAATTGTTGAAACACTCGTACCGCTCGAGTCTCCGTACACAGAGAAATGGCTTCCGATCGGACGAAATTAATGATAAATAAAAGGCGTAGAAAATATGTGTAGGTGCGGTACACACGGTAAATAAAATAATGTGTGCGGCAAGCACATAGGTACGAGTCGGGTACAAATTGATTTCCCGAAGACGGGTATAGGTACATTTTATTGCCACATAAATAACATTTTTTTTTTTGCGCGCACTCACCTATCATAATAATAATAATAGTAATAAAATTGATGAACGCGTCTCGGTCATCGGTTAATAAACTAAAAACGGAATAAATTTCGTTACGTTTCTGCAGAATGTACACATTATGATTTTCCTTCACGAGAATAATTATTTCACGTTAACGCGATCGCAATTTAATATTATAGTATTATTATAATGCATTAATACCCCCTCATATATGAAAACCGCAGCAAGTCGTTACGCGTCGGGTTATTCAAAACAATAATTTTTTTGTATCGGCTCGCGTCGTCCTTATTACTATCGTTATTATAATATGGTGTTATTAATCATTATCATTAAACATATGTATATATAAGTACGTGCCTGGCGTGATGTATAATTAATATCATTATCCGCGTATTTCGAACACGCATGTGCATAATATTTAATATACCAGGTGTACTTGTACGTATATATTATAATAATATAATGTGTGAATAGAGTCTTCGCTTATGTTAGTGTAAATAAAACGCAACTCGTGCGACACGCGCGCCGCGAAGAGCAGTCTCGACGATCTACCAATACAGAACCCAACGGTTGTTGGTCGTGAACGCATATTAATACATATTAGTGTCATAATAGCCAATTTGAGGAGAGGGCGGTAGTTTTAATTTTTAAATATAGTATCGATCCAAAACCAAGTTCCATACTTTCGGATTCAACATCACACAATGATATGATCGATCGTTTCCTTATTGTTTACACTGCAGTGTTAATACATTATTAAGTTTGTCATACATTTCTCATCACAATTTTATTTAAATTATTTAAACACGCGTTTATTTTCGTATTTCTTTATCTTTTTTAATATCCATAACGTGAAAATCAATTACTTAATAATAATTACGAGAATAATATGATGGATTTAAGGATGACGTACTTTGAAGGAACGTAAAAAAATATCCTTGTCAAATTTTCAAATCCTTAGAAAACGCCAGCGATGTGTTTTGCTTGTTTTTTCAAGTATACAAAATATATTCTTGGATTGTTTCCCAACGATGTACAATCGCATCTTATGCATTAGCGAACAGTGCTCAAAACGGTGTAACTGAGAATCAAACAACCGCGGAGGAAAAGATTGGTGACAACTTCGTTTTCCTCATATCGATAACCGACAGCTGACCAACAGAAAACATTTCGATCGTTCGTTTGCGAATGTACCGTAAATGATATGCACAGCAATCGTCTCAATTGCGGTCCACGATGTTCACGTAGTTAACTCGCGAGCGGGTTACCATAAACCACGATAATTCCGTCGTCAGTCGGCCAGTCCATGTCGTCCGCGAATGCACATTAAATTTGGTTTGTATGGCAGTCCACAATATGTGGTCCGAGTAATATATATTATATTAGACATAGTATCGATAATAATTCCAAACCATTTTTTCTTCAGACAATTATATAACTCATCTTTAATTATTATTTTTAAAATATTGTTTAGCCTGATCTAATTAAGCGACAGTTGATGGCATAATTGCGGTGCCCTTTCGTGTTAAACGAGTTTTACTATAGTAAAATCACCACTCGTTTAATTAGCAACTTGATGGATAACAATTGTAACTTAATTATAATTTTGACATTTTTATAAGCTGCTGCAATAACACTTTAACAGTGATTAAACCTTGTAATTTGTATATTAAAACTTTGAGAAAACTTTCATGAAGTAATAAAATATTTCGAAAATTATACCATATATTTTATAGTCATTTTATACGGTATTCTATCTGAATATAAATATTTACAACGTAAAAAGAAAATTGATTCTGTCAAAAAGTAGTGTTACACTGTTGCGTATTTTTGAATCTTTCTTGATTTTTTAAATTATATAATTTATTGGTATGCCTGTGCTTAATTTCTAATATTATTTTAATAAAATTCATATTTTATGAATTTTAATTATCAAAACTATTAAATTAACAGTAATTTACTGATGGTTATTGGCAATGACGCACTAAAAGCCGTAACCATTACACGAAAATGTAAATGTTCGGTTTGAATTGTCCATGATCTAAAAATATCGGATACGGAATTTCCGATATATTTAATAAAACTGTTAGTTGTCAAAAATCCGATTACCCATAAAAAAACCAACAATATTAATGATTAGACGAAATATTTGGAGTGAGGGACCAATTTTTAAGGTACGCCCACGACGCCTATACTAAGCAAGAGTCTCTAAAATATTTGCACCTGGACCTCGAAATCATAATTGCGTGAAATGATTATTACATGTACCACTGTATAATAATATGTATTATGTATAATAAAATAGCATTTACTGCAGGTGCAAATATATATGAATGGAAATTCGTTAATAACGTATAGTAAGTTAGTGATATCACTTCGTGTGGCATAAAGTATACTTTGGAAACATAATATAAATATTATATGACATAATAATATATTATTAATAGCTGCATGCATACACCCGAACACCACCCACAGATATACAAAGAGACTCACTAGCCGGCTTACCCCCATTTTTTACTTTAATAATGCATATTTATTTAAATTTTGGTTATTGTAATTTTTGAGTATATGTACCTATACTTGAAAAATAGGTGCAACTTAAAATACTTAAATTTTTTTTAGCACTTAAGAAATATCCTATAAAAGTAAAAACTTTCTATTATTTTTTTTCAAATTAACATAACATTTTTTTTATTAATATAATTTTAAGGAGATGATTCTTTTTAATTTTGATGCATTAATCGAATTAATAAATGCTTGGTCTTTAAATTAATATTACAATTTTCAAATGTTAATAAAAAACTAAATTCGAACGAGTAGTTTCTGAGTTTTTAAATTTTATGTTTTAAGTATTTAAGTCCGTAATAATATAGACTTAACAATATTGCGGGCTTATAGAGATTTGAAAATTTTAGTTATTAATATTAATATAATAGAATTTTTTAATAAAATTTCTAAAAAATTGTAGTATAATATAAGTGCTAGACTTCAAATTACATCTACGTTATGCAAAATCATTAACTATAATTTTAAGGAAACTTAACAATTCCAAAAACCAAAATTTGAATAAATACGTATTATTAAAGGATCAAAGGGAGTATGTAAACGTATAGTAAATATGTATATACACACATAGATACTGAATTATTATATGATTTTACCGGTCAAATTCAGGATTCTATAACTCAACTCGTCACACACCGTGCAATAACATCTATGTATTATACCGTCACATAATATTATAATGACGCGTATAGGTGGTAATTTAATTTTTCCGACATCATCGACCGCTGTGATAATACGTATAATATTATTGTTTCAGAACATAATATTATAGTCGTGCTTGCGCGTGGTTCACGTTTTACAAAACGGACAACGATAAATAAAAAAACCACCCGCTGTTTACGTATTTTAATACTATGAATAATATTATTGTGTACGTGAATGTACAATATGTGTACTGTGTAGGTACCTACGCTATCTACTATTTCTGGCCGCGCGAGTACTTCCATCTCAGCCGTCGTCAAAATAAAAAAGTCATCGTGTTATCAATGCTGTACGTCGCCAAACAGTGAAAAGACAGGTATATAACACGTAATAAAATAAAAATACAAAATATACACCATACTCATTGTAAAAATTTCCATTGAAATATTTTTGTGTTGATCTTCGAGAGAATAACAAACCGGCCGATGTATCGAACATGAAATTCCAACCGTAAAGCGTACTTTTTCAACATCAATAATCTTTTGCTATAGCATAAATTCTTTATAATCTAAATGATCTACACCATAAATATACATAGCATAATAATATAATTAATTCCATTAATTATAAATGCAGAGACGTGTTTTATATTTTTTTAGGACAAATTTATCGGTGTATTTCAAATCTTAAGTTAGGTATTAATGTAATACAACAATTTTGTTACAATTTTTTTTTATTTGAAGTAAATTTTTTGACCAAAATTTAAATGACAACATATTATATCATATCCACGTGACTAAAAGGCGTTATAGGTGCAAGATATAAAATAAAAACATTATTAATATAAGAAATGCAATGTTTTCGACAAAAGTTAATTCAACTTATCAGTAGTAACATAAATTTATATAATAGCAGTATAAATATATCATAAAACAAACCGAAATAGTATTCGGTAATAGTACTGTTTTTACACGGAAAAACGAAAATTGCATAAGATTTTATTGGTAGGTACCTTTGATGCATAAAACAAATTAAAATATCTTATACAGTTATGCTGTACTTTTTTTATCTGTATTAGAAATAATAATAAGGAAAAAAAATATATTTAAATATTTCCATGATTGCTATTGAGTTTTTTATTACAATTTTTTTGAAAACAAGAGTGTTACTAAATTTTACAAATTTAGATTGTTTTCCTGTTGATAATTTTGTAATAGGTATGTTTTTTTACTTTCCGAAAAATTGATTTAAGTAAATGGAAAATCTTTTGCATAAATGACAAAATATTATAAATCAAAGTTTTACCTATATTATCAAACTTTTCAGTTTTTTGTCTTGAGCAGGCCTGTGTATACTGTATATCCGTGATATATCAACATTCAACGCCTCCGTAAGTATGTGTGTTATGTTCATTAACTAGGTAGGCTAACGTACCCTAGCACATTAATTCTTTTTCTACTGGCTAAACTATAATAATAATAATAATAAGTAAAAATACTGCTACAAACTATTTATTACGCGTATGATTAACATTTAATAACATGCTACTTATACTTGACCAATTTAATATTATATATATTATATCTGTACTCATTTCGTACTTTACGCCTTATAAATATGTTTACACAGGAAAGGTCTGATATAAATTTTAGGTATAATTCGTACATGATAATAATGCAACGTTAAAAAAATAAACTTGACAGAGAATACAAAATGTAACGTAAGCAGCGTAATATTAAATCGATATTATTGTAAAGTAATTATCATTAAAATATATTTCAGGTATTAAATATAAAACGAGAGCAATATATTGAAAATCGAACAAAATATGGACGTTTAATCGTCAAATGAAAAACTATCACGATAAAGTCCATCGTCACCAAAATTAGGTACCAAAAAAATAATTCAATACGTTCGAGTGTTTAATTTTTTTTCCATTTCAATAACCGATACAGCAGTATTCAAATTTATTGGGTTTTTAATTTTTTTGTAGAAAAGAAAAGCGTTCGTTCATCATTATGTCGGTTGCGAGTTGCACTGTCGTCGACCCAAAGGACTTTAACGACGGGTTCCAACTCCTATACCTGCAGTGCTACGTGTATGGTAAGTGGGTTATTGACATTTCCAGAAAGTCTGTGCGGCGGCGATATCACACAGTGTCCGCGAACAGCCTTCGGCGGCCACGGCTAACTGGTTTCCACGACTCATGTGTGTTGTTATGTATACTATTACTATATATTATTTATTATTTATTATTTTCCAAAACGAGTTTTGCGGATTAGAAAAATGGGCCTAAAACACGATTATCCAGGTACCGTAATAACTTAAACGTAAAGGGGGTTTTTATTCATCGGAAAAGGTGTCTGAAAAATTAATAATAATAAAAACATGTCAGCCGCCACACCATCGTTAAAAAATGCGGAAAATAGATGCAAAATTGATAAGTACATAGCCGTACATAATATATCATGTATACCGTACTTTGTCACATATACTTCTTCACACCCGGATGTGTGCGGAATATTGTCTTTGAAGTATTAACAACGATATTATACTTATAAAATACGTATATTTATTTGTGCGCGCTCACTCGTGAAAAGTGATAACCGACAGCTGTTTGTGACATTAACCGCTATAAACGTATCTTTAAAAGCCCTAACTAGTAGTATACAGTCACTACACAAATTTCAAGTACAATTTTCTATAAAATACGATAATGGATGGTCACTTAAGTATAAGTAAATTTTAATATACACTAGGAAACTCGTTTTAGACAGATTCCCATCGGTTTGATTAATTTTTCTATTAGTTTTTTTGATTTATGTGTTAATGGTTAATGGATATAGAAGATAAAGATAGAGTGATTCATTAAGTATGCTCATTCAATTGCTTCTTTTTGATAATGAAGGTCATGAATTATTAACATTATTAAGAATAAATGATACAATTTATTTAATTTGTCAAAATTATTGTGTATAATAATTATTACTGGACTAAATATTATGAATATTTTAAATTTAATTTTTGTTACTTGGACTATTATTTTTAGTATATAAAGGTTGAGAAATTATAAGTTTTTCATGTGAAATTTGATCTAAATGCATCAATATTTTAAAAAAAACTCCTTTACTTAACAACTTACTGTAGAAAAGAGTATTATCATTTAGTAAAAATAAGTTTTCACCACTACAGGATAATTTTGTAATGATTAATAAAATTTTAATAGTATTTAAAAATATAGTTTTTCAGTAATTGAATAAATGTATGATTATAAGATAAAAAAAGAGGTAGATGAAGTACGGTTGAAGTATCACATAGCATAAATATACCTATAAGAACTACTATTCGAAAGCATATAGTATTAGAATTAACGTTGTACATTATCTAAAGTGTATACAATATATATTTGGTATGTTATGTATATTGTACACGATGTGGGAACGATATAAAGTAATAAATTCACTCATAATAATATAATACAGCTGATGTGTTTAGAAGACCAGACAAATAAAAGGACCACACACTTGTGTGTTTGTTTTCTATCTCTCGCTTGTTATGTGGAAACGTAGTACCCCATGTACGAAGGATGGTGGTTGGTGTCTTAAACACCAAACTAGATTAGGATATAAGGAACCGTAAACAAAATCAAATCGGTAATTATTTTCTGAAAAGAATAACATATGATAATATTATAACATATACAGTATACTTATACAATATACATATAGGACTGTTTATAGATATTTTTATTATTATTTTTTTTTCGGGTGTGAGTCATATTATGAGAACCGACGAACCCTTTTCGGTTTAAAAAAAACATTCTCTAGACGGGTAGGTTTCCTGTAAACATGATTGTCTTGGATAGAACGTCTTCAAAGATTGATTTTACGTTCAACTGCACGAAACTGGTTATTGTTGTGTTTTATTTTTATCTTTAATGTATATGTAAAATGTACACATAACACTTATACATGGCATGAATAATGAGTGATTAAAAATGTGCCGTACATAAATGAATTAGATTTATGTATCGTGGACATTTGTCTAAAGTATTTTCGTATACTTATCGAAATTTAAAATTTAAAAATCGTACAACATAAGACGTAAAATAGCAAAGAGATCTAGTTCAACGTATAAGGCCGAGTAGGATCCACGGACATGGTGTCTTGCTTCGCCCAATTCAACAGATTTAAAATTAGCGGATATTATTTTTTTAACTTTAGTATTAGTAAAAAATGCGAGAAAAAAATTATAAGTATAATTCTTAGTTGAAAATCTTATTTGCCACACGATAAGATATTGTTAATTAAAACTCTCTAGTGAACTTTGGTTCACGAAGAAAATATAAATTTTGGACTTATGCCAAACTAAAGAAGTTGTACATTAGTAGGAACGGCCAATACTGAAGTATATAATAAAACACATAATTTACGAACTATAGGTGTAAGAACAGTGTTTCCCGTAAATTTAAATTAATGTCAGTGTGATTTTTGATATTGAAAATTTAAATCATATTTTAGTTTATCGTTTTAATGCAACGATACAATTTCCAGGTGTAAGATGATTGATATACCTGTTATACTGATAGAATAAATAAGACATATTTAACGGCATCAGTTCGTAAAAATAATAATATTCATCGGATCCAAAGAGCCAAATAAATAAATGTGAAAATACACTTTTAAATAAATTAACATCCAAATACGTTGTTAATGTCCATAAGCTAAAATTTATGAGGCGAGTCGTATATGAATAATATATTTAGATTTAATGCCATCATGCTTAAACAGTTTTAAAAATTATAATTAATATTCAACTAAAGTTGTTGACACTTGAGTGTTGTTTTGCCCGTTATATCGTTGCTTATAATTTCATCATAAAAGTATATTATATGATACATATTATGTTATTAATTATTACACTTTATTATTTCGTCATGTGTTAAAAATCACAAACACTTTGTATGGACATCGATTAATGCAATTTCGTCTAATATAAAAACGAATGCAGTATCTAATATTATTATTTACTATTTGTCGGAAAGTAATTTGGCAGACACTATTAGAATAAAATAATTCAATAACTGTTGCTCTGCTGCGACGACGATGTCGATGGTGCGTAACAGAAGTACGATTAAAGATGTCCTCACACGAATGCGCTTGGACACGCGGTAATGTATTTTATGGAGGTATTAAGAAAAAAAAAACCGAACGACAACTGAACGATCTTATTAATATTTAACAGTCTCTTTGTGTTTGCACGTAGGCATTTACACACACGTACGTTATATACGTCCGAGAAATCGCGGGTTAAAACGGAAAAATAAAAACCGGTAGGAAATGTATAGATGCAAAGTAATAATATATAGTATGCGAAGTACACATAGTGAATAATATAGTATTTTGTTCACCTGAGGATACCTACGTAGTACAATGACTATATAGGAGTGTATATTATAATATATTGTACTATGTGTCTATATATAATAATATATACATGTAAAAAGTCCGTCCTCTCATTTATGTAGAGCAGGGGTAAAGAGAGTAAAAAAAGTAAATATTCCGGCAAAATAATTTTAAGTTACAATAATATTATTGTATAACGTTGGCTTACGAGTTTCGGGATATTATAAATACATGCTACAATATTTTTTGAATATTATTCCGTACAAACATTGAGAATTTTCTCTCATATTAGTGAGTAAAAATGAAAACTTTTTTATTTTTTATTTTGCGAATAAAGAATTTTTAATAATATTTACAGTATCTGGTTACCTATATATATCTATCGGTTTTAAACCTATTGTGGTAATAAACTCATTACAATAATTATCAAAGTATTAACTTTTGGTTTAAGATAAAAAAAATAATGATTTATTTTCTTTTAAGATTTAAATAAAAAATGAATCCATCATGAGATTTATATAATCTTTCAAAACTTCTATTTTGATATATCACGAGAATTTTGAGATTTTGGAAGTGATTCCGACGTCTGAAATTCTCAAAAATAAAATGTCATACTCAAGAGCTTTTGGATCTGATGATTCGATCTCGTGATGTATTTATTATTGAAATAAGCTTAAAATTTTATGATATACTCGTATATGTCATAATAAGTACCTACACTTAAAAATTCTATATTAAAAAGACGCATATTAGGTTTTAATTCCACTTATTGGAGATTGTTATTAACGCGTTTATACTGAACGTTAGTAGATAACCTGAAATGGCTGAAACTCACTTCGATTCAGTTAAAGATGAAGTAATATGTTAATTGATAATTTAAGATATTATTTTATTGAAAAAGGATCAACTGACAATAACAGGGAAGAAATAAATTTATTTAATCTGGGGCGCATATATGTAACACAATAAACACGTATATTAGTATATTATATGTCTCGCGATCCCTCAATGCCTGTGGAAATATTGGACGTCAAAGTGGGTCGAAGAGTTCAAAAATCACAGGATCCCGTCAAAATTATGTATCCACGCTTGGGCTATGATATAAATAAGAATAATGAAAATTTGCACTTTTATCTAATAAAATTATAATGATAACCGGTGAGAAAACCAAGAGAAGCAATGAAGTACACTTAGGTAAAACTGCCGAGTGGCATTCACACATCAACTCTATGAACAACAAATACGTGCATTCTTCGATGGTATATAGCATATATAATATGTATATATACGTTCACTATGTGTTTATATAATTTTACATACGACACCGCATCTGTCGTACTCTACACTCTACACATCACATAGGCCTATGAAGTATTCTTCGAGCAGCGGATGTTCTTGGGGGTTACCAAAATATTATACTGTATGCATCAATATTAATATCCTTCGCTAACGAAATTAATTAGATTTTAGTATCAAATTAGAAACTACAGAAAAACAATTATATTTAGGTATAATTCATGTCTTACAAATGAAGAGGACCAGAGTTGCGCGATCTTAAAACACATTGATTTGAGGAATCTATCTCATTCTATAAAATGTTTTTATAATTCCCGTTGGTCTTACGATAAGTAGTTGAAATATATGTATTTTTAAAATTTTAATTGCATATTTTCTAAGTTAGCAAAAATAAAAAATACAAGTATAGACCAAGCTATAAATACAAAAAAATGTAACTTCATTTATAATGATATAATACGTAATAATCAGAAAATGATTTATTGGCTATTGCAATTGATTATTTTAATCAAACTTTAAAACGATTTGTAAGAGAAAAAGCAAGAAAATACTATTTTAAATTGTAAGAAATTATATACGACCGTAAAAATCTAGTAAACATTAAATTTTTTTTAAATGAGGTAAGATTAGAGAGTTGAAAATTCCCCACTAAGTGGTGTTCCGGTGTTGAATGAATCTTCAATCCGGACTTGTATAATTTTATTTGATATCTTGAAAATGTATTAGTTTTATAAAAATACATCAAACTTGTATTATATATTAACCACTAGTCTTACATACTTTTTTTTCGTGTTTGATCTATGTTACCCTGAACCTGTAAAATAACTTAAATTTGATATTGAAAAGAGATAATTGAATAAAATTCTATTTCCCCTCACTTAAAACTAATATTTTTAATGTTTATATGTTACACGTATCTATATAAAACGAGTACTAACTACTTACTCAAAATATTTAGACTGTTTTTATTTTTCTGAAAATCTTTTGAAAAAAATATCTGAACGTAAGTTTTTATGACGATGAAAATTATTAAGCATAATAACTAGGATTGTGAATAGAATGCATTTTAAATCTTTAAAATTCAGTTTAAAATGCAATAAAAAGTAAAAAAACATTAAATTCAAATAATTCTACATAATTAATACTATCTTTTTAAAGCTACATAGTTTTACGATAGTCGAAAAAAATGTATTTAGTTACAATTTCACAGTCCTAGATTGATAAGTGATAAGTGATAACAGATAACATAGTCAATAAAGACGAAAAATTTTTTTTACCCAAATCTAATTTTAATTTGACGGTTAATATTGTGTTTTTCTCTCCGCCCACGAATGTGAAATCTATACATTTATAAAATTACGAGTAAGTTATAGAATTTTAATCGATTTTGAAAGTTCTGTGACAATGTGGGTTCAAGTCAACCGCCGCAAACACGACACGGAGTTTCGCTTATACATAATATTATTTTATATCACATATGTAGTATATGTTTTATAGTTTCGAGTGTTTCGATATTTAAATTTTCATTACATCCGATGCATATCTGCGAACGTAATATAATATACGTAATGGTGTGTTTGTGTCGTTATAACCGGGCACATACACTTGTTCATAATGCGCACATGCAAGCACGTTTTAACGTATTTGCAAACTTAATACACGATTACGACCAAAATATATAATATGTAATTAAACTATGTAGAGTTTGTCTACTCTTGTTTGAGGTTTATTGATTTTACCACAAAGATTTTAGTTATTTATCGCACACATTAAACGTTTTCATCTCATACCGTCCAATCAGCAGCACTTTTACAATATGAAGTTATGATCGAATAATTTTCACAATTATAATGTACGCACTGACGCATTAAAATTATAACGTTGATTTATTTTAAACAGCCCATATGATTTACACATAGTATTACTATTACACGTAATTTTATTATAATAACCGTTACATTAACGTATATTGGTTTCGATTAAAATATTTCAAATTTACCTATAATAAAGTGATGTCATATACACGCATTATTTGTTGGCTTCGTAAAAATATTTATTCATATTCCTTGAATTATACTTCAACTGTCGACTAAGCCCGTACAATAAGGAATAAAAATCAAAATAAATATTGAAATATCAATACTTACCAACGGCATCGGTATAATTTTATTTAGAAATGTGATATTGTATTATTCACTTCAACTATTCATAATATTATATTTACTCAAGCCTGTTCACCGATACGGATGCTTAGATATAATGTGCCCACCAATGAATATTTTAAATTTTTAAAACGTACGAAATACGTTTGGAACGGCATGTACATAGCGTAAACTCTAATTTGTTCGATACATACACAATACGTAGATCTACCTCTAATATCATGCGAGTTCACTGATCATGTAAATATTACTTCATTAAAAACGATTTCGTTTTGTTTTCGGTTGCCTGACACGGTACAATGCATAAAAGACAAACATATATATATATATGTATAAAAACGTAATGCAATACCTGCAACACACATAATATTATAATATTAATGTCGCTGTATTATGTTACACGCGTATTTACCAAAATCGTATTTAAGACGGTAACGAATAAAAACGACTCTGAAACGATATACATCGAGAATACAAATTGCCGTTGCCGGTAGTGCTTTAATTTGACATCAGTTCACATGAGGTATAAATCCGTTACGGCGAGGAGAAATTTATACACAGATATTTGTCGAATCTAATGATACCTATTTCGTACTAATCACATCTTCACTGGAATGCGCTTGTGCTTAATCGTAAACGTACTGCAGCAGCTTCTGCATTAAACCCATACACAGTATTACATTATAAGTATGCATCAAGTATTATTACGTGTGTATCCATAGATATTATTCTATCTTGTTTTGGATACCCGAGACTGATTCATTAATTGCTCACTCTTAATCCACATACCAATTCAAAATGATAGTCAGCGTACAATTAGTACAATAGTTTCGTATACAAATGGTTTGTTTGTTGCATCTCAGACTCTATACGTTCGGGCCGTATACTGCAGCTGAGAATATCTAATAAAAATCCTTAAGATCACTCACGTTCGAAAGACAATACTTTATAGACAGTAGACACCTACTAATTCGGAATCTAATAACATCGACCAATAAATAACTTTTTAAATACATTAGGTGGGTATATGGGCTATGTTAAAAACACGACGTGAACACGTAATTAAACCGACCTAACCGATTTTAAAACCACAACGTCCATAGTATTTAAGGTGCGTGCGTGTACAAAGGATATCGTCACCACTGGTTCGTTTCTTCTATATTATAGTCTTCGGGTTTGTTGAACGTATACCAACAAACGAAGATCGTATACATATTATTATGTGCGCACGCGTGTACGAGTATATAATATACAGGTATGTACTGCACGTACATATTATAAACAGCAGTTAATTTATTATGTAAATTGCAACGGTATATGTTTATGGGTAGCGTTCACGGAGCATTAGATTGTCCCCACCACTGCCATCACGTCGTATAGTACCCATCGTTCACCCTGTATATTAGATACATATATTTGTAAGAGAAAAATACCCAGCGCGTGTGTAAAGCGCACACAAAGTTCTCAGTTGTCGAAGCGCGCACTGCACATAGCAGTCGGGTTTCTTTATTTATTTTTCTACCACTCCAACTTGTCCACTGAACTCATTGCTGCAGCATCACGAGGTCGTGTTGTAGTATCTATACTGTAGTGCACTGAATGTGTGCGTGTGCATATGCTGAGACACATTATTACTATTATTATTATTATTATTATATATGTACATACACCAGTACATGCAGCGTACGCACATACATTAAGACGGTACTAGGGGTTCGTAAAGACATGAGGAAAAGCATGAAATATACTTAAATATACATTATACATGCGTGCATAATAAAATATTACATACCTATAAAATATCATAGTAAAAGTACGAGTCTCATCATAACTATAGGTTTTATTTAGTTTTTAATTTTTGTATCAAAATATATTCATAAATATCAGACAATAACTAAATATGATGAAAATATACGAGTATCTATATGAAAAAAAAATGATTGTACAAACACAAAATATAACTTCATAAATAAATGTAAAAAAATAAAATGATTAAATCAAACATAGCAAAAATTAAATTACTAAATTGTATATTAAAAATTGAACATAATTTCAAACAATACTTTACAATGATAAAATTAAATTTAAAAAATGTTGTAATCTGCTTTAAATTTTTTAAAATATTAAATACGCTTTTAACTACATTATGAAAATTGGATGAGCTAATGGAGATCTCTTTATTAAATAAATTAAGATAAAAATTGATCTAAAATCTTAATTTATATTTATTAATAGTATTATTATATTATGATATGAATCAAGTTTTGATGGTTTACTATATTAGAAAATTGATATAATAATAAATAATAATTTTACAAATAGCTAGTATATACATGTTTTACAGTTATTATAATGATATTGGTTTTGAAACATTAACTATAAAACGATTTTATAAAATATTAGATCGTGTATTATTCATACGACATAATTTTTGGAAAATATAATACACTATTGAATTAATAGTTAAAATAAAAATTTTTGTTAAATTTGATTTGAACGTTTTATTTTTTGGCATGTATTTATTGCATATTATTTTATATATTTAAAAAATAATTGAACAACTTTCATTTTTTTTTTTTATACATATTTTGTACTTTTACATTAATACATTAGTTTCTTAAGATTTGCAATCCTACATTTTTCGTTTATAAGAGTTAAGACTACAAGAATCATTCGAAGTTTAACAGTACTATTTTATACATCAATTATTTCATAGAAATATAAAGTCTATCAATAGAAAAAAGTCTGGATGTCAGATATTGAATTCTAGGTTCTACCGGTATTCATAATTTTACCGTAACATATTATAATATACTATATTATTATCATGTATTTATTTGGAAATAAAAAAAATAGCGATTATTTAACCATCAGGTATTTGTAACAATTAGCCGAATTTTTCTACTTCGATAAACGACCCCACTGCCTAACCATACATTGTTTTTTTAAGGTATACCTATATAATATTATTAAAATAGTAGTTAAGTGACGATTATATGATTTTTATAAATATTTGTGTTTAGCATAACCGGATGTTCTGCATACAAGGTAAAAAAACGGTTCGTCAAAAATTCGTCTTCTGTGTGTAGTATAATTTGTTAATGTATATTCTGCCCGTTGGCAATGATTGGAAAAAATATCTATAACAGTGCCGATTAAGGAGGAGCGAACGGGCAAAATTTTTAAAATAAGGCGTTCGCGTCATCAGTTCCCAAATAAAGCATTCTCTACACAAGCAAGTTCTGTCCATCAAGAATAGTTTAGCCAACAGCTATATTATAATACACGTTTATGTGCACTCAATATTGTAGGAAGCTTCAAGAATAAAATTAGAGCAATATTGCTAAATTTATATTACTTTTGTAAATTGATTTGTATTAGATCCCACCTACCATATAGGTTAGGTTTTAGGTTATAGCTTATTTATTTTAATCAAATTATAACTCATGTTTATTAGTTAAGTAAAATATAATAAATGTATATACTTGCATAATATATTATTCTGAAAAATAATCTTTTTTTTTTTTTATTGCTACAGATAAGCTTTTTAATCCACTACACAGTATTTTTCATATTTCATAATATTTCCAATAATAATATTTATCAGTTATCGAAAGTAAAATTGTAATTTATATTTAACTCATTTACCAAGTATATACAATATTAAATTACTGCGTAATAATTTTATTACTAATAAATAGACAGTGAAACTATAGTATAACTCTAAAAAATACTTAATATTGTTTTATAATATTAATATTAATACAATTATTAACATTAAAAATAAGTGGTTTATGGTTTTAATAGAACGTTTAACCATAGTTGTAAGTTTAAATTCAAATGCAATATAAATCATTAACTTAAAAATATAACTGCAGAATTATAATATAATCATACAATTTATATAGGATTTATTTATTGTAGGCTAAATGTATACAATATTTCTTTTATGGATTCTACAAGTTTTAAAAAGTAATGTAAATTACTAATTATTTTAAATAAATATTAATAAATTAAATTTATATTAAAATATTATGAGTGTATTAAATTTAAAATCAGTGATACTACAGAATATAAATCTCGATGTAATTTCAACTTCTACCAAAATATAATAATATAGTTTTATAAATTGAATGTTAATAAGTAAAAAAAATAAATTAACATTACATTTATGATGAAAGTATGATAATTTTGCAAAAAAATAAATTTTTCAACTGACTAAGAATAGTTTCAACAACGATTTTTAATTTAATGGTAATACAAATATTTATGAAGTATCAATAAAATTTGCATGTTTTATATTTTTATTTAATATAATTTAATATATTAAGTTTATATAATATATTTTTTTAAGTGTTGGTATAATTTAGTAGGTATTAGATTAGGATTTTTCAAGTTTTTTAGTTAGATATTGGAGTTGTTATTAACTAATTTATAATGTGTTTCAGAATTGTTAAATTATTCTCACAAGTGTGAAATGAACAAATTTCCAGCTGAGTTCATTGTATTGCATATAAAACTGTTAATCATACTAAAGCCATCTGAGGTCAATCATAAACACAATTACTAATAACCTTTATCTTCCAATGGTTACTATAAACGTATATTATATATATACATAATTATATAGTTTTTTTTTTTTTTATCACGATTAATGTTTGATATAATTATTATTATAAATTATTGAGCTATTTTAAACTAATAGATATTACACATTTTATTTTTTATACAGTTGCTAAATTATAAGCTAATTATTTTTATGTTTATTAATTTGGTTAAAAATACTTAGGTATAAATATTTTAAGTGATAAATATAAATTAAAATCATTTGTAATATTGAAATATATTTTATGGTTCATAATTAAAATAGAAATATAAAAAATTAAATTGGATTTTAGTTCACTACCTAATACTGATAAAATTATTTTAAAAAAGTAATTCGAATTAAAAATGAAGGTAGATACGTGAAAACTCTGATAAAAGAATAATTTTTAATAATCAATATATTATTATTACTGCTGTCTGCTAGTATTAATATCATAAATTAAAGCTCTTTGTGTTATATATTTATATAATATTTTTACGTATTAATACGAAGTTAGGAACACAGGTTTATTATGCACGAGATGTGTAATAAATAACATTTTAAAAAGTGATAATAATAGATAAAATATATTATAAACCATTGATTTTTAATAATTATTTTATCAAGGATTTATTTATATTTTTTTGAACTTTCGAATTAGTTTTATTCTGTTAAATTATTGATAGAACTACACAAAAATAAAATTAAAACTGAATAAGTACCTTATAATAACAATTTTTTTTTTCAGTATTTAAATTATGAGGGAAAAACATAAGAAAATGCAAAATAATATATAACATTTATACGATGTATAAAAACATGCAATAAAAAATTAATTATTTAGTTTGTATATATTAAATAAATATTTCATAAAAACTAGTAAAACTTTAGTTCACAATTAATATTACAAAATACACACAGAAAAGTAAACAATAAAAATACATTTAAAAAAAAAAAAATCGTAGAAACTATTAAGTAGTTCACTAAAAGTATGTGTTAAATTATTCAATGAAAAACAATTAACCAGAGCGCAGGTGGTCTCTATCAATTTTTCTAAGATATTTTTAAATTAGGGAATGAAAACTCAAGATAAATCTTAAATTATATTTTCAAGCATTTTTCTTAGAAAAAAATGTTATCATACATAAGTAAATGAAAACTTGAAACATCTATATGATTTAAAATAGCACAAAATACCGGAATATATTAAAACATTTAATGTATAGAAAATTTTAATTTAAAAAGATGAATTTTACACTTATTAATTGTTTTTGAATAATTTTAATAAAAAAAAAAAAAAAAAAAAAAAATGATTTAATCAAAAACTAATTTTGCGATTGAATTTGTTTTTTTTTTCAATTATTTTTGTTAATTTTTAGTTCTGACTCTTTCTCTTTATTTCTAAAGTATCAACTGGATACAATTTAAAATAATTTTTTTCTGTCAAAACAAAATTCATCTCATTGTAAAATAAATATATTTATCATTTCGCTCCGGATGTAATGCAATATACTGTGCGATATTAAAAAAAGGTCAATAGGTGAGAAGGTGACCGATGCTGATCGTAATATAAAATTATGAGTACATTTCCACAAAACGTTAATAATTATTGCAAAATTGATTAATCAGTTGAATAAAAAACTACTCATTTACTCATAAATATAATAGACATTTTGATAATAGTATAGATCAATTATTATGGCAACAAAACTTAATTAAATTATTTTATTTTATTTTATTTAAAATAAAAAAAATAATATATAAAATTCAATTATATCTTTTAAAATAAATAATAGTAATAATAGAAATAACGTTATAGTTTAAAACTTATATGGCTAGCGCTCTCTCTGTAACATTTCTATCAAACCAGTTAGTTTAATCAGAGTTAAATAGTTTGTATTCATTTTATTTTCACGGCGTACTTAATGTATGCAATATAAAATATTTTCGGTTATTTATTTAAAATTATCTGAATTATAATATAAGTATTACATTTTAAATGGTTATTAAATAATAAATAACCAGTTCAATATATTTATTAATATTAAAATATAAACGAACTTTTCCTTACATTGATAAACACAGAAGGGGTTGATTACCATATTGTTAAAAATTCTATTAAAAAATATTTAAAATGGAGATATTTTAGTACATTTTATATACTTTAATGTAATATAATTTTTAAAAATAAATTATGAAACTTATTTTTTTAATTAAAATTTTTTTTTTTAAATCTGTTACGCATAAGAACAATAAGTACAATAGATGATATAATTGAATAAGCGACAGCAATTATGGATTGTAGAAATTTCCTATTGTAGGAACTACAACAATAATAATTAAGTAAGTAAATCAAGACATTATCACCATTTTAATCCTTTAGAATGGTTACCAGGAATAGCGAGAGAAGGAAGTTCAGAGATTAAAGGATTTTGATAGTGAGCAAGGCGATTTTTAAAACAGTTGTAGTGAAATTTAGCTGTTTTGGTTATTAAGAGTATTTTAAATTCAGAATAGAAGCTGTGGTTAGTGACATAGAAGGGGACTTTGGAAATTAAACGAAAAATTATAAAACTAAATATAATATTTTCATAAATCATATCTATTTTTTATGGTTGATAATTGGTAAATTTATCTGTATTAGGTAGGTACTATTGTATATTATGTGTCTTATATGTATGCAATTTGTTTTTAATATACTTGTTATGTATAAAATGTATTAGTATCTAATATACTATTTTTCTATACTTTTACTATAGAATATTTAACTCTTACAGAAAACTACACATACTTGTTACATCTATTACACTTATAGTTTCACAGTTTGATTGGAAAATATAGGATTAGCATTTAATAAATGCTATTTGTTAGTATTTTTACAACAGTGGATTAAAAATGAAATTAATGAATCATTGATGTTTTTATACTTTATTTAAGGAAATTTTAAAATATTATATAATAATAAATTATAATATATTATATTATATTTGTATATTGTTTAACCTTTAATTTGTTTTAAATTACAAAATCAATGAAACTAATGTTGTTATAAAATTTCTTTTCTTTTAATTTAATATAGAGTAAATTAACTTTAAATTCCACCTTGATAAACATAAAAAAATAATAGGGTTTCAAAGTGTTTCATTGGATGGATAAAAAATAATAACATTATTACTGATAAATTATTACTTTTTCAGTTTTTTATAAGTTAAAATAAATTTTTATATAAAATACATTTTAATTTAAAATAAATTATTTTTAACTTTATGTGCCTTATTTAAGGTATGATTTGTTTTTTTTTTTTTAATAAGGTATGAATAAAATTGATTTCAATGATAAAATTTTTAAACTCATTAAAATTATATAGGTACTATTTATTTTTATAATATTAAATGAAATATTATTAATTAAATAACAGTAGATAAAGAATAATGGTATATGTTTGAATAAAATAGCTTTAATATGCCTTACAACTGTATGTAAATCTACTTATACGCCAAATAATACAATATACCTGTACTAAACAATTATATAAATATTACGATTCAATCAACAATAATCAATAGAAACATTTCAATTTTCAATCCAGTAGCACAATTAAATTATTTCTTTTCAATTATAAATTTCTTTATAGAAGCTAATTCAATTTATTATTGGTTCAGATATAATTTTAAGTTATTGTCAAGATTGAATGAATAATTATTAATTTATTGTTAAGTTGTAGAATTTATTTCAATCGTAAAAATTGTAAATATATAATATAATAATATAAGTAATTTTGAAATTTTAAATTAACATTGTTTAATTAAATTTAAAATGAATATTGAACAAGCCTGTTAAATATATAGATGGGTGATGTTTTTAATATTTTATTTTTTGAAGAATTAATAAATTAATGCGATTAATAAATTGTTAACATATTTTAAATAAGATAACGTATTTTAAACATAATAAATAATTTTAATAGTTAATAATATGCATACAAATACTGTATTTTAAAGTTGTAAATTTTTACCAAAAAACAGAGTAAAATAATGCAAATAATTATTTAATACTTAAAAATCTGTTTTAATAAGTATTAATTTATTTATTTAATAATAGGATTAAAATATAACAACTGATTAATGATTGATATCTCATAATCGTATGATTGTAACTTGTAATCAAAAAAAATAAGCTGACAAGTTAGGTTTCCCACGGAGATTTAAAACAGTGAGTTAATGTAAAGTCTATTAATATACATTATTTTAAATTAATAAGTATTCATAGAACATTATGTAGTTTACCAACAAAAGAATGATAACTTTAACGCTTATTTATTTAATGAAGTAAATATTACTGCAGTACGTAGACCTATATGTTTCGTTAGTACCTAACACTATATTATATAATTTAAAATACAATTACTATTTATAATTCATTGGTATGGAGAAGGTGATATAGGTGCTTAGCATCCTTTATTCCTATATTAACACTACCAATTTAATTTACGTAATAAATATTATTTTGTTCTAAAATGTTGCAATCATTATTATATGACATGATTTAACAAGATTATTTAACATCCGTGAATTATACTTTTGATTTATAAAATAACGTGTAGTGTTACTAAGAAATTATCTAATTTGACCATATTTTATTTTATTCGAAAGATATTCGGTATTTTTGATGCAATTGTACAACCTCAAATTTTTAGAAATAAATATGCCAATGATAATAGTTTACAATATACTAACTATAAGGGCTCAAATAAATTATACATATTAACTATTTTTGAAAAATTATCAGAAAAAAACTAAAAACGTAAAATGTACTTAATTAGTTATCAAGTTCGGTAAGGTTAAAAAATATATAGTTCATATGAACATATAAATAAAATAGTGCTAATTTAAGTAAATTATATCAATATTTTCACTATTTAAACATTTTAAACATATCTTTAACGATTTCAGTTATCAATGGTTAATAATAAAATTATTAATTAGTCTTCAACACATTTAAGTAACAACAACGTAATTAAATATTTTCATTTAAGGACAATACTATAATACGTGACAATATATTAAATATTACAAAATATGTACAATCAGTACAAAAAAGCAGTCAAATACAATACAATAAAATGAGATAGGTAGATCATTTTTGTTGATTGAGCTGTCCAGCTATTATATAAGTTTATATATAAGTTTCTAATTAAATTTTAGAAATAATATAGTTTTTCACAATAAACAATTTATTTGTAAACCTATTTAAATAATATAGTTAGATACTTGATAATAAATTTTAATTCAATTTTATATTTTAATTTATATTTTATACCTATATTTTTAATTGATATGACTACATAGATAATAAGTAATAACATTACATGAAAACGTTGTTATTTTATTTTATTATATGATAATATGATACTATGGTCTATGATAGTCCCTAATTCATACGAGTCATAATATTTAAATACTTAAAGTCTAAAAACCAGTTTTTTAGATAATTTTAATCGTGTGTTTACAATAAATATACTCAACAAACGATATAACCACTATGGAGCCTTTTTGGAAAATTAAGTTTTTTTTTTAAAAATATTTTATAGCGTGCGTTATTTATGAATAATATATTAATTAATATCTGTTGTTTAATATAAGCACGGATCAATCTAATATGTGCACATAAAATGGCACAATTACCGTTTAATAATATTATTGTAAAACTCGAAACGAATATAATAAGACTACGCCTCAAACGCGTTATAATATTTCGTCAGAAAATCGCGTGTAAATAATAAATATCATTATTAAACTACTGTAATGAAATATATTTTATACGTAATAACGTTTGTACCTGATTGTTGACATTGCAGAAAATTCGTTCTGCCCTGGAACTTGCAAAAAAAGTCCGGTCGTATGTTGTAGGCGGCCAAAAAATGTCGGCATAACGCGGACACGTCGGTTGCGATGGTTGCGTCAGACCGCAACTTTTGGCGGTCCTCTGGACGCGGTCGTAGCCGGCTGTTGCGTGTCGATCGCGTCGGATTCGGTGGCGACGGTACAGGTCTACCGCGATCTTCGTACTTCTGGTCGGCTAACAATATGGATTCGTATCCGACGGCGCACGAGGACATCTGGAAAACGTTTGTCGCATCGTACACACTACAATATTAAAATATTACGATATTAAAATGTTATTATGTTATCGTGTTCTGATGGCGGGCGGAACGACGCCGAAGTCTCAAAACACAAAAATAACGACAACGATAGCAGTGACGATGAAAAGTGAAACGTCGCGATGATAAGACGAGACTAAAATGAGTGGGCGAATGGTAAATAATAATATCGTATAAGTAATATTATTACGTGGTCGAAAGCTGTATGCTCAGCGCGTGCGTGAATCTGTAGGTATACTGAGTCAGTATGAGTATGTTTATGCATGTGTGTGTGTGTGTGTGTGTTTGTATGTCCATGTGTATATGTGTATATGCACGCGCTTGTGTACGTGTACGTCGGGGTAAGGGGTTAATAGGTTACACCCATCGTCGTACAAAAACGTACGCAGTTTTTTTTAATATGTTATTTAGCGTACATCGTTTTTAATAACAGGCTATGATCTCGATGGAAAACTGAAAACCGGTACCGTCACGAACGACGGACGCTATATTATTATACATATATAATATTGTATATGTAATAGGTACACGAGATTTCACCTCCCGCACAATACGCGGTTCGTCCAACCGTTGACCGAATCGGTGTTTCGATCCATCGGACAACACTGAAGTACGTATTATAGACGATTATTTTCACGGTATATATCTATACACATCGTTACGATTAATAATCATTTTTTCGACGAAGGTACACATTTTGACGCCTCCAAAGGTAAGTTATAGTCATCGGATTTTAACATTGATGCGATAAGTATACACACAAACATCATTTTTATTATAAATGATTCATAAAATCACGCTTCCCCTTCGTTTTGTGTTTTCTTACAATTGAATGACCTTGAATAAAATTCATAGTTGGCAATATTTTCTACTAAATAAATTATTACTATAGATTACTCGTTTCAAACCATGTCGTAGAAGACAATTTTTAACAGAAATTATAAAATATTATCAGCATTTGTCTTACAAAAAAAATACTGATTCAATTATTCTCCATAAAATCAACGTTCAAGCTATAATGATATTAAAAGTCTCAAAGACTTAATAACAAGAGAAAAATATCACAAAGGGATTATTATAATGGTTTTAAAACTATTGTAAATTTTGTAGTGAAAAATGTAAGTTAAATGTAGAACACGTTTTTTTTCTGTAGGCTGTAGCGATTTAAAACTATGTTTATTTGTGAGTACCTACATTTTCTTAAAAATATAATATAAGATATTCAGTGTGAAAACCTATTGTTGAACAGAATAATATTAATTTCTAGTGGGCGCGCCTCCCCACGCTACGTTAAATATAATATTTTCAACATACAATGACACCAACTCGTTCATTGTTTACCTTAAAAGTTAAAAATACTTGTTAACGTATGTTAAATGATGAAAAAGACTACAACTATAAATATTAAATTTTAGTTTAAACATTACTGAGAGTTCTTATATTATTTTTACTAGGATTTTTCTTCGGGCGATAAAAAAAAAAAAAACGCATTTCGTTATAACATAGCACACACGGATTTCCGAAAGTGTCACAAACACAAATTTTTACCGTTATAAAAAAAATACATTAATATTTTGAATAAAAAAAAAATACACGAAGAGAACATGTTTAATTAAAACGGACAGTTAATGAAACATCGTGGATAAACTTGCCGCGGTCGATACAGTCGATAAACAAAATCCCGCGTTAACGACAACAGTCGAAACGCATTGTTGACGCTTATTATACTCGTGTACGAATTAGTCAACAAGGACAATACGTGTACACATGTAAGTAAAACAATTAATTGTCGTATATAATACAATCACGGGTCATTCACAAGGAATATATTCTTGAAGTTCGGGACCGATTGAAGATTATAATTTATATTGTACGTGTACAAGTGCTGTGTCATATCATTGTTATGGTGGACATAAAAGGGATCGTAGGTTAAACGATGTCAATGTTTTCATATTAAATTATAATTTATAATACAACATAATATCCGATTACTTCGCTGGGGGGGGGGGGAGAAAAAAACCGGTACCCTCACAGAACATATTTTTACATTCAAACGGATATGCAATTATGTGTTTTACTAGTCTTCACATTGACGCATACGCTTCATAATGATGGTATAGGTACCTATAGTAAAAATAATAGACGAAATGACAAGTCAAATAACTTACTATCGATAACAATTATTTAAACAAAATAGGTAGCCGTTAATAAATATTTTTTCTTTGAATTCTTATCGTTTTCACTGCTCTTGACCGCCATGGAAAATATATTATTATTATTATACGAGCAAATGGAAATCTAAGAATCGTTTACGGATAAGAAAAGTTACAATAAACAGAGGTATGCGCGTATAAATAAAATTATGCATGTTAAAAGTACCTAAAAATGTATATCCAAAAATGTACAATAAAGAATTATAATTCATAACTATTTTTATCGTATAATGTAATTTAACGATCGTTAAACTAACGCGTAGAAAATACATAATAATAGGTATATGTATATTAATAGATAATTTTAAATTGCAGTAATAACTCATAGTAATATGCCGATTAAAAATCCTAGTGTTGAATTGAACATTTTTTTTTAAAAAAATCACAAGAATATTGCATTCTGTGCAGTTGTTTGACGAGTCAAATAAACACACTCTCGGTCATTATTGACGGAGAGAAAATTATCGTCTGATGAAAGTTTTCACTAAATTCTCATTTCAGAAACCGTTGCGAAAACGTTTTTTGAACTTATAAATTACTTATATGCATAAGTTATTATTCCAATTAATAAAGTGAGATATTTTTTAATGTTTACGTTTTCGAAAATGGCAATATTTGGGAAGATGAAAATATGTGCTCCAATAGTTAGGTACCTACTGTAATTTAGACGAAAAGACACGTAATATCAAACTATATTGTTATAAACTTATAACATTTATAACCTATTAAATGTTATTGAATCAATATTGTTTATAATTTAATCAAAACATACACACGTATTCATAAGTGTGTTTGTCTAGCAATAATTATATCAATGAATTAATAAAGACTAAACGAACTTTTAATTTTATTTCATGGTGGTACTGATTTCACTGACTTCCAATAAAATTAATTTTGGTCCGAATAACGTATATTTCTGGATATCACACCAATTAATAATCAAATAAAACTTAAGCCATATCGTCCATACCATTATATTAGTGTGCCAAAGCTACGCAAACTTACTCTTAAGTTACCGAAATTTATTAATACGTATTGAAATTTCATTTGTTTTTATATGATAATGAAAAAAACGATTAACACAGCATTTTATATTATATTTTTATATAATTTGTACGAAAAAATTTGTTCTTATTTATTTAAATAGTATAACACAATAATATGTCAACTTTATAATTATGCATTTATTTGAATTAAAACACAGTAATTATAAAACCAGGTGCTAATCCACGATTTAATTTACTAAATTTATATCATTAATCCTTTTTATACGATGCGCGATGGGCTGATAAGAACTAAAATAAATAAAAAACCGGAAAGTTATCATAATATGATGTTTATTTTAAATACACATTCACTTTATACAATAACTCAAGAAATATAATATGATATGGGAATATAATATTATTATCGAATTTTAGTAGGCACACTAGGATTTGAAATAAAACCATTTATGAGTATAAGTATAAATGTATAACTGGTTTTTTTGTGATTAAAATAATATTTTATTTGAATATGTAGTGGATAGATATACCGCAATGAAATATTTGTAAAAATTAAAAATTTTTAATACTATCACAAAAGTATGAATATATTATATTGAGAATGTTTCTTGTTGATTTATATGACCATAATTAAAGAAATACATATATGCTTATAATATAAATATAGTATGATAGTAAAATACTATAAAAAAATATTTTTTAGTACATTAGGAATGCTGTGTTTGTTAATCTATCAAGTCTTGAACTTTCAATTCATCGTAGTATAAATATTTAATATTTAAATGGTTTCTTCCTTTATTCATACGTAAATTGATTACATGCTGAGATGATCTAATTTAAATCGTTTGTACTATAAATTAAAATGACAACAAACTTTTATTTGATTTTTAATAAAAATAATTAAATAAAATAATAATTGATTAGTTAAAAAAATATTGGTTTTAATATTTTTACATAAGAAGAAAAATCAAAGATTTAAGAAAATTAATACTCAATAAAAATATCTTTACTTGGTGTATTCATTGATTTATTTATACGTAGCGTAAATAAGGTAAGTAATAAGGTTTTAAAGTATCCTAAAAACCAGTTTATAGCTTTAATCATCAGATTTTAAAGTGACTTAATCCCTTTATTATTATTTTCGACTATTATTAAATGAGTAGTTGTAAAATTTAAAATATGTGATTATTGATAAGTGATACGTTCAATTTTAAAAATGAGTTTGAAATCGTACTGAAAATATAAATGCACCATTTAATTATAATATCATAAATGAAAAATGTATACCTATGCAATTATAAATGTAAATATAGGTATTTAATTTATACTTATTCACAAAACCAGAAAAATAAAGTTCAACTTAATTTTATTTAACATATCAAAATTATGTTTATAACGATTATTTATATTATATTAATTGGCGTACTACACTATACACACTATGTAAGTTTTTTATACACCTACCTATATAATACTATCATTTACATATTAAGAAATTTGTAGGTAGAACTAATGAGTAGGTTAGGTATAACTAAAAAATTATGAAATGTTTAATAAATTTTTATAGGCTATAGCATTCAACTGCATCGTAATCGAATAATTTCCATATGCTATACATTTTTCAATCTAATTTTTTTGTGAAGTTAATTGTATATTTTTGTATAGATATATTATAATAGTTTAAATACATTTATAGTAAATTAATTATCCAATAGATTGTTTTATTAAATATTACTGTATAACATATTAGCATTCAATACTGTTTATTTAAGGCTATATCGTTGAAATATATGTTTGAAAACCTTGGAATAATAGATTTTTTCAATAACATAACTATTAATAATCGTATTATTCGTAATAATAACAAGCTACCGATCATTGTAAATCCTTATCCTAATTCCTAAAACTAGACTATTTTATACTAAGTAGGTATACATATTTTTATATGTTATACGTATAATATATACATTATATACATATATAATAGGTATTTATGTATATACATATATAAATTAAAAAATAAAAATAAATTAAGTATACCAGAATACCATTGTAGAAGCTTATTTGTTACGAATATAATTTTTAAGTCATACATTACGTATGCATAACTATAAGCGATAATTACTATAATAACTATATAAGATGTTTTTTTTGATATTAGGTGCAAATAAATAAGTTGTAGACAGAAAATATAATAATTTTAATACATTACAATATTTACATTTTGTATTTACGGCATCCAAAAAGAGAATCCGCTAAAAAATCAAATTTAAATAAAATACAAATAATCACCAAAAAAATATTTCGATTAATAACGCAATTTCCCTTCAAACACTGAATATAGACCTAAAAATGAACACAGTGAGTGAAACTGCTATCAATTCCTATTACGTTACCACAACTCATTCGTTGATCATCCAAATATCCTAGTAAAAATTCGAACCAAACCAATGCCCAGTAATCCTCCCAAAAGATTAATAAGAAAATGATGTCACGATCTACTCCTCTAGCTTAATTCCATAACCACAATCCAGGAGTGTGGTCAGTAAGCAGCTTCTTCTATTAAGTATTCTGTAAAAATCTTCTTATTATAATCAATTAAGCTTATTGCACCGGATATGTGTAAATTGTTTAATTTCAAATAAAAGAAAAAAAAATGTTTATACACTACATTATACAGGGTATATAGTACATAATATTATATCTATGATCAAAATACGTTATTTGAGGACTGTATTATAGAAAACGATTTGTCGGAATATTTCCAGTATTTACACAATATTTTAATACGTATATACGATGTTCGTAATTCCGTAAGTATAATTATTATAATATTATCTATTAATCAAGCGGCAACAAGCTTTGAGTTATCATTAAATATATATAGTACCTAAGTGAATGCGTCTACAACAGTTCGTATTTTATAAAAGCGAGTAATAAATAATAATAGTATTAACAATATGTCGTCCATCAGGATATCATACGAGATCAAGTCTATAACATTATGTTTAAAAAAACAAAAAAAAAAAAAAATACATACATTTTCAAAAAACGTTTTTCCCTCTGTAGGGGGAAACAGTTCGCGAAGATTAACCGAGTTACACGAAAACACTGAAAATCGCATGGTATGAATAATATGATAATATCATGTGTACTGTGTACCCAATATTATGAGGTAAACATGGGCGTTGCGACTGGATAAAAAGACGGCGAACGCAAAATAGCCATCGCTCTGAACGTTTCCAACGGTTGCAACGACTGTGTCGGCTGCGAGGCGACAACAGACGAGAATTCTGATGTCGCAGTTAAGATTTATGGTTACCGCGGTTGCTCCCGATGTCGGACGACCAATTTACAAGAACAATGGATCGCGAAGGACGCGGTTACTTGGTTTTCGTTGTGTATATTGACCGTCGCGCGATGTCTAAAAAAAAACCAATAAATAATAATACTACCGCAACTACTATACCATTACAACTACCGCTGTGCGCGTATATCCATTGTTCGGGGACCGTAAGTTATAGATCCTAATGACGGCTACGTCAAGACGGTCGGTGGCGGTGTGTGGATATAGGTATAATGATACATATGTATAAATTTACTTCACCGAGAATAGGAATAGTGGGACCTGTGCGGGGTTAACGTGCGAGAGGGAAAAAAATACGCTCTTAAAATTATTGTGCATTTTTTTTTCGCTTCGACATAAACCAGTTCTCGATCCGATTTCAAACGACGGTTTATATGCAGCGCGCGGAACCAAACGTAAACCCCGTCTTCGATTCGTCGCACTGCACAACTGCGCACTGTCTTCGGTTATTACAACATATTATTATTAACATTTACATTATATTATTATTTAATACGACCCCCACATCACGTCCTGAAGGTATGCGAGCTTTTTTTTTTTCGTTTTTGTTTTTTGTTTATTGTCGAATGCAACGCGCCCGCCTGCAGACGGTCGGCCGCTGTCGACGGGATAATATTAATGACACCGGTCACAGAGTTCGAAAAAAGCCGCCTACAAATTATCGAAATGTTATCAGCATCAGATATCCGAATCCAGCTGTTATTGACCCTCATCGTATTATAATAATATTATAATGGTTCCCATCGATTCCCTCGCGTTCGTGCAACTCGTGCGTCCGGCGGACAACGCAATACTGGGGTTACATCAATACGATATGCGTTGATCCGCCGCGGACGACCATTTAAAAATAATATATTTTTAGGTATACCGAACACGCGTGTGGATTGTTTTCGATCAAAGATTCCAACGGACGTAAATACATTTCTAAAAAATTACGAATCTTCGACTTTATCTATAAAAATAAATACGGTTTTGAGAACTAAATAAATTGAGAATAGTCTCAAAATATTTATTATTATTCATTACTTCATATTTTAATTAGCGAATAAAATAGATACCTAGTTCATAATTATACTAACTACTCAGTTCTCGTCGAGACAGTTAATTTATACAGTGGTATGAGTATTAGAATGAAAAAATTAACCTAATAAATGTGTCTTTGCATTCGTTTTCTCATGTTAATTTATGTATCTGACGGTATCTTATAGAAAGTTGGTTTTAAATAGCTGTAATAATTTATTTTTAATTGGAAAATTAAAACAATAATGCATTGTCTAAACGAATTTTTTATTTTTTGTCTAGTGTTTCCGACATCATATTATTATTATGTATTGTATTTACTATTTACTGTGAAATAAAAATGAAATCGAACGAAAATATTTTTTTTTAATTATAAATACTTAACATATATTATTATGGCTGGGGGCAGACGCTGTTTTTAGATAACGTGTGATTAAAGCTCTAAATAACATTTTTTAAATGAAGAAAAATTACAAGTGTGTAGGTCATTCGATTTTCTAACCTTTCGATATTTACAGCTAAATTACGCAAAAATAATCATAAAATTATATTCTTTTCAATAAACACGTATTTTCTTAAAAATCAACATAAAAAAAAAAATGTAATACCTAATATTTATTATTTTCTAATAAGAATCAAAAACAAAAATAACAATGGTAACTATAAATATTTTTACGTCAACAGTATGAGCATTCATTTGGATTCATTTATATTTTTGGAGAACACATTTTATCAGTATGCTCAAGCCTATGATTAAGGTATTTAAGCGTGTAGTTTTGTAATCGTATTATCTTATGGTAGTAATATGTGTGCTCGTAAGTTATAAATCATAAAAAACCGATATGACATTTTAGGGTGCGCAGATGAGTACCTACACTTACATAGGCTATTATGGAACTATATGATACATATTATTAGTCTAACACTCTTGTAAATATTTGAGCGAGCGATTAAACGATATTAAAACCGAACAGATTTTTAAAGACTTGAACACTCTTTAGAATATTCCGTTTTTAAAATCAATAATAGATTCGTACGAAAGAATGAAAATATATCATGTATACATAAGTATTACATTTAAAAACTTCAATCGTTACGATATTATTATTACTGTGCTACGCGTGTCTAAATCATAGTTGGTATCGTTTTTCATTGTACGAAAGAAACGGCGATTGTTTTTTAAGTTCAAAAAATATACTTTATAAGTAATATCGCATTCTTTAAAGTTTACGAGAGTCGTCGTTTCCGAGTCCATGTAGAAAACGGCCGTCGTGTGTGACGACCCCCGCGATAGGCCAGATATAGGTACACGCGTATCCAGTGATGGATTTAATAAGGAGCCGAGGGGTTCGGATCGCCTCCTCTCCTTCGTTCAGTAGTTTTATCATATTTTTAAGGCTTAACATAAAATCCTAAATCGTGTTTACAAAATGAATACTAAAATTTTTAACTCCTACCTCCTCCTCAAAAAAAAAAAAAAATAAAATAAATTAAAAGAAACAAAAATGATGTTGCGAGGAGGTGCGGGATAACTTAACCCCCGTTTTCGGCGAGGTCAATCGACCGGTGGCGCGTTAAATACAACGTCGTATCTCACACAGCCGGGCCCGACCGATTGCAGTTCAGGACATGACCGCGTAACATTATTCTGAACGATCTCGCGGCGAGATAATTGAGAATTTTGATCGGAAACCGACCGCCCGCGACGTGCGTGACGCGAAACGTCATCGCTGTCCGGCGCGCGCGGGGTGGCGTATCCGATCTCTAAATTTCGGATCCGCGACCGGATATCATAAGAATAATAATTATATTTTACAATCTCCGAGACTAAGCTCGCCGATCTTACCTGCCGTATGGTGTGTAGCACCGCTGCAGCCACAGTTGCTACCGTCGTGGTCGGAGACGCCTTGTCCGAGCGATGGCGATATCCGCAATGCTATATTGCGATCCGCGGAGTCGCGGGCGAATTTCACGTGTCTCTCGCGGTTGAAGAGCGCGCGCGCATCGACGACGACGACAAACAGCTGATCGCGCGCGACGAGCACGTCGCCGGCCGGTGAGCGTTTCGTAAATAGTAGTAGTAGTAGTAGTAGAGTAGTAATAGTATTATAGTAGTATAGTGAGAGCGGCGCGCCGTGGCCGGGCCCGACTTTTCCGCGCCACCAGCGGCCGAGACCGGCCCGCAAACCGGTTTTCCCGCCGCTACCGAGAGACGCTTCGTGGCTTCGACCGACCGACGCCATCTGTTCTCCGCCGCCCGGACACGCCAGAAAGACGACAAATACGCTTGTTTTCCGCGTACAGGAAAAAAAAATTCATCTGTAAAACGAGAAGCAGAAGCGCACCCATCAGCATCGTCATCATCATCATCATCATCATCATCATCATATTATACGATGGGACGATAACGACGACAAACGAAACGAGATACGTCATACCGTGCATTACGCGCGAAATCGATTTTTCTGACGTGTAAATCATATTGATATTATATCGCGATTGGCGAGCGGTACCCGCCAATCGAGTATAATATTATGGTGTTATATACGTACTTGGCAGTATTTTTATTTTTTTTTATTTTTTACGATTTATACGAATGGTATTTACCGCTGAACAGAATGATACGGATGAAATCCAGTGGTCGTCGTGCACTTCGTGTAAACCCCTAACCTACCGTAGGTACGTAAACGTCGCGCGTTTGCGATTACCTTTATCTACGTATATGTAAATAGTGCTGTGTAATGCGCACGCGACACCGGTTGATCCGTTGATCAGAGATAACATGACGCTCGACGACACGATGACAATATACGAACACCTGTGCACATGTGCGCGCCACACATCGGTCGCGGTATGAAGACGGCGGCGGCGGCGACGGTTATCGCGCCGGTGACAACGATATATTAATATATAATATTATTATGTAGTATCGGTATCGCTCTCGTGGCCAATGAACTCTGGACGTCGTGTCCCACGGTTTTCGACGGACCATAATACCTACCTGACTTTTATTTTATTTTTTTTTACGCACGCACACGTTACGACGTGTTTTTTGGTTTCTCGACGAATTTCGTGTTTATAAAGTGTTTACACCACGGTTTCCCGCGGTAAAATATATCACCACGTGGATATGCCGTCGCATTTACATATGGGTATCGGAAGGGGACGACGACTTTGTCCGAGATTTTATTACCGTGATAAATGATCGTGTTGATACGCTGAATACATTTAAACTCCGACAAAATGTGATGTTTTTTTGAAAATTATTTTATATTAATTTCTATATTGTACAATGGTGTGACAAACCTACAACGCGAATCGGTCTCGAACGGAGGAGATAGTGGTATATTCAAATTGATGTTTTTGGGTTTTTGGTTTTGATAAAAAAAAAAAGTATAAAAGAATATTAATTATTATTTATGATTTCAAAAATCAAGATAATTGATATAGAATAGTGAACAATGTCTAAGAACGTCCGTGGGATGATCATAATTCAAAACCTGCATGATATTTAAAATAAACATTTTCTTATCTAACGTTTATAATCAAGTTACTTATGGGATGTGATTAATTATTAAACAACAGTAGACGATGATTACGTATATGTATTATTATACATACTACTTGGTAAATAATATGTTCATTTGTATTATGTACCTACTTATGGGCTATGTGCGTGTTGCCTCACAGTTATTTCACCGACCATTATAGGTATTATATACAGACAATTTATTTAGTATTTTTATAGAATGCAAAATTATGTATTTAATTCTTAAAATTTATAACAAACATTTTTGAAACACTACTCGGCATATAAATATTATTTTTATACTTCCTGTATAGACATAATTTTGTTCACATTTATTATAATTATTTATAGTGTTATTACCAACAGGTAGTTAATATTAATTTACATTTGGTGTTGTCATATTAATTTATTGTTTTACTTATAGAGGATATTATTTATTCAAAATATAAGTTTATATGCCTGTTAAATTATAATAACAAAATAAGATATTTAAATAAATAAATAAATTGTTGTTGGATCGCTGCTGAACAAATATATTAGAATAATACTTATAACTTTAAAACGATTAAATATTTTAAATTCGATTTTAACGTTGTATTTAATCAGAAATAAAAAATGACAACGTAATAATTATAAATAGGTATATACTCAGATTAGATACTTGATTGTTAATAAAATGATTGTATATAGTACCACTACTTACTTACCATTAAGTATGTTTTTTTTCTAGCATAATATTATTTATTTAGCACAAATTATATTACTTGAGTTTTAAATCGTATCATCAAAATGACTATGTTAATAATGTCATACTACAAGCGATGAATAATAATAAGAAAATCATTCGATTCAAGCAATCATATTATGAAAAATTGATAGGAGTGGTTTGCGCTTACTTATGGAAATTCTTCAAAATATAATTCTAGTACGTTATAAGAAAAATAGTAAAATAATAAATCATAGTATAAACAAAAAAAAAATCATTACTCAACTTAATTATTCCTGTTACGGATTTTTACGCTCATTTATTTTTAAATCCGAAGCACGCATTCTGTTTTTCATAAAATAATAATAAATAATAAGTTTAACATACTACAAGAATATTCATTCTATAAAATCTTTATGTATATACCTACTTACAATGTATAACAACATATTTACTTACAACCTACCCGCAACGGTTGATATTCAAATGACTTAGATTATTCTCACATACTCATAGTCATATTGCAGTATAACTACGTGGAAGGAAAATGCATCTGAAATTTAAATTCCTTTTAATATAATATAATAGACTTCATGATAACAACATTTAAATTTATAATTCGTATCAGAAAACAAATACATATTTTACTTTTTTTAACGTCAACTGTATACTGTAGTATATAGAATTATATTACAATGCAGTGATTATTACAATTATTATTCACAATGCATCAATTTGAAAGTTGAAATATAATATTATTATAAATAATCAGGCCTGGATAGAATCAGTAAGTTTAATTCGATTAGCTATGCTATATTTTGGTATTATATTATAAAGTATTAAGCTTAATTTTTGTTACCCAATTTAACAGATTTTGGGCTTGTCGCTTGTGAAAGTTTTAAAACTTGGTGTGCGCTGGTACTATGCGTGTATACAACGAAGTACCGAAGGCCAATACAATATTGAATATACCATAATATGCAGTACCAATAATTGATACTAATAAACGAATATTTGAAAGCCAAATATAACTTATTCATATATTAAATTACTGAACACTACTTCTAAAAAACGATACAACTTTTTACCTTAAAATTTGGAACAATGGTTCCTCTAATGGTCTAAATGTGCAATAAGAAAGAATTTTAAAAATTGTTCATACTTTCTAATTCTTTTAAAGAAACGAAAATATAATATTATTTTATTTGCATAGGGTGGAAAATAAAGTAGTTATTATAATTTGACATCATTTTAGATCTGTATTCAATCAAAACAATCAAAAAACATGTTAGGAATCTGCGCCTAACAAATGTTATGATAAAATCTATAGGTTAAAATTTTAACCTATAGAGTATAGAATATAGATTCTAAATTTGGCATAGGCAACGCTCTACAGCAATAGATATTATACTATAGAAGATAAAGCCAATATCAAAAAAACACTGGTAATTATTTATGTAATTACTTATTTATTAGGATTATTTAACTATAATGCATCGGTAAAGAAGACACAATTATTCACATTCATTCAATTTAATAAACTGTAATAACTGATTTTTTTTTTTACTGACGTTTTTTAAATAAAACAATTTAATTATTATTTATTATGTGCACAAAATTCTATTTTGGTGGTATTGAGAAACGTTAAGTAATTTATAATTCACACAACACTACATATACCTACGTATATACTACGTAATATAATAATATGCCTAGACTTTGTCAAGAAATCGTAAAACTAACATGGATTGTGGTTTATATAAATGGGTATTTATTGAATAATTAATAAATTAAAAATATGAAGATTGGTAATATATAGGTCATGAGTAAAAAAAATAAATTTAAAATAAAAAAAATTAGTTTTTGATGGTCAAATAGTTGCATACACATTTGGCATATATTACATTCGACATGGTTTTTTGGAGTTCAAAGGAAGATATAGTAGGTACGATCTTATACATGATTATTGAACTTAGCAACTGTTAAGTAACTGTTATACGTATTTGTGCCATTTGTATATTTACATAATATATTATTTATCAGAAATTATAGATATTGAGCAGTAGACATTTACATTTGGAAGTAAATAACTCATTTGTGTCGGTCAATTGAGTTTTGCCGTTGGCTATATAAATATGGCATAATTTGTAATAAATATGAGCAGTATTGTAATTTAAATGGTTTGTCTTAATGAGTGGGAGTATTCATAAGAATAAATTAAGTGAAGTGTTGTATTTTTTTATCATTATATATTAGATTTTTGGACTATTATCAGATTTTCTATTATGAGGATGTATGCGCCAATAAATACAATAATTTGAAGTTTATTTAAGTAGTTGCGTGAAGTGTGACGATTTATAAATATATTTTGAACGCGATATAGATTAATATTTAATTATTCATGTGTTAGTGTTATGTCTTATTAATAGAAATTTATAAAATTAGTTCTTTATCTATAAGAATTAAATAATAAGTTTTCATCATAACTATAACCATATATATGTAACCCACTTTTATTTGTTAAGTATAACATTATGTATATATACATTTAAATCTACGAAACAAGAAAAAAATAAAAAATAATTGTAATGTATATTTTTGTTTGCATAATTTATAATATCTCAAGATTATATTTTATTTTTTATTTAACAATCAGTATATATCCGTATGATAATTATTGGATATTGGATTTAAAATTTATTTATCAATATAATTTAAGTATAATTCTATTGAAATACATATTTTGTGGTTGGAAATTTGAAATACTCTTGTTTATATATGGCGCGCAGAATAATAAAAAAATAAATATTTCTATTAATTTTCCAGTCAAAAATAATGACAACAATGTAATAACTAATATTTAAAATATATTATATAACCAAAATTTGATATATTTTTTTTTCAAAATTTCAGTGAGAGTCCAGTGATTATCTATTATGGCTACCGGCACTATCGAGACCTACATACTATATTATATTATGCTATTAATATACTATTTTATTATTTTTATTGCGTTTAAAAATTTCTCATACTATTTGTTTCATTTATATACAGAAATATTTTAAAATATTTTAAAATTTGCGTTTATCAATAAAGATGATACAAACGTTAGTCATGCATACATATGTACCGTTTTTCATAATTATATAATGTATATTAAAAATAATAAAATATTGTATTAGATAAATCCGAACATGTTGTGTTAAAAATAAGTACAATAATAACTATACGTTTATGTATTTTGAATTTCATTGCATTTCGAAATGATGATTAGTACAATATATATGTCAACTATTTATTATGTACTTAATATACATAAAAATCGTAAGACATAACTTCTTAAGTAAAAAAAAAATATATGATCGTAATAAAACAAGGGTTGTACACTTTAATCTAACAACGTTTTTGCTATTCACTATCTCTAATCACGATGTATTTCACAATTAATATCGATCATTAAAATATATTATGGCAGTGTTTCTCAACCTTTGTATAATGGGGACATACTATTAAAATATTTTATACTTTGTGACACACAGAAAAAAAAAATAAGGATAATGGGTAATATAAAATATTTATGATTAATTGATAATGTAAACTTAAAAATAATAAAGAAAAAATATAACATAAAACAGCATTTAATATTTTAATGAGAAATTTGTGACTGATATTTCTTACATAATGTATCAATACATGGTGAAATCTTTGACAAGGCGACTCTTAACTCCTCTTCAACATTAATTAATTTTTCTCTTTTTTTATTTTCAATTTTATTTAATGTAGAAAAAGCTACTTCGTATAAATATGACGTTTAAAATAGTAATAAAACAGAAAGATCAAATTTTGTTAAACTTGGATATTCTTTTTTTTGCATAGGTACATCCGAAATTCGCCTAGCTTGAGCTCATTAAATTTCATTTGATGAGTGCGATCGTTTTTCAATTCTACAAGTTCTTCTTCCTCATTTAATGAAAGATATGTGGTTTCTTAATCAGGATTAAATTGATTCCTTACCTAAACAAACAATTTCAAATCCAGGGATGATAAATAATGATCAAGATTTCGGTCTAATGTCATTGAGTTGTTGATAATTGGTATAAGTTTAACAGTAAATTTAGTCTTAGCATTTAAACAGTTAAAGGAAACATGTTCAAATTATTATCATGGTTTCTTTACCAAATCAATGATTTGCCTTTAAATGCAACTATTTATCTGTTAAAATTAATAAATTTTAAAATTTACCTTGCATGCTTAAATTTAATTGATTAAGGTGTTTATAATAACTATAATAACTATGGTATAGTAAAATACTAGGATACTATTTGTACTCTACTATACTTTTATAGAGTAATGAAATAAAAAGAGAAAAGGCTTTAAAAAAAAAAATTGTAAAATAAGGTGCAGCGGAAGAGAATACTTATTAAAATTGTAAATATATACGGACATATTGTATGGTATATGTATAAAACTATTTGTGTTTTTAGTTATCATAAAATATTTAGATGCATATTGTATTTTAAGTTTTAAACGTTGTTGAAAAATCTATGTAGGTATATATATCTGGTATATAGATAACTTTTGGCTATAAATACTATATAATATGATATAATTTTAAAAATAATTCAAAGAAAACTTAAAATGCCTAGTTGTGATATAACAGTAATTTAAATTGGATAGTAAAAGAGTCGGAAAAGTTACACTACTATATAGTATGCATTAAATACATACCTCTTCATTAAATAAGTTACTATATAATCGATGAATTCAATTTGAATTCAATGATAAATCATTGTATACGAAAAACGATTCTAAATGGGGATAGTATACCTATAATATCATATTATGATCACATGATAAACTTCTAAGAATATTTTGTAATAAATTTATATTGCTATCATTAATTTATTTTTTTTATTAAAAATATGATAGTTGAACAAATTCTTGACTTATATTATTTGCCAGAAAAAAAAAAATAAATAAAAAATCGCTCATATTATACAATAATTATTATATTATTATTTCAAATAAAATTATAGCTGCAGTTCTATTAACTTATAATTAGATACTAACGTAGGTTTGAATATAGGTAAGTGTTTGAATAAGACAAAATTATATGAGTAACTTAAAATTAATCTTATTTTTGAACACATTAAAATTTATGTTGAATCACACTATTTCCTAAACAAGTAAAATCGATAAGATATATTAATAACTTATATATGTTTAATAATAACGCTACACGTTTACAAGAAGAAACGATATCAAAAGAGAATATAATAATGATTTTATATTTTAAATTTATCTTTTAAAAACGATAGAAAATTTTAGTTTGTTTTAATTAACGTACATATTTTTTTACTTGCTAATTATAATTTTTGTATACATTTCCTATTACTTTTTTGTTAAAGTTAATATATTAACTATATGTATGCTTTGAGTTGGTCGAGTAATTAAATTATAGCTTGATTATTAATATGTCATATTATAGGAAATAAAAAGTATTAGTGTGTTACATAATATTTTGTCTTACAAATCTATTACGTGTATCATGATATTATCATTATTATTAAATTAATTAAGTCTTTATTCTTATTATTAACGTTGATAATGTTGAAAGATCACATAATTAGATATAAGTTATAACCAATGGTGATTTCAATGTTATGAAGCATCTGAGTAAAAGTATTAAATTATTATTGAATCAATTTTTAAAAATTGTTTTTTACAATTCAAAGAATGATAATGTTTACTGAAAATTATATTGATATATTTACCTAATTATTCTCCAAATATTTAAGCCACATTGTTTTCAAAAATTGTTTATATTCATTATAATATATTTAAATGCCAATGTATATTGTGCAAAATCTACGCAAAATACGACGGATAAAATTTCGCAAAACATATTAAATTAGAATTTTGGCCTACTTATAAGTATTAAAGATAATAATAATATACATAACTACAAACTATGCATACATTATGGTGCCCTTGGAGATCCCACACGTTGGACCATATTATTGGTAACTGAATACTGCAATAAATGTATAAAATAAAATCGAATTATAACAAATCCTTCATCGTCCTTTTCGTCTGAACGATATTGAGTACAAACAACACTCGGCGTGGGCTACATCAGGAATAATATAATTTTTATATTATTTTACGAATGCGTTGTGTTAGGCTGATTGGTCGCGGTGACCAACCTACATCGCTGTTTAGTAAGTATTCGTGGTTGACCGGGTCTAGGTTAACCAGCTATATAAGTAGGTACACCCACCGGCGATGCAGAAAATACGCATCTACACATACTCGAAAAATAAACATGATATAATTAAGGCGACATATTGTACGTCACCTTAGGCCACATCAGCGATCGTCTTCGCCGTATTATAGGTAATATGCATTTGGATTTTTTTTTAACTACTCATTTCGTATACAATATACATGTAATAAACATAAATAAACATAGTTAATTTGTATTATATTTGATATATTACGTATATAAATATTAATATCACGAAATGTATACAAGTATGAGAAAATATTGAATTTCGACATAGTTGGTTGTTTTATCGGACAGCAACGCGTGATATTAGAAAAATATGAAATTACTTTCGCGGTAGTCCATTGATTTGAATAAAAAAAAATGTTATTGCTAATACATATACATACACGATGCATCTATGTATTCTAGCATTTATATAATAGGTATTACTACCGTTAGACGTTATATACACGATGATTCACTAATCACCAACCATTGAACCAATTGAACCATGTTCACTGTTTTTATCCTTAAATCGTGCATTTATTATAATTATAATTTTCGGATTTTTAATTCTGTTAAAATACTTTATTTTCAAATATTTCAGTAATTATTAAATAGTATACTGTAGAAGTACAAACTTATTTTTAAATGAAAACTCCCCTTTTGAACTGTAAATTGTTAAGTTGATCATGTTTTTAAAAACGTGGATGATCTTAAATCGAAATTAGAACAATTAAAATTCAATATACCATTAAATCATGTTTAAAATATCATTAGCACACCTATTGGCTCATTATATTAAATTATTAAGTGATTGTTTATGAAACCTTGCATAAATATTAAGTATGATATATAATTTAAATATTATGCAAACCCAATACATATTATTATTAGAATTATTATATTCTTAGACTTTAGTACTTAGAACTTAATATTATGTTCATTTAAAATTAAATAGAATTGTTCTAATTTGAAAATAATATATTTTTATAACTTCATAAAGTAATTCTTTAACTAAAAAAATTAAACTATTTGAAATATAATCTTTAAATATACTTAAAAATTCCCGAAATCAAAATTTAAATAAACGCATTATCAGAGAATAGGAACACTTGGTAAACTATCCTGTATATATAATAAATAATAATGTAATATACTAATATGTGCATTTCCCAACGTTTTACGTGCCTACATCAACGTTTTGCGTGTATCACCGTCGCGCGTATTACCACTACGGTAACACGAATAAATGTTTGTAATTATGTATTATATCTCAGATCCATATCTATCACTGATGGAAAGGCAAGATGTTTGAAGAAAAAATTAAACGTATGTGTTGTTTATTACAATATATTGTCGTTTTAAATGCATTTCATTTCATAAACTTTTATGACTACCTATAGGTATGGTTGTTTTAACAGGTTTTGATAATATTATAATGATTTTTTACGAATGATGAATAAACTTATTTTACGCCATAAGTACCGATTAAGCCGTTGTCTAAACAGTTTTATAATGGAACTGTATTGTTATATTGATATCTAAAAATCATTAAGTTTAAATTGGCTACTAAAATACCTACTAATATATGCAGACGCTATTAAATGAATACTTACTAATTTGCATTTTAACTGCTGATATAATTTTAATTTATACTTGACTGGAAAGTTTTGTCCTATACGTGTATAATATGTATAAGTTACACAACTGAATAATAAAAAAATTGATTTTTTTAAAACAAAAAGCATATGTATGCTGGAGTTTTGGCCAATTAGCCATTTTTTACTTCATCATTAATATATTATTATTTTTTGTAGATCGTCCGGAGCGGAGACTTTAGTTGCGGCATGGAATTGTCTAGAGATTTACTTTTACTCGTGAACAGTAGTGATTACAACAATGCATATAGTTACATTACACTACGAAAAATATATGTAGACCATATATAATAATTACAATTATTATGTTTCCATAACAAAAACTATTCGTGTTGTTATCTAACCCTACGCATTGCGCGAAATCGCAATGTGCTTTTAATGCCACCCTGCAGAGTCACACATGTACATAAATACATATACCTTCGTACTCGCATTGATAATACGCCTATTCAAGGATCACGCAGTCACCATCATCATGTTACATGAATGCTATTTTCAATCTGATTTACGATCCTTTATTATACGATAGCTCCCATAAAAATATGATTAAAATATGTTACAATTGATACAGTAATAAAATCGTAAGACTGAGATATAAATGTTATACGTCATATCGAATCCAACTTAACTATTATTATGACTATATATATATATATTAATCAGAAACTTGTATAAAATATTTTAATTCGCATATAATTTTATTCCTTTACATTTTAAACTTCTTTCAGACAGAGCAATGTGCAATTTACTGATATTTAGTACCTAGATATACGATTTCCGAAAGTCAATGATAAAATATATTAAATAATGATGGACGGCAAACTTCCCGACATTAATACGTTATTCATAATATATTTACAAGGTATCATTAGTGCCGTGATATAGAATTGTTCTGACCAATGAAATGATTTTAACTTTATGGCTATACCGTTAATGATATAAAGCTGTGTCTTGATATTATAATTAATATTGAAAAGGTACTTCCTAAAAAGTATTATTGTTTTTTTTTTTTTTTAAGTAGCATGTTTAATTTATTGTATTGTCAATACATTTTCACGTATACGATTGTCAATTTAGAAATAATAACATTACGATTAAATAATTGTATATTATACACATTGTTCTACTTCTATTTGAACTTCCTGCTTAGCATCATAACATTTTGATTCATCATATTGTATAATTATGATAATAGAAAATGCTATTAGTATATATTATTACATTATTACATAGTGGTATTAAATGAGATGGAAAATGTAATTTTACCAATTTATTTTTTTAAGTATAGTTGTAATTGAGTATGGAATTACAAATTACAGATACAGCAAGATCACCGAAACGTAAAATCAAATATTTGTATAAAAAAAATAAATAAAATATTAACTAGGTATCTTTACTCCTTACACAGTTACACTGATAATTAACAAGTATAATATGCAGTTTATTTTTATTCGAATGTATCTAATAATTAATATATTGTTTTATTAATAAGCTGTGTAAAATCGTTTTATTGTTTCATTAAATTTTAACTTTGTGAGCTATGACTATCATAACACATATAAAAAATAATTATTTTCTTTTTAATGAATAATTTGCGTAGGTAATAGTATGAAGCAAAGAAAAAACAAATTTTCGAAAAATTATACAGCCATATACTGATATAGTTATAATTATTTCAATCTTTATTTTAATATTCATGTTAGCAAGCAACCTATATAGTTCATATATCATTCGTTTAATGTAAAGTGAATCGTATAATAAATATTTTTGTAATTACTAATCATTATTGTGTTATGCTATATTATAATTACAATACATGAATTATAAATTAGCGAGTAAATTAAAATAAAGCATTTATAATTATTTGAAATCAATTACAGATGATATGTATTTTTTAACTAAAATATTACTAATAATGGTTTCATCGAAATGGGATTTTAAATTTTAATTATAAATTATAGATATTTTTCAGCAAATATCAAACAAATATTTTAAGTATAGATGCTAAAATTAAGACTGATTTCTCATTTTTAAATTGAAATGATTTCATATCACAACAAATAATCCTTCATTTAAAACTAGAATTCCAAAAATATTATAGTTGCTATCTTATGGAATGTACGTAATGTTATTTTTAAATATTTTGATTTAATTAAACCAATTGGTTGCATAACTTAAATTAAAGTATATTGATTATTTCAAGTAAAAATAAAATTTGTTTTAATTACTTATTATACTATAACTTATTAGGTAATATCTAAGTTGTGTATGTTAAGATTTCTAGAACTATAATATATATCATGTAATAAAGTGTAGATAATAACTAATTAGTATGTAAGCTTAAAAAAAAAGTGATTGCATAGCCATAAATCCTATTGGAAAAATCAGAAAAACTTTTCAGACAGACACAATTATTACACAAAAAAATAACTTGTGGCTATTTAGTAATTGTATAATTTTATTATTAGTAATATCATTATTGGGGTCGTAATAGGGTTCAACGAAAGTGATAATTCGCCATTGTAACTAGCGCGTGAATATACCTATATGGTATCGCTTGGTCGCGGTCGTCGTGTTCGGATTTTTGCAGTAGCAGTGGCATTGGATGATGACAGACTCCGGGAGAAGACCTTTCGCTATGATGCCCGAAAGATCTATATATATGAACTAAGTGTCTATACGATAATATGTAATAGGTCCCCACTGATTCTGTTTATAAACATATAAAAAGTAAAGACTTACGGTGAATTCGGTACAGTACTCTTTGTAGGTTTAGACTTGCTGCAGTACAGTCGGCCCAAATCATACAACTATAACTGGGCCGGTATCTGCAGGTGCAGTTTTTTTTTTTTAATTCAGTATTTCAGTATTTCCGTCTTTGCTACAAACAAACAAGATGGTAAGTACATTTTAAATATATAAGCTTACAATTTTTTATAATATTTTCAACATTAAATTTGTCCAGGGTTATTGTTTCATAAATTGTGCTCACTTAATAATATTATAGTATTATATAATCAATTTATTTTGAAATTTGAAATTTTGTCTTAAATTAATTTTTATATAAAAATATTGTTTTTGTAAAATCTCAACTAATTTATTTTAATTATTTTATTTTATTTCAGTTGTAAAAATAATAATAGTTTTCCTCTAGCACCTATGTATAATTTACAATAAGTATTACTAATGAGTAATGAGTAGCGAGTGATGACTATACTAACTGTACTGACCTTACTGAAATCAACTGTACATAATGTTTGATTTATAAATTATTAATAGTTATTTAATTTGAAGAATTAGTTGACAGTTTTAACTATATAATTTTTAAATTCATAATACTATTTACAATAAAGTTGAACTTAAAAATTACAAATTTTATAAGTATTATATTTTCATTTATTTAATTTTAAAGAAGTTAAATTAAAAATATTAAACATTTCTTCAATACACTCTAAAAGTAACTTTTAACTATGATACAATTATTACATATTTTTACAAAAACAACTTTTAAAACTTTGGAAAATTATATATGGTTGTAGTTATTATGTATATTATATTGTTTGTAGGTATATCGCTTATAATAAAATATGTTATAATGAGTGATGTACACAGTACACATCACTGTTAAATACAACAATCAGTCTGAATTAAGTGTTGAATGGATTTTTCGGAAATATTATTTATATCAAGTTATTCTATTCAGGGAGTTTGACTGATTGGTTAAGTGAAATCAAAAAGTTTATAGATAGTTAATACTTTTTAAGAAATTGTATTTACATGCTGACATGAGTGTAAAGTAAGAGACGAAGAATACACATGTAATCATTAAACAAAATATTGTTGATTGCGACTATTGAATTTTTTGTAAATTTGGAAGTTTGGTGGATCCTGATATTTAGATACCATATAAATTTATAAGAAATAGGAAAGTGTTATGTAAGATTTGTTTATTTTTAAAATTGATCTTTGAATTTTATCAGAAAAAAATTATGTGTAATTTACATCAATTAAATTATTTTAAGCTATAAAATAATATAGATAATTGATTAAATGATTAACATTTCTTACATTTAATGAAAGTTAAATAGTTGTTTTACTTTCCTATACTACAATACTACTATAGGTTGATAAATCTTTTTGTTATAGATACAATTGACAGGAAACTCTGTAGGTAATGTATTTTGCAAATATTGCAATTCTACAATAGATGACTATTCTGACATAATAATGTTAACTAATTAAAATTAAAATTATTAGTATTTGTTTATATCATTTATACTATTTTATTCGTTCTTTTATCAGCTATTCTAATAATGATATGTTACTATTTCTTACTATATAATAGGTTTCAATAATGTATGATTGATTTCAGTTGCCAAACAATAAAAATGTTATTACCTAGTTATACCATGTGTTATGTTATTGTGAAAGAAGTCACGTCGTGCAGATATAATAGCAATCGTATTAATTCGATAACTCATGAAAATTGATTGGTTTAATTATTATTTAAATTAAATTAAAGATTTCCTGACCACAATCTATAAACAAAATTTTCGTTATTAGGCAATAAAATATTGTTTCGTTTATTTCATGTAATATAATTCGTGCCCAATTTCGTATGTGAACAATGATTATGTTACTTTGTAATTCGTTGGGTATATTATGCGTAAAATTGGATCCAAAGAATATGAAACCATAAAATAATAACAGAGAATTAAATTTATTATAACAAAGACCACAAGAAATATTAGTAAAATAGTCAAATTTTTTAATTTACAACTTAGATCTGTTGATGGACGATGGATAAGCTAACATACTTCAGTTTTATAATTATTCACCATACAATAAATTAGATCTTATGTTTTATTTTAAAGTAACAAACATAAAAAAGACAATAAGTTACTATTTATAAATATATGAGATTACTATAATTTTAACTTAATAGATATATGTGTATATAAAAAATATTTAAATTATTAAAAACATATCAAAAATTAGCTCAAATATTTGGTTAGAACCTCGATAAAATTATTTATATAAACTATACAATTACAACTATCTAATAAAATGTTATGTTTATTAATAAATTTAAAAATTAAAGATAGAACGAAATGATTTAAAAAATTGAACACAAATATGTTGATAAGTATTACTTATTGTCAATTAATTATTTCCAATTATACATGTATAAAAACCAAATTTAAATTCTATGGGAAAACTTATATTATCTTATAAAATTAAAAAAACCAAAAATAATGCTAGATTCAATGTATTATAGTGTTGTATTTTTTATATTGAGTCTAAGAAAAAATTAAAGTTTGTTGAATAATTAATGTGTTTTTTCATGCCAAAAACGGAAATTATATTCGAGATGGTTTGGGAAAACGCATTCTTTGTTTAGCAAAATGTTGTCATCTCTCATATGCTTGTACATAGTACATCACAATAATAATGTGTAATACTAAAGTATTTCATTATTTATTATGTCCTTATTCATCGCGTTTTTTTTTACGTAACAATCATCTTTTCTAACTTAGCTGCGACTAAAACGTGTTCTACTTATACTTAATTTCTCACTGAGTAACCCATTTTATATTTCTTTGGCTGTAATCCACAATTAAAAATCCATGTATTTTGTTTAATCACGATTAATTATTAATTATTATTATAATACAGTAATCAATTCTAAAATAAGATGTCCGTACATGTTTATAAAATTAAAACGTAATATACGTTTATTTAAATATTATGTTAAGATCTAACGCATTACTAGTAAGGTATATTATTTTAAGTCGATTCGTAATGATTTGAAGTTTGAACAGGTATCTAAATTACAATTGTTATTATTGACAATGTTTGCGAATAACGATTTAACACAAGCAGATTTCATAAACGTAAGGCTATTATAAGTAAGTTACACGACGTAGACATTTAATGTTACGCATTTATGAATTATGTTAACTTTTTTTATCTTAGTAACATTCTATGTACCTACATAATATATTTATATCTATATCAATGGACTTTCTTGTGCAAATTTAATTACGTCAAAACTATTCGTTATGCTTATTTTCTCAATTGAATTGAAATTATTATTAAACACAATGCAGAAAGCCAAACCGCATACGGAGGTAGAATATTTCGACTTTTATATTATGTATATACCTAATATACTAACACGTATTATGAGATCGGAATAATATAACGGACAAAATGATAAACCATTACGTGAACGGTCAAATGAATGGCTCGTGATTCCACCATTAAGCTTTTACTTGTATAAGAATAACATAAAATTTAAAAAACACTACCTGTAACAAAAGTACTCGCAATTATGAGCAATATTATATATACATATTATATATATATATATAAATTATATAAATATAAATATAAATTATATTATAATTATATTATATAGTATCGTAAACGATGAATACATTTTCCAGCCGTATTAATACGTCATTATATCAAATATAACTGTAGTGAAAGTGTTGAAGGGGTTAACGCGTTTGATGGTAAATGAAAATTATATTTTGAATTATAATATCTACGAAATTTCGTGTTCAGAAATAAACACACGATTATTCGATGATAATATATTTGTATGGATATAAATATATGCATAATGGTACCTATAGGTATTCGGCATTCGCTTTTTGTGCGTCTTTCAAAATACGATGACCAACGAAGTGCACCCTGCAACGAAAACGCGATATACGGTCAAGTGTTATTTTCTCTCACTCTTGTTCAAGTCTTACAACCTTACGACAACCAAAGAAAGTCTGCATAGCGAACAACCATATAATGTTATTATTATTATTTATTATAATACAATATAGTTGGTTTACCTCACGGTTCATTGCAGTACCCGCGTTAACGTCTTTCAGGTGACACGGTCTGTGTATGATGTCTATACGCGTTTATAGTCGTGTACCTACATATAATATTATTATAATAACTTAGTTACAACTAGTATATGGTTATAATCACAAACAACCAAACGAAAGTAAAATCACTGACTTTTTAAAACACAAACGGTGCGTGTACCGGGAAACATAATCTGATAAAAACTAGTCATTAGGCACTTCCTGGAAAAATAAAAATAAGTCTAATTTAATGACAGATACATTCATGATGATTTATATTTAACAGGTATAAGAATAAAATATTATGGACATTATTATATACACATTTAAATATTAAATCCACCCGCGATAAATCCTATTTTATAATAAGTGCGCGCACACGTTTATGTTTAAAAATGAAACGTCTTTAGTATTGTATAACAGCGTATCTCGTTTATATGTAAATGTTGACGCACATCATCATAGTTGCTATAAAGCATGACAATAAAAATATGCATTTCTCTCATTTAATAAATAAACTTTAAGGATAGGAATCCTCGTACTCCATGTATAAATTATTAGTATTGTTTTTATAAATATTTCTTCATATTATACCTACATATTTTACGCTTACGAAATTTAAATTTCTCAATTTATTTTTATCTATAAATTACCTTTGCTTTTTAATAGTATATTTTAGTTCTTATCCATTCTATTATATCGTGTTTATCTCACTCAATATATTAAGTGTTTGCCACTTCACTATTCAGTATACGTATTGGTCACATTGCTAAACATTTTAACCATATATCATATGACCACTTTAACTATTTGCATATCTTGTAGCTGTATGTCAATATAGTGTATTCATTTAGTTTTTACCTATATGCACATAGAACTACAGTATCTATAGCATAATAATATGTTATATGAAATACACAAAGAAAAACTTTCATTTATATAGTCATTATATCTATTTAAGTGGGTACTAGTGTGCCATTTATAAGTATATACGTCAATATCACCAGAATCGATATAATGAAAAAAAAAAAGTTGTCTACCAATGGACTTGCATATCGTCAGTTTTACTTTTATAATAATAATATATTTATTTAAACTCCACTTTTATTTTTAATGAAAATCAATGAGACTGAACATGTATATATTGAAGAATACGATTAGAATAATTGATAAGGTATTGATAGTTAAAAGTTATGCACGTATAATATAATTAATATTAATTAATATAGTTATTTCATTACATTTTATGTCAGAACAGAAAAATAAATAAAAATATTCAGGGTGTTTGTGTTTTAAATATTCTATTTTTAAGGTTTGCACATAAATAATGATACATTTGCACTATTTTATCAAATAATTTATACACATTGTTTAATATTAAATTTATTTCATCGGCCTGCAGTTAATCAAAACTAGTAAATCTTTAAGTAATATCAAATATATCCAAACTCTTCACATTAAATATTATTTTAGTATAATTTATCTAATCAAATTTATATTTATTTTTTTTTAAATAGAAATACTTTATATTTGTGACATAACAACATGATTATATACACATCATATACAAACATATTTTACTTACTCATAATTCAGAACAAACGTTTTGTTATTTTATAATTTATGTAATATCATTATGAATACACGATTCCCAAGAGATTTTTATTGTTATGAAATTTTTTTTTTAATATTTATTTTTTAGTGTATCAAATTATAACTTCTAATTTTTGTGTTTGTATGTTTATTAAATTAGATTATTAAAACTAGTGGCTTATGTAACGGCCTAGGCCTACTCACTTTTTTCCAAAATTTTTTTTTTATATTTTATTGAATGTGTTATTTATAATCTAAACGGTTACATGTATATTAATCCTTCCATCAAAATATGAAACCTATTTAGAAAATAATATAACTAAACCAATGATAAAAATATACAGATTTTTTTTAATGTTCAGTTATTAGAGATTATTGAAATTAATATGTCTTATACAAAAAATAAATTATGTCATACTAACTTGATATTATTATTATTATTTTATTATCAAATAATACGTTTTTAAAATGTATATAAAATAATTAATGATTACATAATAATAATTTTGTATTAAATTAATGTAAAATAATATATTATTATTATAAAATAATATACCTAATTTAAAAACTAAAGAAATTTTGTGCAAATAATAATTGTTTATACTTTAATAAACTCCTTATTATATAAACTGGATTTTAATTATTCTAAGACATTCAAAACTATTTGTAATAAATGATAAATATCTCAAAGACGGTCTTTGACAAATGACACCCACTATACACAATTTAAAATACGGTCTTAACAAATTACAAACTACAATTTGACCACCATAGTCTATAGGCCAAAGCTATATAATGCTCACTTTAATAATAATTACTAATCAATAATCATGTCTATTCATCATTTTATTAAATCACTTAAGTTAGGTTTTAGTTGAAACGTATATTTCATTTTAAAATCATTTTTTTTTTCATATAGGTAAAATAGGTACATGTTAAACAACGATAATTTATAATAAGCATATGTATACTAATATATTATGATATATTTTTAACTATGAAAATCGTTTTACTAATAAACGATAACAATAATAACATCGTGGTCCTAGTTTTTTATTATTATAGGCCAATAAATAAAATAAAATTATCAAAACTAAAATAATTGCAAAAAAAATATTTACAATAAAAAAAAAAAAAAAATAATAAAAAAATTAATTTATTTAAAACCAGAATAATATGAGAATAATTTATGTATAAAAATTATTTTTCTATCTCATAGAAAAAAATAGAAGCATATGCTTTAAAATCCTAGTCCTAGATTAGATGGTTAATTATACTGCTTTCTTCATTATCAATAAATATTAAATTATAAAACTCTTTATTTTGATAGATTGATTTTTTTTTTTATTGATATTATACCGAGTGAATTTTAATATCAAATAAATATAGTGCCTTTAATTGTATTATATCATTTATTTCTTTAAGAATATCTTGTTATATAAAAGAAAGAAGATAAGAAATTTATATTTCAATAGTAATTTTATCAAAAATAGTTAGTCTACTTTGAATTAATAACACTCCATAAGTACCTAACATTTATTCTGTTATTGTGTTCGGACCAATTGCATTAGAACTGTTATCATTAATTCCTTACATACATTACTTAGGAACCTATCATAGCATAACTAAGAATACATATTTATTATTTAATTTTAAATATTCTTTTTTCTTTTTCTTTTTTAATTTTAAGTATTCTTTGTATAAACAATAAATATCTATTGTTAATATTATTTCATCGATTTTAAACAGTATAGAATAAATACATATTTTATATAAGTAAACGAACGTTTATTAAATTGTAATAAGATTTATTATTGTTATACTTGAGTAATCCAAAAAAGTGCATTGTATACATTTATCAATGTTGAAATATCTAGTTTAATAAATGTATAATAGAATAGTCTAAGATTGTTAAAATAAATAAATAAATAGATTCTAACAGAAATATAAATAATAAATAATAGTATAAAATATTAAAATTAAAATCTGACATTAAAAATTGCTATCGTGCTTTTTATTATAACGTAATAATAAATGTACTTACATAACGCAATTACCTTACAAAATATATTTTGATGTATACAAACTGTAAACTAGCCTATAATTCATTGATAATAATATTACATTAAATATACACGTCATAAAATAATGTACCTTTAAACTATTAAATATTTCATTTTTCAGTTTCTAATGAAATCACTGATAGTGGTGATTGCATTAATATCGCTTGTAGTTGGTTTACCGACACCAGTACCAGAAAAGTCATTACAGCCAATTCAGCGCCAAAAGAAGCAGTAAGTAAATATTAAATAAAAAAAATACTATTGAAACATTAAAAATTGTCTCATAAACAGCCATGTTTTTTTTATAATATTACAATACTACATATACATATTTACATTGTTGTTAATATCTCTTGCGATGTTAAAATTTAAAATTATATAAAGCTGTGATATTTTAATGACTATGTTAAATATTTATTAAAATTTTACAAATCTCATGTTTTAAAGAAAACTATGAAAAGAAAATTACCTACATCAATAAATATCTCACATCTTATAAAAATCCTATAATTAAATTAATGTAGTTTTTCTTAGGTATATAAATAAATATCTCCTAATTATTATTCGTTTAAAACTAAGGAAATAATGTATACTTAAATTAAATAAATTTTAAACATTTTAAATTATTTCTATTTCAGCGCTGACGGTGGTTATGGATCAGATGTAGTTGGTTATGATTCTCATCATCATGAAGAACCACAAGGCTCTTGGAAAAAGAAATTAACTTGGAAAGAGGAATGGAAACAAGAATGGAAAACTGTCAAACAAGAAGTATGGAAAAAAACTTGGGAGCAAATTAAAGTTCCCATATGGAAAGAGATTAAAGTTCCCGTCTGGAAAGAAATAAAAGTACCAGATTGGAAAATTATCCAAACTCCTGTTTGGAAAGAAATTAAAGTGCCAGTGTGGAAAGAAATTAAAGTACCTGATTGGAAAATAATCCAAGTGCCCGCATGGAAGGAAGTACAAGTACCTGTGTGGAAAGAAATTCAGGTACCTGACTGGAAAAAAACCTATGTACCGGAATGGGTTAAGGAATACGTTCCCGGATCTAAACAATTAGGCAAAGATCAAAATGGATGGGAATATGTTGCACATGATTTGTGGAAAAAAAAACTCATATGGAAACCAATTTGGAATAAGGTATGGAAAACTGAAAAAAAACAAGAATGGGTAACAGAGAAAAAACAAGTATGGAAAGAAGAGAAAGTACAAATATGGAGGACTGAAAAGAAACAGGAATGGGTAACTGAAAAGAAACAAGAATGGAAAGAAGAAAAAGTACAAATCTGGAGAACAGAGAAAAAAGAAGAATGGGTAACTGAGAAAAAACTTGAGTACAAGACCGAATGGAAAGAAAACAAAGTTCCAGCTTGGAAAGAGATTCAAGTACCCACTTGGAAGAAAGTCTACAAGCCTGTGTGGGAAAAGGTTTGGGTAGAAGAACATCATGACCATCATGAACACCACGATCAACACGAATATGGCGGTGGATACGACGATCAACATAATAATTATGGTGGTGGCGGTGATAGCTATGGTTACCATAAAAAATGATTTATAATTCACCATATCCACCATAAATCTTTCTTTAGTATACCTCTCAAGTCAATGTATTTTTACGCCAACCAATTGTAAATAATTCTTTTTAGTTTATATATTTTTTTACTTAATATGTTATTTGATTTTTTTTTTTAAATTTAATAATATATAACAACGTTATGTTATCAACATGTATTGTTTATATTTATTTGTTCTTTTCGTATAAAAAAAAAACGCCGTAACATGAAGCTTGTTACAAGCAACATATTTTACACGCACGTAAGTTGCATCAAACAAAGTAAATACACATACCTAACATATTATATCATATAATATTACAATTTTATTCAATAGAGGTCGCACTAATATAGTGTTATATTATATAAAACAGTTTGAATTACATCAAAATCAATAAAATATAAACCTATTAGAACAGAATAATATTTACCAACATGAAATAATTAATAATCAGATTATACGAGAGAGAGTAAATATTCCATATTATATTATTCATGTTCAGTATAATAATTAAAATAAGTGATGATACTTAGAAACGGGTTTTTATATAGGCAACATAAACGCTTTGATCCTCAACATTTTGAGGCGTTAAAAACAGTTTTATATTATTGTGTACAAATATATAATAGATGATAAGTCATTATTGATGACAAATATAATACGAGTATATTACTCAATTTAAAGTAATACAATATGTGGTTTAAATTTCTTTCTAAAAATTCAAATAAGTATTAATTATTTTGAATATACAGTTATGAATGTATACATATTCAGCTTAATACTAATATACGTATTATTTTATATAAAATGTTAATTAATTAAATAAAAAACAAAATGTTTGAAATCTAAAATATTTTATTTAAGTATAAATATTTTATACTTAGTTAGATTGTATAAATGTATTTTATTTGATTGTTTGGTTTAACCCATTCTATATAAATGTGAATCGTAAAAAATAAATAATAAATTATTGTCTATTATTGCAATATTGAATCATATATTGTACTACATAATAGCATAAATATGAAATAATTCATATAATATCACTACAAGCATAAAATATTAAAATATTTATCAAAGTTATTGAATAATAATTGAAAATTGGTGTGATTATTATATTTTGAACAATCCTAAAAAGGCAATTTTTTAAACAGCTGCCACCTATTTCTACATTAATATAATACCTACGTATTAATTCAAATGTAATATTAATTGAAAGTTTCACTTTAATTAATTTTAATAAACACATTCGTTTTCGTTAACAAACAAAAATATGATCGACAATCAGTCGTTAATAGATATAGATTCCTAGGTACCTACGTAAAAATTAATCCGGAATAAAAGTAAATATTAATGATTTAACAATTTCAAATATTGAACACCATATTATACTTATTTTATAAATTAATTTTAGTTTTGATACAATTTAACCGAAACGTCATAACATATTTTGGGTTTGTGAACGATTTCATAACAATTATGAATTATTCAACTACATGATTATTGGAATCAAAAAATAGTAGGATTTATAACGCTCACACCTATGGCCTCGCTGTTTCTTATGTACTTTCTTTGGAATTTGCCCGAGTGGGTACTACACACCGACATACATTTTGAACGCGACCATCATATGGATCACACTAGTTTAAAATCAGCCGTTCGTGGGAGGAAAGTAAATAGATAATAATAATATACTAATTTAATCAATAGATTACATGATGAATAATAAATGTGTTTTCATAACGTTTTGTTGTTGTTTCAAAACAAGTTTGGTTGGTTTATTGGGCCCCAGTATATAAGTACCAACATTTGACTAAAAGAGATCAACGACAACCACAATATACATTCCAAAATATGTCTAAAAATGTTTGGGGATATCCCCCCCCTCAACCATTGATATGCATTATTTAGTTTCCATTGGTTTAGCCAGTATAGTTTTCATCCCTTTTCTAGGATATCACCACTGATACACCCAAACAAACTTATTAAAGTCATAATAATAGTATTTAATTTTTCCAACTTTCTATGTACTCAAAGTATAAATTATAAATAAAAAAAAGTTATCATGAAACATTAAGTAGTTGTACAAAATCTATGATTTATTTATAACAACTGTAAACATCAAACCTAAATTCAAGGTCTGCTTCTCCATTCCTCGTATTATGTTCAATCAAGTGCTCACAATTATACTAATTAAATTTCAGTTTTTTAAATTTTTATTATGTCTTAAAACAATATATATATATTATATATCATTGCAAGTATATGTACCTGTATAATAAAATAATATTTAAAAATTATTGGTAAAAAATGTTTTACTATTATGGGTACATATCTCCGGTGATATTAAATTGAGTCTAGCTTATTATCTTAATATCTTTGAATTGAGTCCGTATAGATAAAATGTCATACCTACCTCTATAGCTGGTGAAGACTTTGAACTTTTCACATCATATTACATCAAATACGTAACGATAAAGGATATTCGTCAATGGCTCGGTGGTATATACTTGTTCAAAATCAACCAGTCGTGCCAAACACTACGTGAATACACAATTAATTAATATTTACTTAATTTTCAAATTATTACGAGTGAAAAATATAGTGTATGTTTAGATATTCACCCGTAAAATAACTATTTCTCCTCAAAACATTTTTAATATTTTGTTATATTTCCAAAAATAATAAGATAAGTATGTACTTGAAATTTCTAAATTATTATTTTCAATACCTATATTAAAATAAAATTTTAACTCTTTTTGAAATATTTATAGGTATGACAAATTTTCAATCATTTTAGTATTTTTCTTCAACTGCCGATAAAAAATTATTCTTTTAGTAAAAAATTACTTCATTTATCATTATTTTAATATTTTTTAATTAATTGACTCTTTATACTTATTATTACATTTAAAAAAATGGACTCAACTCGGATAACCTAAGAATATTGGTCCGGACTCAACTCCGATAACTCAAAAGTATTTGCGAAACTCAATTCAATATTTGGGACTTAATTCAATGTTATCCTATATCTCCTACCAAATTAAATAATAATCAATAAGGTATTCTAAAATTGATGTCGTTACCTACCTATATCTATTCAAAATTGGTGATGAAATTTTTGTTCGTATACCGTTATTAAATACGTATACAATTGTATGTGTATACGTATTTAGCCATTATAACATTAGGTACATTAGTTTATTGTATTAAGTCAAATATTATTAAAAATAAAAAAATCAAACGATACATATACCTAATAACAAACAATCATATACCCATGATTAATACGTTAACTACTTATTTAAATATATTATAGTACTAGTACAATGAAGTTGATACATCTAGATCTAAAATCAGTTTAAAAATTAGCCATAGTATCTATAATACTCTATATAAAAGCTAAAATTTAATTACATAAGACGTGTTAATAGAATACTATTATATTATATACATTAATCCCATTTCCTAGCGCTTAGTCACACAATTATACTATCTATTGTATTATGTATACATATTACATATATATATCCTGAGATTTTAGATTGGGCGAAACAGGAAACAATTATTAAGTATGAGTGGTATAACTGCCTGTATACATATGATCATATGAGACCCGCTATTATGATTTATACGTAGTTCAGTATAATTGTGTTAATAATAAGCAACAATTTAGTAAGTATATACGAGTAACCTAATTTACCTAATACATTTATTTATTTATTATTTAGTGTTAAATCACCTAACCTAACCTAACCTACACATTATAATACGTATATTACGTTATAAATATATAACGTTTTATATGTACATATTTACGATTTAACTACGTAATATAAAATATAATCATAAAATGTTTTTATGAACTGAATTTTTCAGGACAGTAATTTTTTTACAAATTAGACAGATCTTTAAAAAATTATATTCTTCGTGGGTAAAAAATATTTAATATTTAAAGTTAATCTTAATATACATCTACATAATTAGGGTGACCAGATGTGTTTTAAAAAAAAGGACATTTTTAAAAGTTATTTTAGAGGTACACAAAAATTATTGTTTATATACAAAACATCTATGCATTTGCCCTAATAGTTATTACATTCAGTTTGGTGATTAAAACACAGGTAGAATGTCAGCATAATATAAAGTCTAACTACTTTAACATATCTATTGGCATATACTTTATATTTAATCAATGTTATAAGCAACAAAAAATATATATATATATATATAAACCAACCGAAACTAAACAAATAAACAAACTTAATTTTTGATCTTTTAAAACTAAACCACATTGGAAACTTTTTAGCATTATTCAAAACTCAAATCATACTTATTAAAACAGAACACTAAATATTTCTTTTAAAACATAATTATTTTTTTCTTCTTTAAAATACTTAAAAAAAATCAGTACCTACACCTAAATTGTTTAAAACTTAATTAAACCATCATAACATCCTTACTGTTTTCCAACAAGAAACGGTTACGTTATATTTAGTTCATTGACTATAGTTATGACTTATAAGTGAGAATATTCTTTTTATATCTAGGAATATGTGTTGGAATAACAAAAAATAACTGCGCGATTTTCAAAATTTTATAAAATTATGTTGTTTTGATTAGAAAAAAAAATAAAAAAACTTCTTTGAAGATTTTTTAAAGAGATGTGCATCATCTTGAATGCTTATAAATGGTTTTTTTTAAATTTTGAATCTGGTCATAGTTTTAAGTTTTAAGCCCCTAGCAAAAGTGTAAAATACCAAGCATAATATGATCAATAGCAGTTAAAGAATTTTAATTATGTATATGAAACGACAAATTATTGTAGCCTGTAGGAAAACATACATTTACTAGCAACTGACGACAGTCGTCACTCGTCTAATACATAATAATCATAGATTGTAAACTTGGATTCGCCGCTAATATCACAGTCATCAACAAAACATTTTTTTTAATTATTAAAGATACATTTTATTTTTAGTTTTATAAAATTAATAATGACTAGTCACTAGGTATTAGTTATTTAAACTTTTTTTTTTAAAGTCTTGGTTAATAAATAATATATAATTTTAAAGCATAAGATCATTATTTATTATCTTGTTTTGGTAATTTTTTCCGATCATCACGATTCACTTTAATTTTGTGATAAGCACTTTAAAGTACTCTAAACATTTACATTATATCATAGGAAATTGAAGTTGTTGATCTAAAAGTCTAGCATAGTTCATAAAATATTGTTTGAATAGTTCTAATAATAATAATAATAATAATAATAATAATAATAATAATAATAATAAGCAAAGTTCTTATAAATCTTATCACAATATCGCATTATTACCTATAATCAGAATTGTATTACCTACCCTATACGTTATTACCAGTGTTCTATAAATTATTAAAAAAAAAAAAAAAAAAAATGAAACAATAATTTTTAATTTTTTTACAACTATCTATTCTATAATAATATAGAAAAATAAAATATGTATAAAAAAGGTAATTTTGATTTTTGTTTTAAAAGATCCCGGACAAATGAAGACATTAATAGAGGACAAACCCTCGTAAAAGGGTACGTCTGATCACTCTAAATATAAATATACACATATACACCGCACATATTAAAATATGGTAGAACTGGGAAGTATGGAGTTGATCGAATATTTTTTGATTTCCACTTTTCATCGATTCATGTCAATATTATATACAGAGTGGGACATTGAAACTGCCGATTTTCAAAGACAAATTATAAAATAAAAAAATTGAATAAAAATTAATTATTATTTATTAAAATGAAATATGTAACTTACCATTTAATTTTTAAAAATTATGTGCTCAAGATGATGGCCATCTCTTCTCACTCTTCTAGCGTTTATTTTTCACTACACAGCGCGTATTATCCCCAAAGGCGTACTGGCGATTTCTTCTTTGACTTTGTTTTTTAGTTCATCAATATTTCGAAGTTAATGTACATAGAGTTTACATTTTAAATACCCCCACAAAAATTTACGACTGAGAAAATCTATTTTTAAAATCGGCAATTTCAGTATCCCACCCTATATTACACTATAAATGGTTAGCTACTTTTGATATTATTAATTAAAATGTTGACGAAAAATTGCGACACAAGTTTTTCCTGACTATCATTGAAATATTTTATAGTACCTCGGAATGGTATTAACTCAGATATACTAACTATATTATACTATTATCTATTATAAATATTATATCGCTATGTAGAAATAAATATATTACATGACTTATTTACCTTCATTGATTCCAGTAACCATCAGTAAAATTTAAGCGAAGAAACTAGAAAGAATGAAACAGAATATCCATCGTTAGTCGTCACAAGCAATCGACACTAAATAAATATAGTGATTAACTGATTTAATAAAACAACGTTGCCATTTAAGATATGATACTTTGTTACGAAATTAATAATTGAAAACAACAAAATACTGTATAATTTTTACATTTATGATAGACATTTGTATTCTAGAGTTGGCACTTCTGAAAATTCCAGGTATTTATTCCGGAGTTAATAATTTGTTCTAAATGTATATCTATAAATTTAATTATCAAATACCCAAAGGTTATTTCAATTAATTTGTCGTTCTGTCGACTGTCGTTAATATCAAGACTCAACGGACTCGAATGGCAATAATAATTTTTCAGGATTTCTAACTATTCGTCATTTTATCTGGTAAGTGGTAATCATTACAAAACCATTACTAGTATATCGTAGAATTGAATAAACAAACAATTCGAAAAAAAAATGTCAAAAAATATTTTGTTGGTTATTTATTGTTAGAGATATCTAGGATCAAAAAAAAGATATTAAATATTATTAAGTATTCATGTATTAGATACTTAATATAACTACCATACTACTATATGGTAATTATATTTTATAACTATAATTTTATTTTTTCTATTTACTAATTTATATGGATGCCAACGCCAATGTGTATTAATATATTTTACCTTAAGTAACGTATATTTTAACTGTAACTTTATAATATGTAAAAGGTCTAGGGCATTCGATCTCAACTATTTTGCAGTTACGAAATATTGTAATATAATGCATAGTAAATAGTAAGAAGTACTAAAATATAAACGATATTCATAGTTTAAAGAAATAAAGAGTACATAAAATGTTATGTACAAAACCTATATTTGAAAATAATGTAGAAACTTTAAACATTTCTGATTATGTTAATACATTTTGCTGTATAGTATTTTATTATTATTTGAAATAAATTAAATTGACATCAAAGAAAATAACTGAATGAGTTTTTTAAAATTATTTTTATTTTTAATGTTCATTATTTATTTATTATCATATATAACTACATACAATAACTGTACAGCTAATAAAAACTAATTTACACTAAAAATGAAACTTATGCATTAAAATATTTGTTTTCTTTATTGTTATTACACAATCTGTACCTCAAGGGTACAATAAGAGTATTGGCTAAAATAAATATTATAATACATGAAAATCTTGATAAAAGCAGCCACCCAGTGATGACACTTTTAAGAGAGGTTATACATAAATCTTTACATATATATAATTTTTTTATTTTTTATTTTTAAGTTAACATATCTCTACACCAATTGCGTTTTAAGCGCCTTGGAGAATTACCCGGAATAAAATTTGGCATTAAAATATAAAAATGAAGACATGAACTTTAAAATTAAGTTTTAAATAAATCAAAAAATAGAAGTATTAAAATTTAAAACTATTGTAAATCTTAAAAAAGAAATAAATTTAACAAAAAAAATGGTAATAGATGCGTAAAAATTAGATATACCTACTATTAAAAATCTTAAATTAATTAATCACAAAAATATTAAACATTTATTTAGGTAGATTTTAAAACGTAATAAATTAATTAATACCTATCGAAGGTATTGGTATTGATAATCTAAAACGAAATAACGACGTAATATGAATAAAAATATACCCTTTCCTTGACGGATGAATTTTACTGTAAATTATACATTTACATTTTTTAATTAGTACTTAAGCATGATTTTATTCTATAATATTATTAGTATATACTTGTAAATCATATATACATATAAAGCTTTCACAAAATATTTTTACTATTGCATTATTTTAGATAATTTAATGTGAAAGTGTTATTTATTTTTTATTTACAAGTTATGGCATGTTTCTTGCACACTTATTATATATATATATATATATATATATACTACAATTTTATTTCCGTTTTGTATAATGCTATAGGTATTTTTATAATCTTCAATTCCGTTTAATCAACTCGACTTTTTAGTTATTAGCATTGATCTAACTCATCAATTACTAATATATGGTAATAAGTAATATTATTATAGCTATAAGATATCTACAGTAGAATTTAAATAGAATATTTCATGATATAACTATATAAGTATATATTTACGATACGTCAATACAAAATAATTGGTAATGTGTATTACACCGCATAAACAAGGTATAATAAATTTTTTTATTTATTCATAAACTTTATACACAACAAACATTTATTATTTACCAACATAATGTGATCATAATATACTCAACATTTCTCTTCGTTTACTATTTGCCAATCATTATTAAAAATATAGTTGTTAAAGTAGCTTTAAAGGATATTATTATTTCACACCAAATAATTTTTGAATATATAAAAAAATAATATTTGACGATTTATTTTTAATTTTTATTTTATTGTTGTTTGTTTATGCTATCAATTATGGGCAAAACGAGCTAATAACAGACTAATTAAATAAACTATTTTATATTCATAAAACGATTGATCCAATTATGATTACATTTGATTTTGAAGATCTTACTGCATTAATGTATGCCTATATCATCTAGTTTTTCTCAAATTGATTAGATTTAACATATAATTGACGATTATTAAAATTATTATTATTATAATAGTTATTTTATAAAAAATTAGGTATTATCTATTCATTTTTCTCGGTGTGAGTACCAACATTCTCGCTTTTGATTTATTTTAAGCTACTGACACTTTCAAACAAGGTTTTATCTTTATATACAAGAATTGATTGATCTTACTTAGCAATATTGAGTTGTTTGAACTTAAAATTTATTATTTTTCTATTAAAAATTTTGACTTTATGATGAACACAACAGTAGATATTTTCCTAAATTAAAATAACTATAGTTATTAAAACATTTAATAAATTAATATTTACAGTACACTATATTTGCTTGTTACTGATTTAGGAATCAAAAATATGAAATATAGGATTAACAACACTAACATTTTGTATTTCAAATCTTGTATTTTATGAAAAAAACATTTTAAATTTATTTAATTTGAAATACTTGTAGACCCACATTTTAAAAGCTGTCTGTCATTTTTATTGGGCAGAAAAAAATGTTCATAGATATAAAACTATCAATGTAACATATACCTAAGCACTAAATGTAAATACATATATTATTTATATTTTAATGTCAATTTTCCAACCAAGAAAATTTAGAAAATAGTGAAAAAATATTAATTTTAAATCACGAGTTTCTTGTCTAATGTATTTTAGAAGTGTATCAACATATTGCACTTATGTAGTAATTTATGACTCTCTTTTTAAAATTCAATATGCATAATAATTGAAATATAGGAATGAATTATGAATAAACCATAATATCTCTTGTCTATACATACAGCAGTATCTTTGATAATCTGTTCCAATGAGTTGTCGATTTAGTGCATCCTTCTTAGCCTTTTTTGATAGAACTAGTACTAGACAGTAATTAGTCAAATTGATGACTTTGAACTTGTAAAGATAAACTATTTCAATCACAATGGAGCAGTGAACGTTGAAATGATGGGTATTTGATGGTTTTGTGAAAAACGGTTAAGTTAGATTTGGAAATGTGTCTTGGTCTCCTGATCCCAGTTTATTTGGGGTTATTTAAAGTCTCGCGTTTATGTGGATAAACTTTGTTCGTTGGAAGAATTAAAAGACACAGATCGTCGTGAAATCCAATTAATTGATCAAAAATATTAAAAAGAAGTATGAGAGAACTTTAAAAGCAGAATAGAAGATTGAATCGATAAAGATATTATTTTTAAAATATAACTTAAATGGCATACATTTCATTATACTTATGTAAATAAATAACTTTTTTTTTTAATTAAATGAGTACCATTTTTTCGAAATTCGCCCTATTTCTCGTGTCACTCTGATTTCCTTATATCGTGAACATATTATGTAGATTTATGGAACAAAAGTTTCTCAGCTACCGTAAGTTACCACTATGACGCTGTACGTAAAATTACCATATTGTGTATGAATCTATTTTTGAACGTATATGTACAGTGCGTACGAAAGTACTAACACTTAGTATAATGTATGTGGGTATATGTAATTATATATATGTATGTATGTATTATGTACGTGCTGTGTACGTGTGTGATGTAAGCCGTGACGGTTAAATGGCTAGAAGGCTTCGATTGCAGCGAAGATGACCATCGGTCACCAGCTTGTAGATTTACAGCTATTTACAGTAATTTTATACGCAGTAGGTTAAAGGTAGTTAGATACTAAGAGACGCATACGGCATACTTCTATAACACAGTACGTGAACGACAGTAGTTGATGTTTAATAAAACGATGAACGCATTTTTATTTTATTCTATGTTTAAAAAAAGACCTTTCTTAAAGTCGTGGTATTGCGTAATCAAGTTGCAGTGTGTATTATGCTGGACATTCCAATAATACTTTCACATAGTATACATATATTATGTACTATATACAATATATATATAATTACAATTTGATCTGTACATACTATACTATAGTGTATAAAGGTATCCAGGCGGATGAATTATTATTTTCATTATTAATACAATCGTATTCGTCTGATAATACTGTCAGATACCTAACGGCTAACGTTAACATAACATGTTATTATATTATAATATTTTTCTACACTATATTTTTTTACAATTCGCTAAGCATATTCAATACTATTTTTACTATGTATTTATAAAAATTCTAATTTTTTCAATTTTTCATGAGTTTACTCGAAGTCCAGGTTTTAAAATACTGTACCTACACGGCTACACTTATAAGTTAGGTTAGGGTATTCATATAAATAAACGTTTGAATTCCTGATATATATGATTTATTTGCATAACATATTTTATTAAATCATGCATAATGATTTTATTATTATAGTTTAAATCATACAACAGCGGTCAATACTCGCTGATATACTCGATGTAACCGATACGTCTTAACGAGAACAACGCGTAGATACAATTACAAAGTTATTATCTATGGCTGTTGTTGACGACTTTCTTTGGAAATAAAATCTTTGCGCCGAGATTGTCTTCTCATCGTCAGTAGTCTGAATGTTTAATTTATACATAAATATATATTATATATAAATATATTTATGTATAATGTATGTATTTATGCTATACATCATACCAAAAAAAAAATAAAAAATATATATATATATATATATTACACACATCGAAAACTGTTTAATCATTATTTTGTCAACGAAACAATAAACACTAATTGAATTATATAATAGTATATGGGTACATAATTCACGATCTAACACGAGTATTATCTATTTTAATAACCCTTATACCTATATTATTCGCCTTCTATTATTTTCTCTCTCTTGCAAATAATTTATACACATTTAGTCATTTAGGATGAGGCATTGTCTTCCTATTAAATATATTATGATATGCGTATTAAAAAATTTTACAACTTAACTGATTGCTAAATAATGTACGTTCATACGAATTACGGCCCAATGCAATATTAATATTGTAAAATAATATTGTAATAGTGGTTATTCGTGTTGTTAGCAAAGTATATTGCGCTCTGTCCTGTAGTATCATCTTTATTATTTGTTACACTCTCATGCTATTATAATAACATAAAAGTACATACTGCATACTCAGTTATATATAATATATATGTACCCAGGCTACATCGTCAAAATGTATTCACTATTAGAAAACATCTATTATAAAGGTATTATAGATTACCTACTAATTTACTTGTATATATTGATTGCTGTATACTTTCGTTATTTGTCGTATACAAGCAATTAAAATACTCTAATATTATACTATTTATGTATATATTAACTTATATCACACCATGTTAATAATGTTTAAAACGTCTTAAAAAAAAAAAAAAAAAACAAGAAGTCATACAAATAATATTATGTATTTTTTTGGAAATACATACCTATACCTAATAAACATTTAATCAAATATTATCTAAACGATTAAACTCAAGAATATAATTATATTTTTTATAAACATTAAATGCAAGTATAATTTTGTGTGAATACACATTAAATTATTAGATTTTAAATTTATAATATCCTTTAATTTCTCTATTACCATTAATATGCATATAATAATATTCAATGTATAATATTAAACGTATTTTTAAACACAATATTAATACTATTTAATAGTTATAAGTTATTACTATAGCTTATAATACTGAATAATAATTTATATAATATTTTAATAAATATTAATTTTGTATTTGTTCAATGCTGTAAATAAAAGATAGGTATTTTTATTATTCTGTATTAATTTGCATTTTTTTTTTTTCAAACATAAGATCAGCCATTATATTATGAATGATGATACTAAATCTAGACGACATCACGTGCAGCTCAATCAACACAAATTTTATTTAATTATTTTATATGATGCATTTTGTCTCCGACCGTGTTTGAAATTTGAACCGTGGTTTTTTCTAAATTCAGTCAGTGACATGGTTACAGAATTATTTGATTCGTAGCTGCACATCAAGGGTTATTTAAAAAAAACAGGTGATTACTGATTAAAGTGAATCCCAACTTATCATAAGCAAATGAGTTTATAGTTGTTTCAAAAACCCATCACGTCATAGTAATCGGTGAGTTACTAGATGTTGGACACAATAATACACACCTTTGTCAATATTTAAGCCCAAAGCCGTGCTGTGTTTAATGTCTATAGTGTATGTTTATTGTATACATAAAAATCATTTAATGCATAGCTGTCAAAAAAAAGTAGTAAAAAAATAATAATTATAAATTGTTACTATTGTAAATATTTGACAGAATATTGTTGTCTACGATACCATAGATCGATTTGACCGGAAAGAAACGTACCTATATTATGTTATGACTAGAGATTTTTACGGATTTTTATGCACTCGAAATATGCCATATAATATTCAGTAAAAATCAAAAAAACATACAACAAATATGCAAGAAAATTATTTTTATTTATACAACATTCACAAATTAAACAACTTATAATAATTAATTATTTAAATATACTAAGTATATATAAACAATTTTCGCTATAATATGCAATACATTTCGAATTTTGTAACAGAAATATGCAAATAAAATTTCACCATTAGATTTAAATTATTGTGATTCATGAAAATAACTGATAAATATCCAAAAAAAAGTAAAAAAAATAATAATATGCAATTGCATATAAATCCGCGCTCTGATTATGACTTGTCGAAAATAGAAAATATTCTTTAACTGGTAGTTAATTTATATATAAACACATAACTTAATTTATTATACATTTTTATATGATGTACATAGTTAGATAAAAATATCAATATTAATGTCGAAAGATAAGACCTAAACAATTTAAAGGACAAGTAAATTATTATATTATTATTTAATGTGTTTAGACGGGGGAAATACGTTTGGGCGCATTTACCCAAAACAGAACACTTTAGGGAGTAAATTCATACAACTTTGGGTGTAATATTTCTCTTCGTAATAGCATGTTTGGGCACATATAATTTTTGCATATATTAGTATATAATAATAAATCTGAAACTATTAGCTTTACCCAAAAGACATTGCGAGGATGTTTACTCAATTATTTTCCAAAAATATTTAAATTTAGATATTTTTTTTAAATGACCTAATCTAATATTTTTATTTATATTTATTAATATTACTGTACATTATTCTATTAATTAGTTAATATTTTGCTGCAAAACATGATTCTAATATTTGTATATAATTTAGTTTATTTTTTCAATTGCATACGTTTAACAAACTTTTGTTTTCTTTAGTTTCTTTTTATACTTGACTTTTAATTACACGATTTGCACGTTACAATACTCAATATTGAGCCCAAACGTATTTTAATAAATTCTCCCAAACGTATTTACCTAAAAATTTTTAAACTTTATTAAACATTTTCATTTGATATTTAAGTCTTAAAAACTTAGTAAAAGATCCATTAGAAATATTCCAAACTTAAACCATATAATTTAAAAAATGTATAAAGAAAATTATTTTTCATAGATTTTTTAAATAAAAATGCTTTGTTATTATTTAAAAAAATTATTCGTGGGAAATAAAACTTTTATGTATATATTATAGTATTATAAACTTTACTATACGCAATGGTGTTATTAATTTAATTTTAAATATTATCTTTTTATACTATAAATCTACTATTAGTTATTACTATTTTACGGTATTTATAGAAAAATGTCATTAAATTTTGTTTTATATAAGTTGAAATAATATGGTATCAATATTTATTATTATAATTATTAAATACTAATTATATAATAAATACAATATTTTCGGAAAAAATTTAATTAATTTACCATCATACTGTTAGTAAAATAAGTGACTTCAATAGCTTTATCATTAATTGATCGTCAATTATTAAAATGATAGGTTTATTATACTAAAATTAAAAACATATTTTACAAGCATAAAAAAGTTAAAAATTATAAATTAATTAGTTAAATTAATGTTGAATGAAACTCTTTTATAAACGCATTAAAACAGAATTTGTTATTTCTCTGAATTTTTTAAATTTATTTATTTGTATAAGTGTTTTTTTGTTTTTGTTTTATAATTTCTAGAGGAGTATTTATACTATTCATTAGAACAATATGAGTATTAATTTAAAATGATTTTAATACGTTTATAAATGTATATATATATTTGGATGATAGAAATAACTTACAACTTACAATATGATTAATATTGTTTAAACACATAATATGGCAACTGGTAAGTTTTAAATTGCCTCATAAATGAAGGTATAGGTAGTTTTTTTCATTCGAATTACCTCCGAGTGTTTTCATAGACAATTCGAGTATACCAAAATGGTCTATTCAAATTGTCTTTCATAGCATATTTAGATAGTAGGTAAGGTATGTACCTATTATACCTAAACTATTATTTATATTTCCGTAATGTTCAAAAATATGTTTGCAAAACAAATTAAATAAAGCAAAATTTTAAAATTATAAAGTATTGGCAATTGAATTTAAACCTCGAAATCATTAAGATAATTTATTAAAAGGAATAAAATTATTATTCATTAACTTAAATTGTTGACAAAAAAATATTATTTAATACCATTAAATATTTTATCTAAATTTTTTTATTTATTAATTATTTTTTATCATTTTTTATACTAATATATTCCTTTAAGATATTACATCTTATTAAACGGTTTATAATTATTATTAATCAAGTAACTTAAATGATTGACTGTTCATAATTTCATAATTCATAATTATGGTTTTTAGTTTAAAAAATAAATAAAAATAATGTTTATGATGTATACTAGAAATCAATTAATTATATCTATTGGAGACGAATCCAATTTCTAATACAAGAGAGTCTAATATAAAATAGGAAGTAATTTAAATAAATTATATTTCTAAAATTGGGAGGCAATTCGAGGATCATCTGATCCGCCCTATAACATCTATGAAAGCAAATGGGCTTGGCTATAATAATAAGTAGAGAAAAAAACAGTCGAATCGCGTCCCTAAAATCGGACGCAACTTGAGGATTGAATTAACTATCTATATAATATACCTATTTGTGGAACGCAAATAGTATACGACTTTTTTCATTATTAAATATTTCTCGAAGAAAAATATTATCACTTTTCTTAATTTTTAGCTTAAGCGTTTTGATTGATTCTGCAATCGAATAGGTTACCACCGACTTGTTCTTGAAAATATGTTTGAATTTTTCTAGGAAATCTTAATTTGATTTACACACTAATACAATGATTAAAATATATATTATAAATTAATACTCTTATTAGGTATAATGTAATTAAACCGTCAGGGATTACATGGTTCATATTATAAATAAACTTAAAAGATAAAAATGTTAATAAATGCTTTCACGATACTTATGTCATATTTTAATGGTCAAATTATGTATGTCTAATATATTGTATACATTAAACTATGTATAAACATCCAAGTAAAGTTATAAATAAGCAAAATAACCTAATAAAGTAATAATGCTTAATTACCAGCAGATATAATTCAGTATGCCTTTTTAACTCTCTATGTTAATGTGTACGACCTAGTTGAGATGGTTTTCCTCTCTTTAATTTCTGCGTTCGTGTTGCAGTAGAGTTTTATTATAATAACGTGCGTGTAAGATAGTAGATTTAAAATGTTTTAATAGATCTCCCCCGGGATAAGACATGAATCGTCTTCGTGTCGACCACACCGCAACTTCTATTATAAAGTCCGTGCTACATTCATTTCATATTCGATGTACACCTACTCTATATTATGTTTATTATTATGGCATGTGTCGCGTATATCTATAAGTATTCCACATACATAACTCCGCTCCCCCTCAAGGTCGTTCGAACAGTCACGTTCTACGTCCGAAAAGATCGCCAAACCTCTATCGCGATATACGTCGTGAAAATAGTAGGTAAGTATAGGTGTGCACGCCATGTATATTCTATAATAGTTCAAAGAGTTTTGATCGATATCTACGGCGGTTATCTAACTTGCCAAATTCACAGGCTGGACGTCCCTTGTAATTACATATATACGAATATAATATTTTCATAACAGACAGAGGCGGCAATTTTATTTTTACGTTTCGGTTACATAACTAATATACGTATAATGACATACAGTGCGGCCTCTACATGGGTAATATGTACATAATATATTGTTATATATATTCTATCCTTCTACGTTTTTACGGCTCACGTGCTCCAGAGAATCATGATCGCTTCTAGCTGTACAGGAAGTCTCCGGGTCATCGAGGATTGGCAGGAAAAAATAACGTTATTTTATATTCTTACTTTTTTTCTTTAAAAAAATTACGACGGCATCGTTGTCTTGTAATGACGTAATTCATATATTGGATTTTTTTTTTATTCAAAACGCCCATAGTCATTCCAATGGTCGTCTGCTGCAGAAGATTGATCAGTGAAATTGTATAACTGGTTGCTCAACCCCCCTCCCCCAAACCCATATATTTAATATTATCGTATTATTTAATATTTTTCGTTTAACCCGAATGAAATAACGTATCTACGGCAGATATCATACCATGCTATTGTCTTTTAGAATAGATACACAATCAATACCTACACTAACAATTAAGTATTTAAATGTGACAACAGAACTACAGAACAATATAATATACCCACGAGTATAACATAATACAGTATACAGAACAAATTATTATTAAATATTAACAATTGCGTAAGCCAACTTTAAATTTAATACAAGTTACACTAAATTACAGCGAATTATTTACAAATTATTTATAATTTAAAAAAGGCAATAATTGTCAGTTTAAGTTTCTAATAGATTTAAAGATTGTTTTGGTGTTTTCATTATTGAGTGCCATAAATATTCCATTTATAAGCCGCTGATTTAAATATAATGAATATTGAAGAATGGGGTTTATTTTGTGAATAATTGTATGTGGGGTACATTATAAGGAAAATAAAATGTTTAAATAAGCAGTTTAATTATTTTGGTCTTGGGATTAGTTATACCTAATAGTCTTGTATTTTCGATTTCAACTTATAATATATATGCTGCATACTTTTTTTTCTTTTTTGAAAATATTTCTAAAACATATGATTTTTTTTCAGCAATTTAAAAAAAAATATTTATTACTGGTTTGAGTTATTTATTCAACTAATTAATGCTAGAAAATCAGATCTTGGATGGATTTTAATTGCGTAATTTACGGTTACTAGTCCACGAGCATTATACCTAAGATTATAGTTAAATAACATTTAGTAAGCTTATCAAAAAAATATTTCATTCAGTCGCATTCTTAATGACAGTAAAAAATTTTTATTTTGAATAAGCCACCTAGTTAAATAAAATATCTGTAAAAGCACTACAAATATTTTTCACGTTGAAAAATACGATAAGTGATTAAACGGTGACGAGCATTTGTGTTGTGGGTAATAGCCAATAGATATTAAAAATTTTTAATTGGTTGATTTAAAAGCTGTTTATATAATTAATTATTCATTATTGCTGTATTAATTATACTCTACTTTCTTTCTCAGTAATAACAAGCTTACAAAAATAAATGTTTGTCAATACTTTCTAACTAGCTATATGTATCGGATCGATGGAAAATATGGAATTTAAAAAGTATCTAATATTTATACAAGTACTTCATACAATTGCTTTATGCACAATATTTACATAAAAAAATATTGATTTCTACACTGTAAATTCTAAAAAGATAAAAAATTTTCCAATCAGTAGATATAATTACATAATAATAAATATTAACTTCGAAAAATTAGATGTTAATACAAATTTTTTCCAAAAACAAATTTAAAAACAATACAAGTACCTATTATTAGTAATTTTGGGTACTATAAAAATATCATGTAATATAATATTGTGTTTATATAGGAAGTACAATAAATTTATTATGCTATAAAATATAATATAACAACCTTATGATTGTAAATGTTCTGTGACTTTCTAGAATGATTTAGAATTATTATAAAGAAACATCAGTTAGAAATAGCTTTGAATCTATGATTTACTTCTAATTTATTTATTTTTATATATTAGGTACAAATTTTATTAAAATAAAATTTCAGTAAAACCTAAATTGTTTAATGACAATAAATCATGTACATACAATATAATAAAAACTAGATTACCGCATTTGCATCATTTAAAAAATTTACATAATAATTCCAATAGGCAATAACCTCTCCTGAAATTCTTAAAAGTTCTTTCAATGTATAGTTTTCTGATAACATATTATAACGCGTGATAATATTATAAAATAATATTAATTGCGTGAACGTGATTTGCACCATTTACGAGTATATCTAAGGTTACACCAATTCTCATAACAGTCATAACCCATAATATTTGTAGAAAGTTTTAAATTCTTTTTATTCATAACGTAATCGATGAGAATCAAATATTAGTATCTATCTTTATACATATTGATATTGTTCATTTTTTATACACAAGTAGCATAGTATAGTAGTCAGTAGATGGGAATGAGTTGCCAACTTCAATTTTTGTTCGGACAACAATGGTAAATTAACTCATACATGCAATAATAAACACAATTCTTATTGAAAAGAAAATTGTTTCAATAATTTTTTTGTGTGCTATTATATAGGTATAATAATTTATGGTTTGCTTAAAACTATGATAAATTATTATTACGATTATGTTTTAAAGTTGAGTATAGTAAAATTCTTTTATGAAATACATATCTTCTCTAAACAATAAATTAGCTAGACATTTAAAATATTAATTTTTTACAAATCAATAATTAAAATAAATTGTACTTTAATTAACGATTAATAAAAAAAAAAAATCGTATAAATATGTTATATTGTTGTAGATATATAGTTTAGGTAATACGTTGGGTAACTATATAGCAATAATGATTACAGTGTTATCAATCTCTGACTGATTAAATATATATGTAACATTTTAAATAATTATTAAAACAACTTAATACTAAACTTAGAGGATTAACTGTAAAATATATTCATACATTTTCTTTTCATATTATATTTATTCAAAAACAGATAAAATTTAACAAATTAGTATAAGATTATTCACAAATCATTAAATATGAAAAAAAAAAATTTAGCTTAGGTTTATCTTTTTATGAATGTTTGAAGTTTAAATTTTAACAAAATTGAATTTTAATTAGTAAAATAGGGATTTCTCATTAAATGATTTAAATTTTTTATTTGTGGTTTAAAAAGTATTAATATTAGCAACTTAAAACATTCCACTGTTACTTAAATTATTTAAGTTATTTATAATAAGTATTTAACACTTTGAAATGTCTTTTTAATCTTAACAAATATGTTTATTATTTAGGTTCTGTCAAAAAACTTAAGAATATAATATAAGATTCCATATAGGTTATTTTTATAATTATTTAAAAATATTAAAACAAATAGATGGTTTTTTAAACATTATTTTGAAGTTAAAATTTGTCAAATTCACAAAAATGTGCCAACTGTTTTGTAGTTTAAATTCTATACAATTTTTAATTTTTATAGTTTACGCTTGAAAATATGTACAAGATCCTTCATATTATGTGAAAAATAACTAAAATAAAAATTACTGAAATCGAAGAAACTAAAGAAAATATTAAACATTTGAAATTTAAATATTGACGTTATCATATATTTAAATATAAAATTACAATTTTAGTTATTTTATTGTACTTAATTCAAAATAATAATTCGAGAGGATTTAAAACTTCAACGTATATTATTATAATTACTATACACAACTAAATTTAAATATTTAGATTAATTTTAAGTTTATTGCCTATTATTTCATACTAAAAATAACGAACTTATGTTCACATCTATTCTATCACGTCGATGTTAACACATAAATGAATAACAATTATATGAGATATATATATATGATGAAAATAATAATATATACAATTAAAATAACTCATTATATTATAAAAGTGATGTTTTTGGAAAAAAATAATTCAACTTACTGTTATTACTAACAATAAAATAAATTATTATGATATAAATAAATATATATATATATATATATAGTAATTTAAGATGACAGAATTGTCTTCAATCAATATTTTTTTGATATATATATATATAAGTAATGATCTATCATTGAAATCAAATTTAACAGTAACCCGACTCACTTAATTATGCTAGGTACACTTGTTCCTATAATGTACAGTAAAACATATTTGCCTACTACTTTTTTTCTTATAAAAGGTTTTTAAAAATGTCCTTTTAAATATGTATAAAATTTAAAAAAAAAAAACTGCAATGTATAAGAATAACATAAAATTACTTTTAATATAAAAAATATACTAAATTAAATGTAATAGATTTAATATTGTAAATCATATCATACAGATTTATAATTTGTCTGCAATGTACTTGACTAAAACAATAAAATATGTAAAAGTCATGAACTCATGAACATCTTAAAACAATAAAATAATTTTATGATATAGTTCAGGTTAATACCGTTCAGAATTTAGTTTGTTCGATTAAACTACAGATAAAACAATAAAAATTCAGTTTGATACTTAAGTTTAAATATAATATTATAATCTTACATAGATTTAATAAATATAATAAAAGTACCCAATTACATTATTCTGCAATTAAAAATATAATTTTCGGTTTCAATCTGACAATAGTTTGATGATTCGACCATGTTCAACGCTGAAAAATACGTAAAATAATATTTTAAATAAAATAAATATATTATCCCAAATAGTTGTCATTATAGGATATTACAAAATTCTAATAAATATCTGATCGAGTTCATTAAGTCATGTATAAACGTAAATCGTGTTTTTTTTAATAAAAAACACTTCGACTTATGGAATAATTTTTATAAATCAATAATTCCAAATTTATAAGATATTGACAAATAATAATATACACTGATCAAAATGAAATCCTCAAACCATGAAATAATTAAGGTGTGCGCTTAAATAACTATTATTTTATTTTGCAGACTTATCATTAATATTATATTTAAAAAAAAATTATCCAAAATGAAAATATTTGCATATTTAAAGTAGTAAATAAATCGCTAAATAAATTATATAAACCTTTAAATATATTAATTACAACAACATAATATTATACTAAACAACAATAATCATATCACAGTATTATTATTTATTATAATGACTTAGTTTATATGTTAATAGCCGTAAAAATATTGTATAAGTATTTATAATTCATACATTTCTTAATGTCTTGTCCTTGGGGTAAAGTTTCATCTCCTTTGGCATTCTTTGAGCTGCTGCGATCGAGTAATAGAGTGTAGCAACGACCTTGCCAGTGAAAGTCGTTGCTATGGATCATCATTTATTCCGGTATAAATAAAATACGTGGTACCTATATATAAATATATATTATAATATCTTATACTAACTTTTCACTGTACATAAAATGATCATAATATTATTTTTCTGTATTATTTAATAGTTTTGCTTATGCTGTTTTAAATGACGTGTACATAAAAATTAAAAATAATACACTTTCGCGGTGTGTTTACAAAATAATTCAACTTTTTAATTTCAGCGTGTTGATATTCTATACTTCCGGCTACTCGAGTTTTGATTGTTTTTTTCCATACGATGTGTGGGACATTTAGATAAAAACTAAAAAACTCAATAACAAATACTAACAATTATTACGTAAACACTTAATGTCTCTGGGTCATATTTTCTATACAAACATGTACAAGTATGCAGGAAATTATTGAACAGAGTAATAAGTAAAATTATGTACCAATTCTCAGTAGTTCCGTTAACTCATTAATAAACCTAACTAATACAATTAAATCGTTATATCAGAGTGATTTAGAGTGAAAAATAATAAATGATTTGAATGTACATTCAACTATTAATATATATATATATATATATAGATAGATAGATAGATATGGAGAATAACTGCAGTGTCATATCATAATTATGAATAATTAAATTCGTACAACACTACAGTAATAATAACGTACCTACCTATAATTTATTATATAACGTTAAAATCAAGTCTACTATACTATTGTTGTCATTTAAACACTTCAAACAATATTTTTAAATGTATGTAATCTATAAAATATATATATTTCAATTTTAAAAAACTAAATAATCTATGATATCATCACAACAAATCATGTGTCTTTTGAATAAACGATATTTGACACTTGCAGATGAAAATATATTAAAATATCGTAAAAACGTATACTGCAAGTATTATTAAAATCCAATAGTATTTTTGAATTCTAAAAGGAGTGATGAGTGTATTTATTTTACATAATGTGTTTTTTTTTCTTTCATTAGTTATCACCTTTTAGGGTAATATAATTACTTCAATTTTCAACTTTGAGAGTGGTTTCTGATAGAAAATTGGATCTAGTTGGTACTTTGGGGGACGAAAAAATATATTTATTTATTTTATCATAATTTAAAAACCAATAGCCATTAATACTTAAAATTTTCACTAAATGTTTATATTATTATTATTTTATAAACCTATCAATAAAAAATTATTTACTGATTCAAAACTTTGAAAATTTCAAGTGGTTGACTCACAATAATACCTACTATATAAATTGAGCGGTACCCATTTTCTCACTTTTTATTTTTTTAATGTCCAAAACTAATCTAAAATAATATTTTTTTAGTAAAATACACAGCAAATAGCCGATTGCTGATAATAATTAGTAATTACATAAAAATTGGTCTTTATTTAAAAACAATAATACGAAATTTATCAAACAAATCAAATAAATATTTATTTATTGTCATAGACAATATAACAATATAATATATAATATTATTAACCACGTTGTTAATGTTTACGTGATGATAATTCGTATAAATAAAATGGCAGTTGGCATACTTTTCAGGCACAACGGGAAATTGGAACATACAATATTTCGTTGTGACATAACTGTAACGTTGTTATAGTAGACGGACACGTATTAGCTAGATTGGATAAATAAGTAGGTACGAGAGTATTATGTGCTTGGCAAACGTCCTGCGCGAGCACAAGTTACGGTCCGCCCGCGCGTCTGTCGGTCCCGCTTGAGACTCGCAGCAGTGAAAGCGGTCTAACGTATATATAATAATACTATAACAATAATAATATATAAAATATTATATATATAATATAACAAAACACACTCATGGTTGTGAATATCAATTGGTCGTTCAAAGGGGGAAACACTACCAATACAATATTATCATTGCAGTGTCGATTTCCTAGTTGACTATTTCGTAACGACAGCTAACTATATAATACAATGCCATTATACATTTATACAAATGTAATTAAATCGCGTGTACGTATACATAAATCAAATCGAAAACTTAATGCATCACAGACTTAATATAAACAGAACTCATGTCGTGTGTGTGTGTGTATCATCGTATCAATATTTTAGCATTTGGCTATGAAAAGCTGCGGTTTATATAATATTGTATACAGGTATTTGTATACTTAGATATTACAATAATTGTGTAGGTCATATTATAAACTTACATTATTTTATGCGGATGCAACCGCATGTTTAGTTTAATGCACACGATATAGGTATCTATCTAGCGCGTTAGAGATTAATATTAATAGAAAAGTATATATATCAGTGAAGTAAAAAATCAAAAATACTGTGTCTTGAGTTAATCAACTTTTAATTTTTGACGTGGTTTTATACGTTTACAACACAAAAGTTGACTTACACCCAACCTTGAAATTTAGATTCCATTTATCCGTATACTACAGTATTATACATTACGTACAATTAAAATCACTCTTGTACATTGTCCAAAATACATCTTTTATCACGATGAAGTATTTTTAACTCAAACTAAAGATCTTTTAATGAATACATTGTTTTACAAAGAAAACTATAAATTAATTACGATAAATAAGAATATTTGCGCAATACCAGTTTTCTAAATAAGTGTAAATACTTGAAATATTCATTAAATATTTATACTATCATTTTCTAAGTAAGATTAATTTTTTTAAGACAAAATGTTTGAAAATTCAAGGTTTCTCATAAAATTATAAAATTAATCAAAAAAAGATACACAAGAAAAAAATTGTTTTATAGACTTCTGAAGAAAAAAGTTGACAAATCCATATATTTAAATAAACAATAACGATCTTATTTCATAAAGTTTAAGTTATTTTGTTATAATTTCATAAATATTAATAATTGAAAGATTTCAGGGATTTTCGTAATAACTAGGGCTCAGATTTTGTAACAAGATAAATTCTTAAAAAAGCATTTATTAAATTTAATTCTACAAAAAAAAATTTAAATTACACATTCAATTAAATATTTAAAAAAGGAATTTATAACTGATGTATTTGGTTAAGTCACCAGATATAATTCAAATAATTTCCCCATTTCTTAAGTTGTAAATAAACTTGTAATTACAGTTATTTTGGTAAAGCTACAATTTTTGCACAATAATGTTAGTTATTATTATCAGCCATCCTAAATTATAATAATAATAATATAGTTGAAATATAATACATATAAAAATATGTTAAAATTTCATAAAAATGATGTAAACATTAGAAAAAAAGAACCAAATAAGGAAAAAAGCAAAAAAACCATAAAAATAAAGTTAACTTCATTAAAAAACAAAACAATTTAAAATATATTTATACATACAAATTATCTTTCTATCACACTTCCATAAAAATAAACATTTATTACAAAATCCGAGCTCTAGTAATTATTACCTACATTTATTAAAAACGAAAAAATTTGGAAATTTTTAGACTAATAAATTTTAAACTATTTATTTATACCATAAACCTATTTCCACTATTCTAGTATTCTACTATAAGTTTTTATTGACTTATAAGTTAATAACGATATAATACTATAATAATTATTATGTAATACCTTTATACGATCGCGATGTTTTAAGGTCAAAAATTAGTGCAACTTCATCCTGTTAAGAATTACTTACAATTAATTATATTATTCTTAAAATTAAAAATTGATGCATCACTCAGAATTGACTTTCGTATCCAATGCTTTATAATTAGGTTATAATTTAACATCAGTTACTGTAACCTACTCCAAGATGAGGTACAAATTAAACTCTATACTACTCATCAAAACGTCTTTTTTGGTTTTCTAGACTTACAACTTAATGGGTAAACAGGTATTACCGTTATAAGTTGTATAACATATTTTTATCCGGTATTTTCGTTACTTATAAAAAACAACCGTTATTTGATTAAATAGGCAGTATTGTAGATTTTCTCAATTTTAAAGATAGATTTTTTTAGTCATTTTTTGTAGTTACTTAATACTATATATTATTTTATACACTATAAAATTTTTAAAAAATTTAGATTAATTTTTTGTTATTGCTTATTTTTACCACAACCTTACGTGGATAAGTCAGCATTCGCTTAAAAGTTAATAATAATAATATATAATGTGAATATTCACTATAGGTGTATTGCACGAGATAATAATTTTATATTAAAATGTTTTTACCAACAATTAATTTAACCAACTGTACTACTAAAAGTTAAATAAATTACTTATACGTGAATGTTATTTAATTTAATTCATATTTAACACTTACTTTACAGTGACTTACTCAATGATGAGATGCACTTGACACGTCCTATTATACAGCAGAGAAATAACTTACTTCCGCTTTTTTTTATTTTTTATTGATTTTGAAGCAAACGTTATGTGATTTATTTTAATATGGTATAGTTTTACTTTAGTATAACGTATTAATATGTATATATAAATAATAATAAAATATGACTTGTTTATATTCATGTTTGTTAGTAGTTTGGAAAAGCATCTAAGCACAAATAAATAGTTAAAAACTAGTTATAACTTGTAATTAAAAAAATTTTAAATATAATCAAATTCTGCTTTAAGTGCTAAACTTTGATTTCAAACTATTTTGTGCCGTCTCTAAAAAAATGATCGTCAGTATCAGATATAAATTATATGATAAACCACAAAGGATTTTGACGTTGGTTCCTCCGCACACTCGTAAGTGTGTTACTCCTCCTTGCACTCTGCAGTTTCTATGCATTTTAAATAAATTATATTTATGATGTTTCGATTTTATTTGGCAGATTAGTTAACGTTTAAGCATAGCCAATCGTTTTATACATTTAATAAGTGAAAAAAACAACGATAGGCAGTAATTGTTCTAAATAAAAATAATAATGCAATTACCCACTCCTGAGTAATTCTCTATTCCCGCTATGCGTTGTTGCATGGAGTTGTAAACATATTATCTGGTCTCAATAAAAATAGGTTCAAATTTTGATTCTTGATCAAATCGTTTTCACGGTAGCATCCTCAAATGCATAAGTGTAGCTATAATTTGGTGGAACTACTCGGTGACTTAAGTTTTGTATACATAGTGTATTTGCTAACCTCATTACTTATGGCCTGACGAAATGCACCACTTGAGGATTTTCTTAGTTGATTGCAAGTGTCATTGGATAATTCTAATTTTTTATCGATGAACCAAAATTATGTATAATTTTAAATATTAAAATGTTTATGTTTATTCGACAGTTCCATGAAGAGATATTTATAAATAGATTATGCTGAGACGTTAGGTATATAAATTATACTATGTGAAGTTAACTAAAAATTTAAGCATGAAAATTCAATAAAAAACCATGATATACGATATACCTATGTTAAATATACCCAAACACAGCTTGCTAAAGATTTAAAAAGTTATTAATAAGTCGTCATAAATATCACATCTATAAAAAGTAACGAATCTACATTAGTTCCGATTACTATATACTCATAGGTAGTGTATTGTTTAAGTACCTATACGATTATAAAGCTAAAAAACTCTTATAAAAAAAAAAAAAAATTATAAGAAATGATAATTAAAAACTAAAATAAACTAATCGTGTGATTATTTTTCTCTCGGAAAATGTTAAAAAAAATGTTAAAATTGATAAATGGTATCATTGGTTATATAAAATATTTCAATTTTAGTATGAGTTTATTTTTTAATTAACACACGTATTATAAAAAATATGTATTTAGCTATCATAGTTAATACATTAAATAATGTTATTTTGAATTTTATATAAAATTTAAAAAAATATTAAATTTATTTCACGTGTATGTGTATGTATATATTATGTGATTATGTACTAATTTAATTAGTAATTACTAATTACTAATTAGGTATTGTTACATTTTGTTTAAATCATTTTAATTTCATTATTTTTTAATTAAATTTGGTAAGTATACGATATGATATTTTATACCTATTTATTGCTCGATCTATATTTTTAAAATTTCTTTATTTATAACATACGTAATATTATCATTGAGTATACATATATAGTCAATGGTAATATATATTGGAGATAGATGTTTTGGTATGATATCTTTTAATCATGGTTAATGGTCCTTTCATAACTATTAAATTACTTAGACGGTTATTTTAATAATTTTAAACCACGATGTACTATTTATGATCACTGTGGTTTTTATAAGTACGGTTGATTGGCTTGAATAGATAATAGTACTTTATAAGGTCATCTAAAAAAACTTTCTCTGGATACATTACAATAATATACAGTTTTTAAGTCCATCGAATCAGTATTGTACTCCATTAAACAATTCATCACTTGGTATACGTATATTATTTAATATATAAAAAAATGTAAAATAATCTGATTTATAATGTTGTAATCTATTACACTTATTTGTGATACTTAAACGATTTTGTTTTCTTCGCCATCGATCTTAAGTTATTAGACGGGTAATTAAATATCTTTTTATCAAAGACAATACGTGATTATAATAAATCAATATAAAAATATTAATATTTATAAAAATACTGTTTTTTTTTTCCAATAATTCTGCATTATATAATTTTTACCAAATAAGCATAATATGCAAGTATCTTCGAAGCCAGTTGTTGTGGTCAAGGGGTCAATTATCTTACATAAAAGATAATTATTGCTGGGTTTCATTTGCCCGAAGCTATATTGAATCATTTGAATCCGGAAATCTATGCCAAATAATAGGTAACAAAAATTAGGTCATTTTGGCAAGAGGTTAACAAAAATCCAACATTTTATTTTGATAACTTTATACAATCTATATGCTAATAATAATACATAAATAAATAATTTATGAGCTAATCATCATTTTACTCGATTTGGATTATACTTAAAAATATTATTATAAATATTGTGAACGTCTATTTATACAAAACAAATAACTCAAAAACAAAAAAACATGACAATTTTGATGCAAATTATATATTTATATTATTTAAATAATATTACTATAAATTTATTTACGTAAATAATTTTTCAAAAACTATAGCTACCTACTAGTATTATTACTCATATTAATAAGATAGGATTTTAGAAATCGTTTAAAAACAAATAAATATAAGCTATATAATAGATATTACTTCGAATAAAAATAATCAAATATTTATATTTATAATTTAAAACACAAAAACACAATCAACCAATGAAAGTTAGCTGAAATATAACGAGTCCACGTAACCGCTAAAAATAGATCATTTCATAAATTAAAAATATTTGCAGAAGGAATTGATGAAAAATATACCGATAAAATAAAACGGCTAAGTCCTAGACAGATGATTCGTATAATATATGAGTAGCGTAAATTGAATAAAAAAAATTTCAAAATTTTAAATATTGTTGTTTGAACCAATAAAGTTTCATTCTGTAAAAAGTACATAGAAAATGAGCTTTAATAGATCGAGGTAGTCAATATCGATACTGGAGGAATCCAAAGTCGACACAATAGTCCAAAATAGCGATGGATGCTTATTATCATTTTATGAGCAACTATTTTCTGTTGATTTTTGTCGGAAAAAAAAACGATGATGGATACAGATAGCAAATACGGTAAGGGGTGAGCGGTCTGCTAGCCGGCGTTCAAACTTATAGATGACGATACGGGGAATTATTTTTTCTCTTCAGATACAGATGACCTTGGAGCCGGTTAATTTATGAACGTTTGAAATGGAAAGTAATAGCGGAAGACAAAAATAATGTACGTATATTATTCAATGGTTAACTACAAAGAATCTCACGCATCTCAGACTCGATAGGCTGTCCGGACTTCCTACACATATTATATACATTGCAACTGAAACCACTTAAGCTGGCATAAGTCTGCAACTGGCCACGCCACGATGTTTTCTGTAACTGTACTTAAATTATAGCCTGTATATTATATACACCTGCGTATTGTATAACTGCAACAGTTATTTGATTATTTGATTTATTATTATTATTTTTTTTTTTATAGCTACGCGATAGTTAATGTTTATAATACAAAAATATAGCAATAATATAATATATTATAGATACATCCAACTGAAGTTTAGGGGTGGGCAAAGGATTATAAAGGATTATCGATATTGCGCAACTACTCGTATAATATTACAACTCTTATTAAGTACCACCTACATTTAAATATCTAATTAGTCGTTTCTATGTATTAGACTCATTTAAAAGCTACACATAGGCCATAAGCACATTTTTCGACCTATATTTTTTAAGCTTGTGTACTTAACGAGATAACGCCAATAAGAAATCTAACACGCACTGATCGCAAATGATAGCACTATAATTAAAACAACCGCTATTTTAATATTCTTGTAAATCTTATTTGATTACTCTCAAATAAATAATAAAGTCGACTGTTCTGAAGAACATATGTAATTTAATGCAAGTATTCTTATGCTCTGTCCGTAGTGATAATGAGCTCTGGGAGCAATTTATGTTGCATAGAAGAATCAAATCGGAAACATAGTAAATTATAACAATTATATACTTCAACGAATTGTAAAAATAATAATTACAGTGTATTTGTGATTTAAAATAATATTTTTTCTAATATTCGGGGCTCGTTTAAAAAAAAAAAAATATTACCTATTGAATTTTGATTCTTAACTTCTTTTTACGTATTATGACTTTATTCTGCAGGATACCAAAATGATTATAATATAAACTTTGTAATACTCGACTACATGACCATTAAACTAAAACCGTATAATGACAATAATAAAACCGTAAATTACTCTGTTGCAAAAGTGATAGAATATTTTCTATACTTACTTATTTTAATATGGTCAATAATTATTATTACTTATAGATATTCAAAAAATCAGGAATTTAACCTGGATTAAAAGGAACCCGTAACACATTTAAAAATCCTTAAAAAAAATCGAATAAAATTAAATCGAGTCTAGGCTACTTTAAAATATTTGAATTAAGTTCAGTTTGTTATTTCAATATTATATATAAATGAGTCTGTTGAATTCCGGGCGTACTATACGCCACGATTAGTACATTCGTCAACGGCTCGGTGTCCAATAGTTTTTTGTTCGTTCAAAATTACTACAGTTATGTCAAATACTTTGTAAACATACAATTTATTACGAGTGTGAAATCAAGGAATGTACCATAATCAAAAACAAAAAAATAATTATCGTTACATTAATATTGGTTTAAAAATTGAGTTTATAAAATTTTAAAAATAAGTTTGACTAAAGGAATACTAAGTTAATGTATATTATAATAGGTACCTCAAATATTTTTCCGAAAAAAGACAACATTTGAAACTCATATAATCTTAATGATTAATTATTTTAATAAAATAATTAGTTTTGTTGAGTTTGTTGCAGTATTAGTTCAATTTTGTAATAATTATTATTGAAAGGAATAATTTCTTACAATTAATTGATATTATCAATTAGGTACTAAATATTTTTCGTTATTAAATTATTTCAATACATTTTATGAAAATAAATAACATAAGAAATACCCTTTATTATAAAAAATTGATACTCGTACATAAAGTTTTTATAAATTAAGTTTTTCTTTAATTAATGAACACTTAACTTTCAGAATTAACTTAATTAATAACAAATACCTAACCAAACATTTGTTTACATTTTTTATTCTAATAGTTTAACACCAGAATACATCCAGCATCAGAAACTCGAATAAATGATTCAGGTGCAAGGTCATAGGAAAAATATTGGTCGTTGCATAATTTCCCGAAACCGCGATGGATGTGGGTAGTATCTATAATACATAATACATCGACATGTATGAACTCGCATAATGTATGTAAAACGCGTTTAAACAAATATAATGTATAAAATGGGAAAGAGCTTATATTACGTCCGATAGAAAGTTGATCAAGAAATTCGCAAGGTCGCAATCCGCCCACGAATATTCAATATCTCCCAGTCTCTTTCTCCGTCTCCAGGATAGGTTAGGTTTACGTAATATATGTTTTTTAAGGAAAAAAAACTATAGATATTATGAGAAATTACTTTACGTACGTGAAATTAATCGTTTTTAGTGTTCACGTGATTAACTAGTCAGTTATTACATGCATGCAAATGAATCAAGCTATCCAAGATATCAGTAGATATAATATTGTTAGTTTCTAATTTTATCATCCCATGTTTATTTGTTCTAAAAATATTTTTTAAGCAAAATTTGAATGTCTACGGAACGTATTATTACTGTTATTATATTTTACTTTACTAGTGTTTTTAAGACTTCTATTATTATTTATTATTATTTAACGTGCTAGGTTAGATTACGTTTCTACTCATTTTGCAAATGTATTTAATGTCGTAAAGGCTGCAACACACAATAAGAACGAAACGAATTATTTAATAGGACCCGACAGATACTTATAAGTTATAATTTTTAACTTGTAACTAAATATACAATGTGTTATTTTATAGAAACGTTACGTATCATATGTACTAAATAACGGAATATGCCATACAAATACTTTATTCATTTATTGAATAGTTGTAGATAGCTTGAATATTTATTTTCAAACCATAAAATTATTGGTATACATCGAAATATCGAATACAAAACGTATTAAGATTTGACGAATCATTTAACCAAAATACTTTGTAATGCATTAATGTTTATTTCACATAATTAAACTGAACCTGCGATAGGTATCGACCACCCATATTTTTGTAAAAAACTAAAAATACATCAATTGATAATAAAAAATAATATTTTTCATTTTGCTAATTTTCGCCTCCAAAACAAGCATAGGCATTTTATGCATGTTAACATTAAATTACATTTGTGTGATCACTAAAATATTCCGAGTTAATCAATAGTAAAAAAAAAAACGAAAATACTAAAATTCCTTCTGTTAATGAACAAAACGCATTTAGCGCCTTTCTAAACGTTTATTCATTGACTGTTATAAACAGTAGACAGCTTATTAAATAATGCAGTATTTAGTTTGTTTGTAACTCGACAGTTTTTAAGTAAAAATAATTACCTAAAGTAAGGTATACATTAATCACTTCTCAATTATTCATAAGTTATTCCTACGATCTAGTACAGTGTTTCTCAATCTATGGGTCGCGACCCAATCTTAGGTCGTGAAATATTTTTTATGGGTCGCCAGCAGTGACCTATAATTAAAATATACATGAAAATAATTTTAACGAAAAATTTAAAAGTACCTAAATTATGTTTTGTTTGATACCTCTATATATAATAAATAATAATAAATAATGTCAAAAAAAAAAACATTCAGCGGTCAACCAGTTCCATCAAGTAATTCAGTACAATACATTTTTTTTTCTAGTGTTGGTGGGGGTGGGTTGCGCAACCAACAAGCAGTACATTTATAGGCACCATTAAAAAATGTTGGGAAACACTGATCTAGTAGATATATAAAAAATATTCTATACCTAATACTTAACCAATACAATAATTCTTCACAATCTTTCATTCAGATAGTCTTATAGAAATCTTATTAAATAATTAAAAATATTTTACATAATTATTACTAACACCCGATAATATGTAAACATCAAACGCCCATTCACCGTAATGCTCAATTGCACGAAAATTAAATGTAAATATTAACAGTTATTAAAATACCAAGTACCAGACGATTATGATAAAACGATCAGCAAAACTCGTTTATGTGCAGATATTCTGCATATTATTTTAATAATATGTTGATTTCACTTTTTCATTAATATAATTGCATCCGTTGCAATTACAATCGGCAGGTATAATCGACAAAAACAAGATTTGGTGATAAATATTAAAATATCCTACTGTCAATGAATGTCATACGAAATTTTTTTATCAAACACACTAATGTCTAATACAATACATAAATTTAGTTATAATTTATTGTATAGTGGTCTAACTGATAGCTAATTATTGCACGAATAAATGAAGAACAACTTAAATAATAATTATGTAAAGGGTTGAGCTGATAAAAGAGTTAATTGGAATTTTGTGGAAAATCGTTTTTATCATATAATTGAAATTTGAAATAGTGGTAGTTAATGAGGACCATTAACATAAACATTTTAATTCAAGTACTCCATTATATTTTTAGGGATAAACAATTAATAATTTTACATAACACGAATAAAAATATAAAATATTTTTCATCCCTAAAAGTTTAAAAATGTCAAACTATCTGCAGTTTAATACTATAATTATTATTATAATAGATACCTATAAAGACACCGCGAGTTTGAACTTGGCAGCAAAAGTCACCTCTAAATCTTTTTGTTTTGTTTTTATTAAGCGCTCAATTACATGATTAGAACATAAACTGTTACATTTTTCACTTCATGTTCCAAAGAAAAATATTTTTTCTGAGAGTTCCAATACATAAAAATCGAATTTTGGACGAATCGTTAATTGGTTGTAATTAATAAGTATTTAAAGTATTGATAAGCGGAGTGGAATGACACATATAGGTATGGTACCATACATTTTTCCAATACTCTATATTACTCTAATATTCGTCATACAAAAAAGTAAAAAAATGTTAAAATAATAGAAAACAGAATATTTGTATAAAATGTTATGTGTAATGACTTGTAATTAATTATATGTATAGGTATGTAAAAAAAAAACTATATATTTTCAAAAACACTAATACTTTTCATAAAAATAAGACAAATGTTTACTAAAATCACTTTGTATAATTAAGGTGTGTAAGTGTGAATAGTTTTTTTTTACATTCCCGCGGTTTAATATCGTAATAATTGTGTAAAAGTGTTCTTCCGGTCATCGTCCTTCCGACTTTTATTGTTTACATTTCACTCGCGGAAATGTTAATAACACGATTTATTTATTTATATTATACTTATACGACATTATTATAATATAATATATATAGTAGCTTGTTATCACAATGGGACAGACGAATGAAATTTGAATCGTGCACGCAACCGGTTAAGCCGCGCGACTACGATACGCGGTTATGTACCAGGTACATACGTATATAGGAACACACGTGACAGTTACGAGGGCAGAAAAACCGCACTGGTTATAATATAATATATCCACAAAATGATTAATTACCATTTATTCATAGGCCGTAGTGTTGTAACACTGGTCCATCTCGGGACAGCATAGGTATACGGTATCTATATAGGTGTATAGTGTATAACTATGTATGATAACATATTATAGGTAGATAGGTACGCATCGCGTTTTATGGCCGAGAAAGTCTTCTGCGGACTAATATTCTATACAATAATAATATAACGTGTAATGTACACTGCACGAAGTAGACTAGAAGTTGTGTTTCGACGCGCGTAAAATGTTTATAAAATATCCGAAACAAATTAAAACGTTGACACCTGATGAAAATTAGGCTACCCCATATATTAAATCTCGTGTGAAACGTGTGAGTATAAGTATTATATAGTCACTATAAGATCATACTATTAATAAATACACAATATATACGTACTATGTAGGACGTAGGTCTAATGTATTTATGTAACATAAAAAAAAAAAAAAAAAATCGTATTAAGAATAATATTGATAGGTATTTAGACAAGTACTCGTACTTTTGATCATGTTCACGTTTTCCACTTATTCCAACTATTCAGGTAACGTGACGTTAATACAATAACAGTCTAATTATATATTATTATAGATAGTATATAATTTGTTTCTGTCAAAAAAACTAAATGATGTTATTTCATGAAAAACCTAAGTATAGGTATACACTATAGTTACTTCATACTCTAACCAAATTAAACCGATAAAACATAAAATATACAATACACTTTATAGGTTTTTTGTAAGTTTCCCATCATAGTTCAATAATATTATGTACTTCAGTCTTTAAATTTCATTAAGATAGATAAGATTACGTTAAATTTTATACTCTTTGAACTATTTTATCGTTTTTAGTATAAGTTGATGTGACAGAGTCAATACATATATCCAGTTTTGTCTCTAATCAGTTATTAGTAGGTATATGCTGCATAATACATGTCACATTAAGTTATGCAGGTTTGTTTCAAATATATACGCATCACTAATTTCACAACTAATTGTTATAAATTTCGTAGTAAATGGTGCGTTATACGAGTCAAAATACCATAAAAATTTTAAGTTATCATTTTGAATTTCAGAATGTTTAAAAATTAAATTAAATAAATTATCCATGTATTATTATTAATATTGTTTACCTATATTCAAAAAGGCAATTTTTGTGAGTGAATATAAGCGATCAAGTCTATTAACAATCGTGGTTCTAAAATTTGGTACATTTTCGAGTAATCTAATATTTGAAAAAGTTCACCTGGAAGCTAAATTTTTAAATTTTGATTGTTAAAATTAGTACTTGCTTAGGTATTTATTAGCTCACGAAAAACGAATATTTTTTATTTGTTTAGAGTTTTTATTGATTACAGAAAATAAAATAGTCATTATAATTGAATATAATTTTATACCTATATGTTTTATATTTGGTAAAAAACTCAAAACTAAATAAATTTGTTAAAAATATATGTAGCCTACTTTTAATGCAGTTTAAAATAAGATAAATTCGTTGGTATTATTTAATTTGTAACAGGCAACTCCATGCAGCCAAACAAGATTAGCTATAATTAATATGAATATATTTACTATATAAATCAAAACCATAAAATGGATGACTCTTATATAAATCCATAGTTTTCAATCCATATTCAAAAAAATTTTCGTCAGTAGATTCAGTAAGGACTGTAGTGACAAGGCTATTTTTTATCTTTCAATAACGCATAAATGTCAAATATAAAGTTTACCACGAAAAACTATCGTTTTTAATGTTTTAGTATATTATGTAATATTGTTGACATTGATTACAGGAAATAAAATAATTGTCATGATTGGATATTATTTTAAACCTGTACATGGTCAAAACAAACCAAATAACTGTTTTAAAAATCTATGTCATTTACATTTAACGGAGTTTTAGAAAGAATAATCTTCGGATGACGTAGTTATGCAGTATTAACTAAATTATGATTAATTGACTACCTAGTTAGTATGTTGAAATTTTTTATAATGGTTTACTGTCAATATATCTAATATTAATTTTGTAAGACCATATTTGTATAATTTGTATAACAAGTAGAAACATTAATGATTTTTGTGTTCACTTTAATTTATTAATAATGTAAATATATTTATAAGTTATAAACAATTTATAATCCTGTAAATATACGGAATAACTAATTATTACATTATATGTATACATTTTCCGGATAAAGTACTTTCTTATTTAATTGTAATTTAAATACTAAATATCATTACTACATTATTATATATGCTTACGTTCAATTATAAAATAGCAGATTAAAAACTTTAACAGTAGCAATATAGCATAATAATATAGACATCACCCACGTACGTCGTACATATACCTACCACACATGTTATAAACAATTAACGCCGTATAATATTATAAATAATTACGTTTTTAATAAAATTTATGAAACTGCAATGATAATTATTCCGGATAATCGAATAATATAATATAATATTATGGAAGTATTTAATTATTGCTGGACTATATTATTGTTGTGTGCATAGTGCATAGACTATAGATGCACATCATAGTAAATGTAATGTATATAATATCATACACGCGTGATGTCATGTTGTAATAATAACTGTATAACATAATAAGTTATGAAATATAAAACGCCTAATTATCGTTTCATTTTAGAGCAAAGCGGATGATGGTGATTCTCCTTCGCTTCTAACAGTGTTATGTTTAAATTACGTAAAGTTTTTTTTTCCAAAAATTTTGGTTTGGTAATTATTATTATTAAAAAGTTATTATGAACCACCAAAACCACGAACTTCTAATAATTGAATGTATCATCGTACATGCAGTGGTTTAACAAAATTTGACGAAGTTCAACATAAACATACATTTATACCTGTAATTATAATAAGTTATAATAAGGAACGTACCTATATACCGTTTACGGTTTTAATTCTAACACTGACATAATACAATAATTTGATCATAACATGGAATCATGGACTAGGAAAATTATATAATAATTACATATTATTAACATTCGCTAAAAATACTATCTTTATATACCTACGCGTAATAGGTGTTAAAAACGTTTAATTCTACATTCACGCAGAATACCAACAATAATATTACTAAATTCATAAGCCATTAATACTTAATAATAATAATATGACTTTTCTTTTTCAAATTCATAATAATAATAATAAACCGACGTTTAAATTGTAAATGAATGTTTTTATAGTTTATAATTTAATCAGACCCGCCCTGCTGTTTGCCTATAAAACAATATACACTCCTCGAACATCATATACGTATGATAGGTACATCATAATATTAATAAATAGTTATGTCTCACTTGTTCTACTCGTGTCAAGGAGCAATGTAAAAAAAAAAAAATTAATAATGTCAATACTCATGAAACTTCTTCTGTTCTATTAAAAAGTCTACAAATATTGTACTTTTTACGTATATAAACTGTAAACATCATTAAAAACAATTGTAGACAAAAATAAAAAGTCATAAATTATAATTGTTAATCGTAACTATTAGGTAGTTAGCTGATATATTGTATCAAAAAAATAGTAGGTATAGTATACGTAAATCAAACATCAAATGTCATATGGAAAATCAGAACTGCGATTATCTATCTAAGCATTATACAATATGTACATTATATATATCATATTGTGGAATATCGTCGAATGTTTTTTCTGAAAAAATATATAAATTTAAAAAATAATTGATCTCATATATATCTCATCTGTACATAAAGTAGCTCAAGAGTGAATATGGTGTACTCCAGATGATTTTGTTTTAAAAGTTAACACTATATTTTTTTTTCGAAAAGTAGATTACATTTTTAGAAATATTTTTTTAATAATAAGTAGGTACCTATTTAAAGTTTGGATGAGGGAGTGGACCAACATTTTGCGCGTTACCCCTATACAGCTCTAATTCGTCCATCAAAACTGCAATTTGTTAGAAATTTGATTATTATACTTATATTATCCTTAGGAATAATAAAATAAAAATGTATACTATCATTAAAAGTAAAAAGCTTAAAAAATGTAATGTGTTTTTAAAATATTGTTTTGTAAGTTTTACTTAAAATTATGTAAGAAAACCTTTAAAAATATTCTTACTTTTTGAGGTTAAAAGAATCATCCCGTTTAATGTAAATAGGTATAAGGTATACTGTATATCATATATTATACAATAGCAAGTTTATTATTATATCATATATATCTAAAATATCGAGTATATATAATAATATATAATATATATTATTATATTATACTATACATAATATGATATAGTTTGTTTTAGAATGAATCCCGTATCACCTATAATATCTCCATGACAATTCAGTATATTTAAATGTGAGTTTTTTACAGTTATAAGTAAAACAAATCTAATTAAAGTAGGTACATTAGTTTCAACATTTTTTTTTCGAAAATTCAAAAAAAATGTTTATAAAATTTAACTTTTTAGATTTTCAAGATGATCATTATTTAAATCATATTTTTTAACAGTTATAAAAATTAAATTGAGGTGGAAATTAATCAATTTAAAGCAGATTAAGTATTTGCAGACTTCGTATAAAATTATAAAAATAGTATGTATCTATCTGTTAGTAAAGTAAAATACCACAATGCTTTAATTAATCCTCGGCAAAAATTAATTTATCTAAAAATATTAGATCCTTACCTATTCCGTGTAGTACTCATTCACAAAATTGTAATTTGTAACACCTTTTTCATCCCCTTATTAATCTATCGAACAAACTTCCAGCCACTACGCACCGATATTAATAAATTATACATATGGATAATTTTAAAGCTACAACTTAAATTTTAAAGCTACACTTCTTAGAACTTAAAGATGTGGTCAACATTTATTTTACTCTCTGATTCACCTGATCTATTTTACTCATTATCTAAAAAAAAAAATTAAGTTTTTTATAAAATTCGAAAATTAATTAACCACCTAACTTTATACTATACTATATGTTTCTATGTGGAATAATCATGTAACTTGATCAATAATCACAAAATTAAAATGTTTTTCTTTAATTGATGATAACTAAAACATTATCATAGAGTTAACTATATTAAAAATGGAATAAATTAAATACTTAAAAAAATTTTTGTAATTTATTATTAGAAGTTTCTAACTACTCGTAATTAATAATTGCTGCGAAAACTTCATATTTAAATATTTTGATTTTTCATAGAGATACTATAAGAGATAAGGAACTTCTGAGACAAACTGTATACAATGATAGCGGTAAATGTATGTAATATAATATAATGATACGTACGATAAAGAAAATATACATAGTATCGGGTTATTTTTTGCGAATCTTAAACCACGTTCGGTTATAGACAATATTGTGCTGTAGTTCAACGCATATGATGATGAGTAGGAGTTATTCGAAAATCCACTTCCGGTAGTATAAGCCATAAGAACACATAATAATATAGACACTCGGATATGCAGTATTATAAATAATCGTGTGTTGACGTAACGATTGTTTACTTGTAGCTTACGTATTAAGCTGCACGCGGATTATTGTGGGTACACACACACAACATAGTATTTTTTTACACATTTATAATGCACCTATCTAACCTAAGATGACGGAAATGAGTGAAAAAAAAAATGCTTGAAAACCACAGAAAAATGTGTTTATATTAGAGTACTAGCAGTTGTAATATAATAATAATATTGTCGACTGTTGTTGATGTGTGCATTATTATGACAGAATGTGTACAACTTCAGCGCAACTGTGCAAGGAACTTGGGAGTTAATGCTCACGATTGGTTAGGTCAGCCGGAAGTGCGGCTTACCGATTGGTCGCTTTCGCGTGTGTTTTTTCTATTTCATTAAAAATATATTTAACGGATATCGAACAACATACAAAACCATTAGCTGACGACAGGAAAATCTAAAAACAAATGAACAATTTGTATCTATACTATTTACCTAGGTACAATAAATTTATTATTTATGAATATATTAAAAATCTTGATAAAATATACACGATTATAAGCAGGTTTATTTTAGAAATTAAAAACTATTCAAAAATAATATATCTAAGACACATCATTTTAATAATTTAATTGATTAAATATACAAAATATATTTTTTTCAAATTAATAATTAAATATACACTTATACATTACACATAATAGGTGCTTTTATATAAATATCCATAAATTATAAATGCATGAAATAATAAAATGTTTAGTGGCATCAAAAAAACTTGGTTAGCCGACAACAACACCAATCGCTCAAAAAAATTATTACAAAAGAAAAGAAAAATGATGTAACTATTACAAGAAAATATACATGACATATGTTTAATAATTATTCAAAATAATAATCAAGAATCGCTATTTCTTTTTTTTTGTTAAGCTTAACGGTAATGAAATAATTTAATAATTTTGGAGGATCTGCTTTCTCCAGTGAACTGCAGGTGTCGCGAAACTATTTCGATGTCTACCAATCTCGTCTAAAAAAAATAAGATTATTCATCTATATTTAAAATATTACACGCTATAGCACAGTTGCAGATGATTTGAGCTTATTAGTTATTACAACTATACATGTTATAATATTAAATTTCTAACTTGCTAGGCACAGTATATAACATTCATATCGATTTAAAATTTCACGAAAAACCGTTAAGAGCGCTAAAGAAATTGTAATACTACAGTTGTAGTTTAAATTATTATAAATAATAATATAGGTACATGATATTTGTAATATAATATGCAGTATGTGATTTAAACATTCCAAAATACTGTATATTTTAATCATTTGGTGTACAGCACTGCTACAGAGTGGTACGATACATACGATTATAATAATATAATATAATTATCGAAAACGACTTGAACGCCGCGAACTATTCGGACAGAAGTCGACCATACATAACATAATATATGTATTTTGTCCTGCTGTAGTAAAAGTGAAAGCGAATGCTCTAATAATAACAACGCAAACAATTATGTTTGATCTATAGAGACGATCGTTTTTTTTTTTAAAACCATTATTACATTTTATACTATCGTATATCGTTATCAATATATTATCATTATTCGTGGTTATAATGAATAATGATATACGTACTCGTATTGTGTATAATAATGGCCAATCTTTTCGATGAGTGTTATATTGATGGCCGCGATAAACATTTGTAAACGCCCGTGACTGCTGCAGAGACCTCTGTTAATTTTTTATTTTTAAGCCCTTCCATTTAATCAAATTAAACATATTATACGATATACCTACTATACGATATAATCTAATTTTTATACTTTAGAAATTAGAAAACCAATTATAACATTAATATATTTAATGTTAGCTCAAATCAACGATAAAATACAATTTACTAGTAACCTCTACTTAACACCTCAAAAAAAATGTTTATGTTCGTTTTTATTAAAATCTTTGACGCAAATATGATAATAACGCTATAAACACTCGAAATATTTTACGACAAAAATTGAATTTATTTGAAATTACAATATTAATAAATAACTAGGTAGGTATTCTTTAATATTCTCGCTGTACTATTACAATGTATCAATTGTATCCGGAAATAGGTAAAGATTCTACGGGATCCATCATTAAAACTATTATTTTTGGTATTCTCTAGAGACGCAATTAATGTTTTAAATTACTACCTAGGTAGTATATTATAGTTGTTATGTAACTTTTATATTTTTTTAAATATTACCTAACAAAATATTTTGTTAAACATACATTCTAATATTCTATACTATTAATACTTTTTATTAGATACATACTAACTGAAGTGGTTTAGGTAAATAGTACACATTATTGTTAAATCAATAAATAATATAATATATTTGTTTATTTATATTTAAATCATTGTATAAGTAGTCATTTATTTATTCGTTTTAACGACATCATTATAAATATTATGTGAAATTATGTTTTTAACTTGACTTATTTTTCAAATTAACTAGAAAAATCAAAATTTTTTTAAAGGATTCTTTAACTGGTTAAGGTCTTAGGTTAATTAAAAAATTAACTAGTCAGAAGTTTAGTAAACTTACTATGAAAAAAAAAGGTAATGCCCGCCTTATTGGACAGATGTGCTGATGTGTACACAAGGAACTCATCGCGCGTATGGAATAAAATAACAATAATATTATTATTTTAATGTTTGGACAAAAATGACGCACGCATTGAAACAACCTGAGGCACAAACATCGTTGCGCAATTGCAGCAGACCTAAAAAACCCATAGGTATGTATGATTACGATAACGGACATAGTTGTTAGACAATAATAATAATATATACGCCGCCTATATTACGTATAGATCACCAAACTGGAAGTGGCTACTGTAGGATGGACAGTACTATTACATGGCACATAGCTAGTATATACGTATCATTGTACAAATATATTTTAAGTGTTATAGTACGTGAGACGACTACTCAGATCATATCGGGCCCGAGTACGCATTATTAAACAATAACGTAGGTATACTACATAATATTGTACATCACATTATATCAACAGTTAGCTTTAGTTATTACTTATTTTTAGCCCAGTTGTTTTATTAATATAATTAGGTACATTTATCTATAATAATCATACTACTAGTATTTATTTATAAGCAATTCTATAACATATACACTCGTAGGTACACAGTGAGAATTCTATTTGAATAAAATACACGATTTATCGATTTGAGACGTAATAATAATAACCTAATCTAACTCTAAACTAACAACATAATAAATTGTGGAAATTTTAAGAAAACAATTTTAGAATGGCCACATAGACACTCCGTGTCGACCGAATGTCCCTTAGGAAACATTTCGATAAATATCATTATTTAATGTTTTACGTCATACGAGTATAGAGTGTTTGTATTTTATAATGTGTAAATATACATACATAATAATTAATGATTAAATGTTTACTTATAATTTAATTTTATCTGTTAATCATTCACCGTAACACGACGAAGAGAAAATAATTTATGTATAATATTATTATGTTAAAAAAAAAAATCAAATGCAAAAATGTTTTTAATTGGTTCATTTTGAATTATAATACCTTTATGACATAAGATTTATATTCATTGTACTATTTAAATTTAAAAATAACCTCAGAAATATCGTTAACACTGTAACAATAATAATACTTCCTAAATACTACCGAAAATATATAATAAGCATACCTAACCATTAAGATGAGAAATAAGATTATGGTTTTTTTTCTGTATATTAATATAGTATATTATAATTATTTTCTGTGTAGGTAATTATTTTTAATCAGTTAATCGACGGAAATGATTAATGAAAAATTATTAAGCCATAAAACGCCAGTCTTATTATATTACAATTAATGTAAAAATAATAACATTAAAATCGCATAAAATCATATGAAAGTTAATTCGCTTTTCGATTATCAAGACTTAGTAAATAGCGTGCATATTACTGAAAATGTATGAAACAACTATGAGTACTCAGCTGCAGATATGTACGTAGGTATTAGGTACCTACCGATACGAGGTTATTATTTTGATTAACAATAAAGATAATAAAGTGAAACATTATAGATAATGTAAAACGTTTTTATAGGTATGTCTGACTGGGCGAATGTTGACGGCTGTTTCGAGTTGAGAATAATGGAGTCTATCATTATGATATTATATTATATATAGCACCTGTACCATGCTCGTGGTACCTACGTGTCGTGTATCAACTTCAACTGTGTAGATCACGACCCCGATTCGAACTTAATAGTCAATAATCAGTATTAATTGAAATACTAAACAGTCATATATTAATAAGCTGCTGCAGTTTATAATATTATAGGTACGCATATTATTATACCATATACAACACGACCGCCATCAAACAATATGACATGATCCGGTGTCAACGGTAGTACTTATTGTAGATCAGAGGTTATTAAAAGTTATATACCAATGGTTATTGTAGTTTTCTACGTAATTGTCCAGCTGCATAATACTACAGTAGATAATTTCAAAAGATGTATTTAAAAAAAAGTCTAATCCGAATTGAAACCTAGTTTTTAATTGTTTACATTAATTCAAGTTAATATTTACCAAATCGAGATATGTATTATTATCATAATAATATTAATTTGTGCTATAAAATTAATTTAAAATAAAATACTATAACTATTTTAAATATGAAGAAAACGAAAATCGAAGTATAATTAATACTAGATTCTATAATAAATCTGTTTTTATAAATCTGTAATTTTGTAAGACTATTTTTAAGTATTATCCTTGATATAAACATTTGAATAACTAAGAAACTATTTGTTTGAATTTTGAATTAGGTAAATCAAAATTTTCAAAAAAATTACCCATTGAATAAAATAAATTAAAAGAAGGGTTCTCATTAAAAAAAAAATAAAAACAGATGTTTGTAACACCACAGAACACTCCTTAAATAGTATTAAAAATTTAAAAAAAGTTGTAAATATGGTCTTATTAAGTATAGGTATTTAAACATTTTAAAAATCAGAAATTGAAGAAATTCATAATTAAAGGAAAAATTGGTGTGAGCATATTCATTTAGTAAATCACCCTGTACATATATAGTATAATATATCTAATATTTTCCATATAGTTTTAAATTTAATATTTTTTAAACGTCATTCGTAAGTATTAGGTTTTGAAAAGTTATTAATAAAATTCGACATACATTTCATGATACTCATTTTATACAGTTTTGTGCATATGATTTTTATCTAAGCTATAAAATACAATTAAAGTCTTATTATTGAACAAAATTTAAAAATAGTCAAAACAATACAAACATTTCAAAAAATTAATTTTAAGAAAATTTTAATTAAATTTTATTTTTTTTACCATTATATACTTACGTATATATTAATTAATTGATACCTAAGTTGTAAATATAGGTACATCTATTTTTTGTGTGTGGTTAAGACAGAGTATTGAATATTCGAATGATTTGCACCGTGAATGGTAAGACCAAACACTAATTAAAAAGCAAGTAATTAATAAGTCAATCCATAAAATATTAAAAGTAATTATTGTATTATAATATTATAACGTTCTTATAATGATTACACGATATATTTTATACACAATAGCACTGCAGTATCAAAACAAGTTGTTATATTCTTAAACAGAATACATATTGGTTGTAACGAGAACCACCCGGGGTCACGGTATTAATTGTTTATTATTATTATTTTTTTATGTATTTATTTTATATTTTAATACTATAATACATTACCATATTCCATGATCGTCGTAGATAGTTTTTTAGTCAACCTAAACAAGCATATTAGTATTTTAAAATGTGAGTAAATAAAATTTAAGGCTTCAGCACATTTCCAAACAAGTTAATACGGCTCGTTAAAATCCAACAAACATAATTATTGTATATTTTAATTATAAAACGCTTGGAGTGGGAGAACTTGCAACCAATGTTAAGTATGTTAAATTTTTCTAAAAATATCATATGATAATATTAATTTAAATGAAACCAATAATATACATAGATATAACAACTTAATTAAAACCAAAAATGCTTGGTTTGAATTTATCGTAATTTATAAAGTACCTAATTTTATGCGACAGTGGAGTTTAACAATTTTTATTATTTTGACGTAGCATGTGTCAAGAATACGCACACCTATCTATACCCAAGTTATATTCAGGAATTCAGGATAAAACCTAGCATATGTAGTGCGTGTATCGGTTGCATTTACGCTGCCAAAATTCTACGCTTGCCACTGATAATATTTTCGAGCATATGACCATGCTTCTTGTACCGTAAACTTACATAATTTTTATTTAATGCGTTCAACGACGTCGAGAAACGCGTATCATATTATTGTTATGCCCAACAACTGGAATGTACTTAAAAATTACATATACTATGCGTTTATTATGCATCACATACATGCATACGTGCACAATGCATTAATACTTGTACTCAATTATTTATAATTAAATGCAGTATACGAGTCAACGAGTGCCCACCACGAAACAACCAATAGAATATAGTTCCGGAACATCCTAAACGTCTTCAAGATATTAGAGCAGTCAATAATATTACGTCATTTTTTAAATTCATAAACGTTTTGAACTAAAAAAAATAAAATAAATGTAAGTTTTCTTTTACGAATCGAATTAAACGAATTTACTATAGGATATTCCACGACTATTTTATACATATATGTATGTTTTAAACAAAAGATTAGAACCATGAAAAAGTGTTCGAACTACTTCAAACTTCAAATAGATATTTGATAATAACAAAATATAATTTATGTATAATAAAGCATAAACGATTTTTATTATTATTATAAATGTTATTATGATCAAATTATAAATATTGAAGTATAACTATTAATTATTATACAAGACCAGGTATAGTTTAAAGTATCAAGTTCATAAATATAACACTGTGATAATGATTCAACGGTTGTGTTTATATCGTTCTTGAGAATTAACTGGCGTTTAGTGATATGTCTGTAAAAACCTATTTTTAAAAAATAATCATACCAACAATTGATTTTTTCGGATAGGTCTTGAATATTGATGATATTTTTTAATAATAAAAAATAAAAACATGCATCATTGCATGGTATTTCATTGAAAATAGAGAGTGAAATGAGTGAAACTTGTCTGAACAGAAAACTATAATACATAACACCTATATGTACTGAAATGACGTTAAATTATGTATTATTAAATAAGTTTATAATATCTACATATGATTGGTGACTTAATTTTTAATGACCAAAAATCTTTAAAAATATAATTCAAAAGAATACTATATTTTATTTTACCATATATTTGTCGTAAACAAAAAATATGTATACAACTTTCAGATTTTTTATTTTAGCAAATTGTCGTTTTATTACTATAGCCACTCTTGTTGATTAAAAGGTGTGTGAAATTAAAATTTTTTTTCTCCTTAAGTGTATTTATAATTTATTATTCTTAGTTCCTACTTGCTAGCCTCATAAAAATAATTAAATTTTACGATTTAAAATGGGTTTAAAATGTGTGAGTATTTAAGTACATTTATCAATACAACACACAATATTTCTAAAAAATTTAAGTTAAAATCTTATGTTCTAACCTGGTATGTATTTATTTATTTACAAACGGGTAATATATTACTAAGGTTTCATAATTTATAAAGAGGCACTCACTCATAAAGTATTTAAAAACATTTTTCATCGTAAATAATAATTTAATAATTGCTGGGAACAGCGTTAATGATTTATATTTGAGTTAAATTTGAATAATATATTTATTTTTATTTACTAAGAAAATCAGCATATAATCTTAATAATAAGATAAAATAATTAATTACAATTTTGATTGATCTACTTCCTTTATTTTATCGCCTTTATCTGTTTGATAATTTTTTGATAATCGAGATACCCGTCGAATTATTTTAAAGTTCACCTATACATGCATTAGCTTGTAATGCAAATAATTATAGAAGTGGTTTTACTCAATAACGGCAATAACACACACAACATATTGTGTAGGTAAAACATGTTTAGCACAGCATTATTTTAAATTGGAATTTAGAGAAAAGCATATGACATTTTTAAATGAGATCAATTTATGCACATTAAATATTAAGTTTGTTCAATCTTAACAGTATCAAATTTAAAATTAAAATTAAACTAAGTATTTATGTTTTATTTATTTTTAATGATGAATATAATTTTGTTTTAAAAATGACGAGTATATATTATATAATACGAGTAACTATTAATTATTTTTTATATTGTAAACGCAAAAGGTTCTTTTATAGTTAATTCATAATAAGTATATAGTAAGTTCAATAAATTGTATTAGTGTTATACACTTATGGTAAATTATTTCGTTTAAAAATTAAGCAAATAGATTATTAAAATAACTCCGCTCTTAAAATTATTTACTTTGCAAATTCAATTATCTTTAAACCATGTTTCCACGAAAGCAGAGTCCAATTTATATTTCAGTACAGAGTATATATTTTTTAATTCTGTTCGGAGGATATTAGATTATTGTATCATAAATTCCTTTGATTCATAATTTTTTAATTCGCGTATTCTACGCATGCACAACTCTTTTTTGATAGCAACTCCTATTTTAAGTACCATATTCGGATTGATCGATTTTTTTTTCAAGCCATTTTAATGTATCAACTTCTTCTCTAAAATCAAAATTGACAGAATAAAAGGTATAATAAATATAAAACATTGTTAAATATGAATTTTTATGCAATTTTTTTCTTAATAATACGAATTTTTCCTCTTTAACTCGATAATTACTATAATTAAAGTCATAATTTACTATAAATTATCCATGAAATATTAGATATTTTATTTTATTATTACACTATTGATTAAAAATATAATTTTTACTATCAAACAACAAAGTTTTAAATAATTTTTTTTCATTGAAAAAATAATAAATTTGATACAACATGATACAGAAATGACAAAGATAAATTATTCAACAAATTGTTCAATAAGTACAGTTAAGAAAAAAACTACTCAAGAATTCATAGTCAACAATATTTTATTTTTATCATACCTCTCGTTCTGTTAATTTTAATATTAAAACACTAGCTAATACATCAAAATAGATGAAAAAAATCAATTAATCCAAAAATGTTACTTAAAATAGGGGCTGCAATTAAAAAAAATTAAGTTGTGTTACCCGTGCGCAGAATAAATGAATGATAATTTATGATCCAATAGTTTAGTTTAATGTACTTCAAAAATAACTGAAAAATATAGACAGTGTACTAGCTGAATTATAAAGTGGACCCTATATTTCCACGGACACGCGGAATATATGTTAAGTAGGTACAAATGGCACATTATTATTGTATACGTCGTTTACGATTGTATAGAATACGTCGTGGGTAATAAAAATAAAATATTATAATTTAATCTGTACTTTACTGTACATTAAAAAAAAAAAACAAAAAACAACAAATTCAAAGATTTTTTTAGATATACAAAACGAACGTATTTATACGCGGTTTGAAAAAAATACAATGCAATAATCATAATAAATTTAAATCACCGGAAAAAAAACGCAATATAATATCTTTGCACGTATATTTCGATAAAAGACACGAAGTTGAAAAATCTCGAAATACCATTAAGAACCGAAAAATACTTCAAAACACTGCAACGATGTCGTAGGTATATGTAGCGTGCAGTAATGAACAATATTTTTAAATAACATAATAAGATATCGTTTGAATTATCGTCGTCGACTGCGTTTAGCACTCGTCCTTCCGTAAATGATCGATCCAACCACAACGCGAACTGATCGAAGAAGCAGACGAAATGAAAGATCGCGCGTCCTTAAACTCGCGTATACCTTAAACTTATGCCGCGATCGCGTCGTATAGGTTAGGTACCTACTCGCCAATATCGTCAATTACAGCGTATTACATACACGATTTACAATAATTCGACGACGACGGCACATCACAAACAACCATAATAGTAATAATATTACATTTCGTATGTTTGGTGTGCTGCAAGTCTCCTCCGTTGTCCAAGTCGCGGCGCGCGCGTGAAAGTCATCATTCGCCTTCCGTAATAGCGGTGCGGTAAGAAAGTGCGTGCGTACATTTTTCGGTCTTCTTTTCGGGGGAGGATATGGTAGGGACAAACGACCTTGTCCCGGCAACGGCGAATCGACTCGATATAAAACGGTTCGGAGATCTGTTACTACATGTCAATCGGCGACGGACTTGCAGACAACGTGGTGGCTCGCAGCAAGTAAACACACACTAACGCACAAGCACTGAAAACGAAACATTATGGATCGCCACCAAATAGTGGTTAGTAATATACACATTATATCATATTTTATTTTAACACGATGTCGATTATTATTAATATTAAGCTTTAATATATGAGCAATATTAATTTCAAAACTCATTCGATAATCCGCGTTTTAAGATCAATAATAATTTTATTCACATGCGTTTTGGAGGGAAAAAAATAACCGTTCGTTTTATTTTATAATTTTTTGTATTGTGTGATGTCATATTATAATTAAGATCAAGTTTTTGGATTTTATCTATTTATACAACACCGTCACATGCAGTGGTATACAATATTATCATTCGATATTTTTCAAAATCGTGGGTCAAACTAAAAACGATAACTGATTTTTTTTTTAAAAGTGAAAAAAGTATCTGTTTATACTTATTTTTTATTTTTTTTTTTTAAATTAAAATTACACTTAGTATCGTATCTTTTATCTTTAATATTATAAACATAAAAAACAAATATAAGTTTTGATTATCTAAGTTTTTCTAAGCCTCTCGTGCTTTTCAAAAATCACATAACATTATAGGTACCTATATCATAATTTTTGTCTTTATAATATACAGTATACATCACACTTACAGTTATATACATTAAGTGTTTATCGTGCACACTTATTTGAAGTGTGTATACAGAACAGATATTGTATATACCAATACAGTAATAGCGCACGCTGAAAGTACGTATAATTATGATTTGATTTCATATTATATATATATTTTTTTTTTTTGTTTTGTTCACAATAGAACATTACGGCACTATATATAGTATAATATTATAATAATATTTATTTCACAATTTCTCTTTGCATTTTTGCACACTTACCCATGTATATAAAACGAATAATGTATAATATCTTTTTCGTGTAAACATCATTTCCCGAAATTCGTGCTATATATATATATATATAGCACTGAATAATAATAATAATAATAGTGTAGTAATAGTACTTTATATTTGGACCGAACTCGCGCACAACACAATAGTGTTCTAGCTTATAGCATGCGACCGTTCTCACGCGCGCTTTCCCGCGTTCTTCCGGAGACTTTAACGCCGGGGTTACAGTTCTCTTTCTCCGCGGTACATTTTTATCAATAACACGACTATAATGGGTGGAATGAAATTTTATCGTGAACTAGCATCGTTCTTAAGCTCTATATGCAAATTCCACGAAGCAAACATAATTTTTTTTACCAAATATTCAATTTTTTTCATAAATTACGTACAATATAAGACTCAAATCGTTTTTTTGGTAAAAAGAAACTATTACACCCTTAATTTTTAACTATGGACATATAATAAGCTAACCACCAATTTTTTATTTTAAAATTTCCTTCGTCATTAACTCAATTACTAAAAAGAAAATCTAATAGATTTTTATACCAAGTACGTTATTTACAGAATGATATTTTTGTTGATATTATGTTTGTTAAGTAACGCGCGCACATGTTGTATAGTATTGTAGATAAATTATTATAAATATAAACAACTAAGTGATAAATAACAGTTATAGCTTGATATATAAACGAGGGCAATTTGGCGAAACTTGATCGTGAGCATTTTTTAGACTATTAATTTTGAAAATATTTGAGATTTTAGGTCAATGTAACTGGTTTGCCATCTGAAGTAGTTTTATAATTATACAAATCGGTATTACATAGATTCGACTGTCTGATCGTCTGATCATCTGAGTTCCACATACCAGAAGTGTATAGTTATCCACGTGTCATATATAAACTTGGGTTTACATAGATTTTAATTGAAAAGCAGAATACGTTTTATATTATATATTTAACCGACCCACAAAATGTCCAAAGATTTATTCATATTTATATATATTATACATATTAACCGTTTACTTTTTTCATAGCGCTACTCATATATATATATATATATACGTAAACATTATGTTGTTTATGCACACATATGCTTTATTTATTTATAAGTGCAAATACTAACACTGAAACCAGAAATTAATCAAACCGGACATACTGCAGGTATTTACTTAGGCACCTACATATTAGATATATCATTCTATGGTAATGAGTAATGACCTACGACCTGCAAATTCATATAAACTTAAAACTAATTCTTAAAATTTGTGTATAATATATGAAATTTATTTTATACAAGCAACTTCTTAACATATTACTTTTGGCCAGAATCTACAAAAATTTCCGTGAATTCCTCAAGTAGGTACATCCGCGTTATTCCTATATTACAATCCCGCTCGACTCAAAAGCCAAATCATTATTTTACTCGTAATATATATTTTATCATATAGCTTAGACATCAAGGGGGTGTATCAACAATACAGTGCAGCTTTACTTTTGTTTCATATCATTATTATAAAAATTACGTACCTTTCTAATTAACTATATTATACCTACTCGCAAAAAATAATATATATATATATTTCAATCGAATATGATTATATTGTGAGATTCCTCCGACTGTCGTATTCGATTATCTTTATTTTTTTAATGATTTTATCGATATCACTGTCTAAATACAGCGTCGTTGACGTATTATACGCATAAAACCATATGTTATATAACGCGTGTTATGTGCGCGACTCATCCGGATATATACGCAATATCTTAAACCATATAATATTATTCAATTCAACTTTCCGGCCCACCGTTGCATGTCCGAGGGATAAATATATAATTACAAGTGCCGAACTTTCACCGTAAAACATCGGATCTTGTTTAATCTACACGTTATGTCGATACGAATAAATAATAATAACACTATATTGGATATAAAATCGTTACGCAATAATCAAAACAAAAAAAAAACTGCGCGCAAAGAAGGGCGACATTGAAAAACAAAAAATTTAAAACGCGCTTCTTTTTGCCCGGGATGCTTTCACCGGTTACGCCACACGCCCATATCATATTAGGTACCATTACTCTCCGCATTAAATTATGGACCAGATGAAATACGTCACGTTTGACCGGCGCTCAATATTTTTTTTCCAATTTTCTACTGCTACACTTCTAGTTCTACTATACTGCGCGACTAGATTAAAATATTTCTCCGATAGCGCTTTGGTATATATTGGGTTTATATATAGTTATATTTTAGGTATTTACATTTAAGCACGCAGATCTGTTTTTATATAAAGAAATGGCAATAATAATATATTATTGTACGTGTATACGCGTTTACCTATACCAATATAGACATAATAATATATGATATTGTGCGTAATAATATTATTATTTTGCGCGTAGCTTCGCCGCTGAATGAGTGTATATATTTCGAGTGAAAGTCGAGATCAACTTTTAGTCGTGATTTCCGGATATTAAAAAAAACAGCCTCCTACCCGAAAGTACCTACTCGAGAGTCAACTACTAATGTTGTTGTATATATTTCCCTGGGACGTAAACCATATTATATATAATAATATACTATACACGCACACATTCGTGAAACAGTGAAAGCGGCAAAACGCGTATACTTAAATGACTACCTATACCTAATAATATCATATCATAACTATACATCGTGACGATATATACATTTATACTATATTATTTTTTAACTCGTTTTCAACCCCTTTTTCCACAGGTGTTCCTGGCGTTGTTCGTCCACGTCACCCTCGTCTGGTCAAAGGCAGTCGACTTGCCGCAACAGCAAGTGGCCTTCCCGAACGACGACGCATCATCGACATCGTCTCTCAAGCGTGACAAAAAGTCGCCAATCAATGATTATGCGCAAACTGGTCTGCAGTAAGTACACACATTTCGTCGGGAAAATTACACCGATATTTATATGTAAATACCTTTAGGAAGGTTAATGATTTCAAGATGCATCTTCGAAATACATCAGTTCCGTAAATCATTTATCGTATTATACGTCTAAATGCGCCACAAAAATTTAGTAAGAATATGGTGTAGATTCGGCGTAGTTTTTTTCTTAATCCGATTTAATTTGGATGACCTTAAAATTTGAATATCGGTTAGTCGTCAACGTCTTCCGCAACCGATTCGTTTATTCCAGTTACATTTTTTGTGCTCATTTGCAACAAACGTCTTACTGCATTTTATGCAAAACACGTTTTACCAAACTTGTTTTTGTAGAAGATATCGATACTGGTAGGACATTATTATACATACATGAAATTTAAACGTCATCACAAATTTATAAACCGTTTTTAACGGTAATTTAAAACATAATATCTGTAAACATCATAATTTATTATTCACGCGAATGCCATGATTTTTTAATTCTTCTGAACGCACATTTTTTTTAAATTTATCCTATACTCGCTAAACAATTAAAAAATATGTATACTATTATATCGATGTGTTATCCGCTAACATCAATAGTTATTGTATTTTCGTCCATCCGTTATCCATAGCCCATAAGCCGTAACGTACATTTTCTCCGAGCACATTTATCATACGTTAAGTAACGACTATTTTAATAAGATAACAGGTGGGTGTTTTTTATTACAACACTCTTATGATTCACATAAATCATCTCCTAGGGAGTCTTATGATTGTTTCGTAGTACGTTCAAGTCAAAGTAATGATACAACCACGCGAAACGATGACGGTTCTTATCGGTTTTCGGCACAAAGAGAAATCTACGTGAAACCGATCCTCTGCTTATAGACATCCCGTTTACTTTTTATTTATTTTTTTTTTAATTCAATCGCTTTATTATTATTATTATCATAATAAATATTGTTTGCCGAATAAATTACGAAATGTATAGAGAAAAGTGTGAAAAATCGATATCAACCACATACGACTATCAATACGAAAACGATGACAATAAAAAGAACAACGTAAGTACGTGTATACCTATCGTAAATGGCGCCGAATTTTCATAACATTCGAACAATGATATGGGAAATCAAGACCGGAAAATCTATTGTAAAATTAAATGCGCATATATATATTTAAAAAAATACTTTGTATTCGATGATGAATAGATAAAAGAAAAAAAACAGAGTTGCTAAAGAAATTGGCTATATATCTACACGCATGTATTGACATATCATCTTTTTCATAGGTATCATACTATCATATCATAGGTATGTTAAATAATAATAAATCGTAAGACTGACTTTTACCTCGTGGTATGGCTATTCACTATATTTGTATAATGACATAGATACATCAACGAGCATATATTAAATATAAATATACATGGGTACTTAACACATGATTCATTTTGTAATGTGTAAATAGGCAACCGGCAGTCGCACAAAGCCGCATTGGAGTGCCAGATCACGGTTATGGCGTTGACGACCACCACGACCATCATCACGAACACCATCATGAACCGTTGAAAGGCTACTGGAAGAAGAAGCTCATCTGGAAGCCTGACTGGGTGAAAACATGGAAACCGGGAAAGAAACAAATCTGGAAACCTTCATGGAAGAAAATCTACAAGCCAATTTGGGTGCCAACGAAGAAACAAGGTTGGAAAGAGGTGCACGTACCGGTCTGGAAAAAAATATACAAGCCTGTGTGGGTGCCGATAAAGGTTCCAGCTTGGAAAGAAATACAAGTTCCAGACTGGAAAAAGATATACAAGCCAGTGTGGGTGTCCATCGATGTTCCAGCCTGGAAAGAAGTGAAGGTACCTGACTGGAAGAAGATCTACAAGCCTGTGTGGAAGCACATCGAAGTTCCCGCGTGGAAGGAAGAACATGTACCAGACTGGCATAAAATACACGTTCCAGAGTTAGTCAAGGCGTACGTACCTGGATCCAAGCACCTTGGTAAAGACTATCATGGATGGGAGTACGAAGCGCACGACCTGTGGAAGAAGAAAGTCGTGTGGAAGGTCCACTGGAAGAAAGTGTGGAAGACTGTGAAGAAGCAAATCTGGGTTCCGTCTAAGAAGCTCGAATGGAAGGAGGACTGGGTACAAATATGGAAACCCGCGAAGAAACAAATTTGGGTCAAAGATAAAAAATTAGAATGGAAGGAAGACTGGAAACAAATTTGGCGCACCGAAAAGAAACAGATTTGGGTTCAAGACAAAAAGCTCGAATGGAAGGAAGATTGGAAACAGGAATGGAAAACAGAAAAGCACGAAATTTGGATCCCAGACAAGAAATTAGAATGGAAAGAAGATTGGAAACAGATTTGGGTACCCGACTGGAAAGAAATTTGGCTGCCAGCGTGGAAGAAAATCTGGAAGCCTGTGTGGATATCCGAATGGTTCCCGATAGAGGAACACCATCACCACCACGAGGAACACCATGATTCTCATGGTCATGATGGGTACAAGAAAAAATGAAGACTGAATTATTGTTTCGAATAATCACATCACAGACTACCCATGTTGTGTACATATAAATACCTTGTAAATATTGTTATCACTATACATTAAGTTGTTAAACTGTTTTATACTTCTTATTATTAGAATTATTATAAATGTAAATCAATATTGATTTTAATTGATGAATTCATTTATCATATTATTTTTATGTGTACCTACACGTACTGTAGAAAAATTACCCTTCGTCTTACCATTGAAAAACACTATTTAAAAAAAAAATCTTTATTAGTGTATTAAGCCATTTAAAATCAAAATAATTGTTTTCATTATATTAATATTTTATATTGACATTAATAAAAAAAAAATGTAACGGCATTTTTAGAAAATAATAAATTGATATGAGCAATATTCAATTTTGAGCGTTTTTTTATGTACCTACTTATCTAGGTGGTATCACCCGACCTATCTATCTATTTAATAAATTAATAACCATTATTAATTGGTAATTACTCGCTATTTTCAGTTTCTTTATTGATAAGTAGTATATATCTACCAGCTATACTCGTTGTTAAGTTAAATCTCGGGAAATTATTTTAATAATTGATAATGTTATAGTAATGGTAATATATAAGTATACCTACCTAATAATAGTTATTAGAATAAAATATATTGTAATTTTTAATGTTAATTAATGTCATGGAAAATTGTGAGCTATCTATAAAAATATTCAAATTAGTAAAATGAAAAGCAATATTTTCAATTTGAAAACAGAACTTAACTAGCACATTTTTTTCTAAAACTGTAGGTATACAAAAAATATTGAACATAACAAAATAATTAGCACATAAATACATTGATTGATTGTTCATAAAATAATACAACATAATATAATATAAATAAGTATTATAATATTATTGTGCCGATAAAATACAGTGATAAACTTACTTATAACAAGCAAAAAAGTGTCCCTGCTGGGTATTTTCTTTTTAACGGCCAATTATGCTAATCATATGTAATATCCATACTAAATCCACGCATACGCTAAGTGTAAAAAAAACATCATTTACACAATTTATGTATTTCTTATTAAATTATTAATAAAAATTATAAGTAGGTACGCATATTATTATCATTATAAATGGCATTACCCGTCTTCGCTCTTCCGCATAAACTTACATAGGTACCTACGTAATATAATATAACTAACCGCAATATAAATGTGTATATCCAAAATCTATTTAGGTAAATACACTTTCCTACGTGTGAATTTTACACAGCCACACAGGTTTAGGTACCGTTGTCGCAGTGAAAGTTCTCATTTGACTTTAATGCACTAAACACCATTTCCGACGGGTGTAAATTATACTCACGGCAATAATAATTATTATAATATACGACGTCACGGAACATAATATAATACAAATACCTGGTGTTCTGACCAATAACTTGTTTTCTTACTCGTTTTTTTTTTTCTGAAACATAAGTGAATATTTTATGTACCTAATATACTAAACTGTATTTTGGACGACTAGCACAGTCTCCGGACGGGGTACGTTAAGGCAGCGTTTCTTAAACTGAGTTCCGCAGAGATTACTTCAGGATTTCGCAAAGCTTAAGTAATTTTTTTTCAAGATTTTCAAGAAAATTACTTTAAAATATCTAATTATAGATTAGTAGCGGCTAGTGAGAGAAAAAAATGTTTGTACAACTTTCATCGATAAAGCCCAATAGGTATTAAGAATATTTGTATTAATAAAAAGCAATTTCACTTATCTCATTACTAATTAAAATTTGGTTTAATTATAGTAATTTAAGAATTATTATATACAACTAATATTATTTTTATTGCAAATAATCCTAAATAAAGCTAAAAAGCTAAAAAAAAAAAAGTAGGGGTTCCACAATAGAAATGAACGTGTTAAAACATTAAAAAGGATTTCACGGATAAAAAAAGTTAAAGAAACACTGCATTAAAGGTACGAGAAATTGGACACATTAAGGGAGTCATAAAGTGAACATTTGACCAGAGTGGCAAATTATCAAAAGTAACCAACTTCTATACAATTTTAAATTGAAATAAATTGGTTTCTTTCAATTTTTTTCATGATTAGCATTTATCAACTTGACATTATAACTTATAAGTGTATATTCAACTTATGAAATTATTTCAATTATTTTAGCGTAGTCGTGGTAAATCGTCAATATACAGAAATACAATTATGTAACCTAATGAGAGGCAGAAAAAGTTTAGCATACGTGTTAATCTTTAAGAGGATATAATACTACACCACGTGTGTTGTCTACGTTTTACAAACGTAGAACGTTGCAGATTTAATTTAAATAGAACAGATCTTGTGTTTTTAGCTTTGATATTAGAGCGAATTAAACTAAAATAAAACTTAAGATTAAAATATTATCTAAAATTTCTCATTGGATTTTTACAATCTTTTAATTAAACGAATTATGAGTACGTAAATTACTATGAAATAAAAATGCTCATAACTAGCTTAAACTTCCATCGTATAACATGTCTATTACACATTATTTATCGATTTGCTTATATTATAAATGAATGGTAAATTTTCTACATTTAAAAATAAAATTTTCGTAGAAAACCGACGAGGGATAACAGATAACGTTCTTACTTTTAAGTTTGATCACATCCTATGATAGTATGATCCATAGACGACATAGACCATAGGCCAATTCGTTTTAATATAAAATTAGAAATACAGAAGAAATTCAATTTAATAATGGGTCCACGAGACCGTGACTTCTGTGAAAAATAATTATACCTCATATGAATGATTTATTTAATACTAATGACTTTAGTACTTATACTATTATTCTAAAGAGTTTTTACCTGTTTATAAATATATAATGATATAACGTAAAATCACACATTTAAAATACGTTAATAGAGTATCTGAATATTATAAGTAGGGCTAAAATTTATACGCTTAAGTACGTTTTTTTGCAACTTTTGTCAGTTATGTCCATGAATCATCTCATAATAAGATAAACACTGAATAGGTACTGTATATTCTTGCATATTTCGACTATAAAAACGCGAAAATGCATGTTTTATGGTATATTTTGTTACTATATATAGACGTTTTTATTGTGTGACAGTATGTATTGACGCTGTTCAAAAAAACCCATATAAAAATGTAAAAAAACATGTGGTGTAACATACGATCGTTCAATTTTGAAAATTTAAAACACCATGTAATTGTTTTGTATAAATGTAATACATTTGAATAATGTGAATGATTAATTTGCATATTTTATAATTTTTTATTGCATATAAATCCTAGCCCTGATTATATGTATAATATATTATACTAAACTGTTTAATAAGATACATTTTATTTCAACATTTTTTATTAATTTTTAGAAAGTATAGATAGGGCTCACACCTCCTTTTGTTCTTAAAACCACACCATTTCAATGAAAAACTCAATTTAGGTATACTATACATCAATTATCCAACATGATTATCATTTTAATAAATTTAAAAATGCAATAAAAAACTCGATAATCAACCAACTATTAAAAATGTTAAAATTATAAATACATTTTCAAAATTGGAAAGGATCCGAACTCCTAAGTTCGATCTGGCGGCGAAATGTCCGGGTTTCTAAAAATAAATTCCACTAAACCTTTTTCTTTTTCTTAATCAAACGTAACTAATAAATACTTTGAAGGACAATTAAAAATAATACGAACTCAAACCTGGATTAATGGGGGGGGGGGGGAGCAAGGGGCACAATTAGGTTATAGGGCTCACTGATTTTGAGGACCTATCTTTATTTCCAACAGAAATATATATTTTTAATACGTTTAAAAAAGTTAAAAAAAAAAATTTTAGTGGGTACAATAGATAATTAATAATCATAAAATAAAAATGTTCTTAATTTTTTATTATTACAAAAAATTACTAAATGATAATAAATATTAAATTGTTATTCTAATAATTGATAGCATATTCTTGATCTATTTGCATGAGGTGTACATATATAATAAAAAATAAAAATAATTATTCGGCTGAAAAGGAATTTTCCAAATTAACAGGAATAAAAAATAAATATAGAACAAGTCAGACTAAGAAAAATTTAACATCATTAATGATATTATACTTGGAAAATGATAATCTGCAATTAATCGATCTCAATGAAACTATTCGATAATTTGCAAAAGAAAAACCAAGGGAAACAATTTTAATTATTATTATTTTTAACTAATACAAGTATATCCAGGATTTGTGGCGTTGGCCTTACAACCATGTACCATTTTCTAGCTCTAAGGGCTAATTACGATCCATGGAGGTTCAGAATCATTGAAACGATTTCTGTTCGTTATATGAACCACCAACGACGGGCCTAGGTCCGTGCCTTTCTGATTATGGTCGGTTTTCACCTTAGGGTCCTTCCTTCCACCAAGGTGGAATGGTTTGTTACTATGCTAGCTTTTATTTCACAGCCACCACGTTTCAGTCGAGGTAGGTTCCTCAACATCGAGGTTTCAGACTGCTATCAGTCCTAGGCTTGATGGGACTTCTCTCTCCCGTGGTACCGATTAGTTTGAAGTTGACATCGGTTGGTCAACCCGAGGCAAGCCTTTTCCACTATTTTTTTGACAAAATACATTATAAATTACTACAGAACTATTAATTTATATAGCCTTGTATACATATTTTTTGTGCTGACAGAATTATACAATAAATGTCAATAATATGGTTTATAAAATTTAGTGATACAATTTTTTTAAAGTTTAAGTTGAAAGGAGGTCCACTAAGTTTATGGTGTCCTGGGGCTCAATCGATCCTTGATCTAGGCTTGTCCGAATTATGAACATTTTTGAATTATTGAAATTCAAGGTATAGCGACTAGACAACAGTATGAAAGTTATATACCTATTACTTTTGGGCAATTAGTCATAGAAAATGAGCCTGTAAAAACGTCTGTTGCATCTGACGTGTAATTTTACACACGCCTATAAGCAATAACATATAGGTATTATCTACAATTAATACTTAATAAGTATGTGCATACACGTACTCAACAGTTAGATACGTTTTTACGTGTAACGAAATAATGAAATACACGTCAATCACACGGAACAATCGACGGAATGCACCTGGTGGAGAGCATAATATATAATGTACCATTATCTTACATGTATAAAAGATATACATACGCGTCGGGAAACAGACGTTTTAAAGTGTTAAAAAATAAATACATTATACACGTATGTCACAATTAACGTACGTGTACCTATGTATAATACCTATCACTGCAGGCTACAGAGTAGTTGTGTTAGACAACAGTTAATATTAAGAGACACGCCTTTAGCGTTCAAAAACCAATAAAATAAAAGAAATATATTATATTTCAAATTGAAATCGGATCAAAACGATAGTTTGTAAACACAACCGATTACTGAATGGTCGAAACGTTTACCACTTCTATATCTCGGTTGTATATCATAAAATAACAGTTCTCTTACCAGAGCTTAGACAAACCAAAAACAAACGCACAAAATACGGCGATAGGAATGTGCTTAACTCCTTCAATTTTTATTTAAAAATGAATACTTATTATGGGAACCATGACTAATTTAAGAACTAAATATAGATATAGTAATTTTTATTACAAAAGCGTTTCATTACACCATAATAAAATCTTATTTATTTAAACGAATAACACCTATTTGAAATTACATATCAATATAACTTCACTTGAATGATAAATATTAATACACTACAAACATGACCTAATACATATGTAACGTTTTCATAAAATTTTAAATCATTTCAAAAGTAATTACAGAACAAGTTAAGAAAACTAATATGTATGTTTTACATTTTTTAGTATTCATGATATATCTATATTTAATCTTACATAATAGTGTATAATTTTTAGTAAAAATTATGGAATTAAAGATGTGATTTCGAAAACTCAAGAGTAGATAAATTATATATCTAATAATTTTAAAATTTTTGATTTTGTTTAATTAAACTTTCTGTTCAATAATTATAGAAAACACCAAGTATGTTTCATAATATAAAAAGCGTAAGTAATATAGTTTATTATGATATTATAAAAATATAGTACAAAATAAGTGCTACTTTATTAAAAGAGATAATTATGTCATACAATATCAAACTAAATAAATAGAAAATTTAGGCATAAAATTAGGTATAACAAAGAAGACAAATTTTACTTAACAATACTCCTTATTCCTTCAATATTAAAATATTATTTAAAACAAAATGTTTTCCCTCATATTCGTTTAGCTATTTTTGGGTCAATATATTCAAAACATTTAATATTTATAATACATTTGTCTTACTATTTTTCACTATTAAATAAAAAGGTTTAAGAATTTAAAAACATATTTATAATGAAAAAAATGTGTATTATAAAAATATATGTTGGTATTCAGATGATTATTCTTCAAGATTCTGAAAAAAAAAAATGAAATTTTTTAAATTATGTATGTAAGTATTTAGAAGTGGGATGATTTTTTAATAAATTATGACAAAAATTGTATGGAATAATTAGAGGTCAGATTATAAAAAGTTAATATTATTGATATGCTCTAAAAAAAATAAATATTATTCTAAGATTCTGTTAAAAAAAAAGTATAAATTAATCAACAACCAATACATGAAATTTTTTCATGTTTTTTTTATTAAAATACAAATGAAATCACGATTAAAAATTTCTTAATTATTTAATAGATACATTGAATGAGCATACAAAATAAGCTATTATTAAAAAAATGTATTAGGCACTCTTAATTTTAAATATTATTCTTAAAAGTGTTAATTTAATTTTTAAAATTATAATATAGCAATAATAATAATATGAATGATCAATTTTTTCAAAAAATTCAATTCAATTTCTCAGATTAAATGAAATAACATAAATGAAATAGAAATATAATATAAAACAACTTCATTACTAGAAATTTTGTTTAATTTGAAGCCTCAACAACTAGAATACATGAAATTTTGATTTTACTCCTCTAAAAAGTTATAAAACAATCCTTTAGCCCTTATTACTAGTCTATATACAACTTCATTACTAGAAATTTTGTATAATTTGAAGCCTCAACAACTAGAATACATGAAATTTTGATTTTACTCCTCTAAAAAGTTATAAAACAATCCTTTAGCCCTTATTACTAGTCTATATTATGTAAGATACCAAAAATCCAGACCCACACTTAATTACATAATAAATGTTAAATATTATAAATAAGTGAACAAAAAAAAAAAAAAAAACTAAAATTAAAAATATGAATGCTTAAGAAATTAATTTTCGATAATATTTGTACATATAAATGTACATGTCACATTACTAATTTAATTTCCTAATTCATAATAATAGTATTATAAAACAGCTTTGAATGACTTAAATAAAATATAATTAGTTAGTTATAATATCTTAGAACTTGGAAGGCTTATGAAAATTAAAGAATTGACCTATAATTGTTTATTCAGTGATAAGTGACACAAATTCTAAAATAAAAATGTATTGATATTTTTATAGCTAACATTGTACTATGAAATAAATACTATACAAAAATTTGAGTTAACTTACTAAAGTTGTTCAGATACAGAGTTTAAACAATTCCTATTTGGACGAATTGAAAACCTTGGGCTGTGTGGTACAGTAATTGGTCTTACAGATTTTCTTATTAAAACTGGTTTATATTTTTTAATTGGTTCTGGTTTATGAATAGTTTGTTGTCGCATATTTTTGATCAAATCCATTTCTTTCTTTTTCATTTCTTCTTGTCTCTAAAATATAATAAATATATAAATAAGTTCATCACAATAATGTATAGAGCCAGTAGGATTACCATTTTTGTATTTTCTTCATATTGTGAAAATTTTTCTTTCATTTCAAGTTCAAAAACCATCCATTCTTGAGCACGTCTTTCAGTATTCAAACGTATATTTTTTGGTTCAGTATATTTTTTTTCATGTTTAGGAACAAATGGTTTTTTTTTTAAAACTGTAGCTGGTCGAGCTTTAAATGACCACTGTTGATCTGTACTTTTCACACTCTGTAAATTTACAATAAAAATAATTACATTTTCTGTTATCTATCACTCTTTAGTATTATAGTTTTTAAAAATATTATTATACTTGAGGTTTGGTTGTACACAATTTACGAGATTCAAAACTAAAAGGTTTTGGAACAGTATGCAATTGTTTTTCTAAAACTTTGATACCACCATGCCCAAGTTCTTTATTTTCGACCACTTGAACTCCACCTTGAGAGTTGAGAACTTTTATTTTTTGAGGTTTGTTAAGCTAAAAATTATAAAATAATAGATTTCTAGTATAAAATTAAATGAAAACAAATTGTATTACCACTTTGACACTGCTTGTAGGAATATTTATATTTAGGTTATTATAAATCTGTTTGTTTTCATTACTGCTTCTAAATTAAATTAAAAATCAATTAAAAAAAAAAAATTAAAAAGTTTCAATTAAAATTACTTACTTTGTTGATTTATTTTCAATAATATTATTAGTATTATTTGAGCTAATACTTGGCTCAAAAGCACCAGGGAAAAGACTTCTAGATTTGAAAACCTTTGAACCTAAAACAAATTAAAATGATCAAATCTATCATATTTAATGAAGATATATTACAACATGTTTTAGTTATTGTAGTATTAAAGTAGTAAATTTAACAAGTTGCATGCAATAAAAAATGATTTAAACATAATAATATGAAAATTAATATTAATAGCATATTTATTTTAATAAAGCAAGTGTCTGTTACAAAATATAAACAAGAACTACCTACTATAACAGAATTGTATGGGCTAATAGAAAGCAAGAAGACGCTAAACGAGCACCTGATGAAAGCGACTCACCAGCTGAGACAGTGGGTTTAGAATGAAACCTAGGCGGTGTGTTGTTGAAGAAATTCCTGACTTTTTCAGCAATACTCATGAATTTTTTTGAACTTTTATCTAATATAAGATTTTCTTGCGAACCTGATTTAATGTGTTCATATTTGTACTCGGATTTAACAACAGAACGAGTACGCAAATCTAATTTAGGTGTGTTTTCTAATTCATCTAGTCTGGTAATCATGGCATGATGTTTGATCCGTGGTAATTCTACTTCTATTCCTTCCACAGTAATTGAATGTCTATTATGTAATTTTGATGTCCTTGACTTTTTTGCAGAACGAATCAACTGATGAGCCAATGAACTGTAAAATATAACTGAATATAGTTAAAATATTTGAGAATAATCTTAAATTTAACTAGAATTAAAAAAATCATATATACATATAAACATATACTGAATTATACAGTACTTAATTTTTTTTTATGTAAATAGAGTATTAAATGCATAAAATTTAAGAAAAATTTGATAAATAAAATATTTACTTGATATTTTGATCATCAAACTGATCATCGGGTGAAAAATTTTCCTTATTTTCTTCTAAAACATCACTGTCATTCACAGTTGATTTTTTTACAATTCCCAAATTTGGTTCAGATTTAGCACTTTCCAGTTTTTCAACAATGTCTAATCAAAATGTAATTATTATTTACTACAAATTTATGTGGATATACAAATTATGTGGTGTTCAAATTAGATAATCATTTAAGAATCATGAGAATATAGGTACCTAATGATCAGTAATACTAATATCTATCAAAATAAACAATTAAACATATTATATGAAAAGAATAAAACATGTAAATTATTAAAAGTTTGAAATTTAATATCTTAAAGCACCTACTATTAATGAAATATATAATTTATTGATTTAACACATCTGACCAAATGATTTTCATCAAATGACAAAAAAAAAAAAGGTATGAAGCACTATGTATCCTACACTTAATTCCAAGAGAGAAAATAACAATTTTGTGTGACATGTTTCAAATGTTTACCCTTCTTTCTTTAATATGGTTTTCAGCCATTGTATAATAATCTCTTTTCTAACCACCAATTGCTTCTTGGTGAGAAAAAAAATTTAGACACACAAAAATTAATCATCATTAAGTATCTTCTTTTTTAGAACAGAATACTGTTAATACACTTTATGAAGTAAATAATTAAGTATAACTCAACAACGAAAAATAAATAGGTAGATATATAAAAAATCAAAAACATTAGTTAGTTATAGCCCAACAGATTGTAGATAGAAACTATAAAAGTGTTGGATCTATTTAATACCAATGTTAAATTATATTGTATAACTATGTTTATTTCTATAATTAATTGGGTATTTTAATAAATTATCTCAATTAATTAAAATAGGTAGGTAGTGGAATTGTTGTTGCTAACTTTTATAGGATGAAAACAGCTATGCACAACTTTAAGCAAATATTTCGAATAGGATTGATAGTATATTATTCCTTTCCATTTGAAACAGGTAATTTAATAGAAAAAAAATAATCAGCTTTTCATTGAGGAGTACATACAGTTAAACGAAATCAACTTTTTCGAACTTACCAAAAAATCTGTCAGCACCGTCATCTTTAGCATTTGCTATCTCGTACAAATTGACGAACGTCTTGGGAGCGTCGAATTCAAACAATTCATCGTCTTTGTTCATGGTTCTAAACTTCGAATACTTACCTGCAGAAACACGTCTGTAGATTCTTTGACTACAGTGACGACGAATAAATTTTAGATTTAAAAAATAATAAGCAAAATAGAATATCCAAGTCCACGTTAAAACAATGTAATATTGAGAATAATCGAATAATGGACAGTGATGTCACAGTTTAACGAAACGATGCGAGATACACCAGGCTTATCTATACAAAAACAAATGTTCAATATGTAGTAGCATCGATTAAATACTAACATACAAGTGACAAATGTTTCACTATTGTTGTTTTAGATATGTCTTTTAGTTTCTTTAGCCCTATAGGAGACACGAATAAGACGGTACAACACTTCGGTGGAAATTCCGTCAGTTAATCAATTTGTTCGTTATTACGAGCCTTCGAAAAAGTACCTGTAACCCGATTGGTTGTTAGAACGCATTGCTGCCAATAGACGCGCATGATTTTAACGGTTCGAGACAGTGACAAGGAGATTATACATTTAATATGTGTATTGTGTAGTGTGTAACGCCTCAAGACCACGTCAAAGGTAAAAATTAGTAAAACATCAAAAGTAATCTAGACGGCATAAACGTAATATTCATATTTCGTATATTAATTGTTAATGAAAGGGCAGAAACGATATAATATTTAATTTCAAATCTTTATATTTTATACTTCACGGCTATGAAAAAAAAATGATATTGAGACCATAACTGCTAGTGGAATAGAGAATATTAAATAGCTAAATACTCTAATTTTGAGACTTAGCCTCTCTAATTATAACTTTTGAATACCTTATAAAATTAAAGTAATGAATAAAACAAATTGTATGATTGTAATTTAAAAATGATTTGTTTCACGTAGGTCATAAATTGTAATACTCACTCATTGACAAACATCGTACTCAATATTAAATCAATATGTTTTTAAATTTTATGCAGAAAAATTAATTCATAATGAACCGTAGAAATAGCAAAAATTGATTAAATAGTATTACAATGTAAATCTGCTTGTTTTATTATTGGTTTTTTTTTTGCACTAATTCTTGTATACTTAAATGTCAAGTAAAATTATTGATTAAATTTATCAATAGTCCTCATTTTCCACCGGGTATTTAGGAATGACATAATATAATTAATAAAATATAATAATTGTAGACTACATGGAAAATAATTATAAATTGCTAGATATTTCATGTTAAGTAAACACTCAACTGTGTACATTTATTTTATGCATAATGATGGTCATTATTGTCCATCAAGAAGTTTACTGTATTTTTACTTATTTAAATCTATCTATAAAATTTGTTTTACCAGTATTGATGATAAAAAAGAATAATTGTAATAAGCAGTAAACACATTTAGAGTAAATTAATATTAACAAATTTTTTTAATCAAATTAGGTAGGTTGGCTAATTTTGGGTGCTATTACTGAATAGCTTCTTCACTCAAGCCAACCATGACCCCTATTATAATATATCATTCCATCTATTGTGCTTATTGTAAATATATTATATACAGATTGTATAAATAAAAATAAATGTGAAAAAAAAAGGTTGGTTAATCAAATTTTTTTTACTAATGTGTGTATAATGATAATAGAGTATGAGAATGCTGTCACTTTAATGAATAAAGATAAAGAACTTTTTTTTTTTTTTTAAATATAAATTAATTTTGTTAGTTCAAAAATAAAATATAATACTTTTATAAAATTAGTAAAATTTTCGATTATTACACAGTATGGAACATACAATTTATTATAAGTGATTATATATTTTCAATAATATATTTAAACACCTATGTATAAAATGTGTATGACATTAAACATCAGAAAATTAAATTTATATCCAAAAAACATAAATATGACTTTCGATGCAATTGAAAATAAGTTTCTATATTTAAATTTAATTATTTTTATTATCTTATCAAATATTTTTTGATGCAATTTCATGTACTTACTAAAATAGAATATTAGATGTAAATAAATATATTTTTAATAAAAATCATTATTCTAAATAACAGAAAGTCTAAATTTCTTCTCAATTAAAAGACAACATTTAAATTCATTTATTCATAGAAAAAAATGATTAGTCTGATGTCTTCTGAATTAGCATTAAATAGAATTTACCTGCAAACATTAGAATCTTTGGTGGCATCTAGTAACCATGAATAAAATTAAAAACAATTCATTAGTATTTTATTTTATATAAAAAAACTCCCCAGTATGAATTATTTAGAATACTCTAAAATATCATAGTTTAATTGTTAATTTTTAAAATATTTCAAACATACCCAATCTGCGTATTCATTTTTAGAATGTTTCTTAAATAAACAGCTTTGAAATAAAATAAAATTTGAATATACAGTTGTAAGATCTTAAAGTAAATAAATGAATGATTTTTAAAAAATAAACAAAACATATAATTTTATTATGTATTGTACCTAAATTACAATTTTTTAAGAAATGTAATGTTAACTATTATAAAATTAAATTTATAAAGACTTAAAGTACACTTATGTTAATTAAAAGACTGTACATTTTATAAAGAAAAATAGGCTACATGAAGCTCGAATTAGCAGCCTTACTCCTAAAATTACTCACTTGGACAAAAATAAATTATATCCTTACATCACAGTCAAATTAGTTTATTTCCACTTATCGGTTTACAAAATATTAATCAGCAACACTTTACAACAAATGTATATATATCAAAAAAAAAAAAAAAAGGACAACAATATAATAATAACTACTTACTGATGCACAACTAATTAAATGGAAATAAACAGTCTGAAATTTAAAAACAATTTAAAAACATCATTTCATTTTTTTTTTTTTTTTATAGCATATTAAATGTATATTTAGTTTTAAAATTAAAAATACATTTATTTCAAAGGAGTGAGCCTGCTATAGTTTTCGATAATTATCATCGAACATAGCCTGACCCACAAGAATATCACAGACATCCAAGCCATTTTGGCTAACTTTTAACTAGTAACGTAATAGTTATTTTTTACATTTTACTATACAAAAATAAAATATAATATCTGTATATTTAGGAATTATTTTATGAAATAAAAATAAGGGATCATTTGAATATAATTCATACAGCATAACCATACTTCTGTTGCCAATAGAAATTCCTTGGGTCAGACTTAGAATAATACACTTAAAAACAAATATAACCACTAAAAGAAAAAACATTATTTAACATATATAATATTCAACATTTAATAAAAAAATGTTGTGTTCTGTATACCACAAATAATAACACTTATATTTGTCTTGTATTATAACAATAGAATGGCACATAGTAGCCAATAAATGATAATTAAATTAATTAAACTCACTAGGACAATATAGTTGTACATCCATTTAATACATATTAATATCATTTTTAAGTTCCAGGTTTTTAACATAAAGCAAATATTTAACAATAAAATGTGTTAATATGTATCAATGTATTAAATTAACGAAAATAAAATATATATGTTATAAACGTTTTGAATATAATCATTGAGGTGAAAAGGTGGCGCACAGTAAGAAGAAAATACTAATATTTTAAATGTTTAATTAATTATTGATATAATTTTTATTATTAACAATTTTTAAGTTTTATTTAAAGAATAATTATAAATGACTAAATTAAAATGGCCAAATACAACAAACACACATAATAAATAAAAAACAGTTATTATTATTACGGCATAAGGCATAAAACATTAGTATATTTGTAATTGTATTGTAGGCGGTAATATATTTTTATTTTATTTTTTTGTTATAATTTTTAAGTTTTATCTATAAACATAAGTAAAATTTCAACTGTTGGAACCAAATCTAAGAAAAATGCATACATTTATTTAATTAAAAAATTGTTTTTAAATAAGTTACACAATTCAAAATATCAAAAATTAAAACATATAGACAATAGTTAAGGTTTTCTTATTTTTTTTTTTTTTTTACCAAAATAAAATTAAAAAAAAAAACATTTGACAGTTTAATGTAGTTAGTATATATAGTTTGATCCAGATAATTCAAGTTAGGATTAAAAACTAATTTATTAATATGTTATTAACATATCTCAAAATACTGTGCGCCATCAAAATATGTTGTCAAATGTAACTTTTTAATATCCAAATAATAACTGTTTGTCTACAAAATATTGACCTCAACCTGTTTTTTAATTAACTATTGTTAACCACAGAATATTATAATACAAATATAATGACAAGAATCAGTTCAAACATTGAACAATTATAATATTATATTTAATTTTTGTTACACAATAAAAACAATGTAACTTACAAAATATACAAGCAGTATGTCCATATTTTACCGAATCCTTCTAACAGGTTTTAAAATTTTTCTTTTAGTAGGTGGCTCAGTTGTTTCTGGTTTGGCACTAAAAACAGAAACTTTTATAGTTCAAATACTTTTAAAAATAATAAAACAAAATGTTTAATTCTTACGTAAATTGAGTAGTAGCTCCACCAGTAAAATTAATTGATATTGGTGCATTAGGATCTAATTTCACAGGTTGTTTCGTGCTTGGTTGATTAAATATACTATTTGATGTACATTTAGTCTGATCTTCATCCTAAAATTATTAATTAATTGTATTTTAATGTTATTATAAACGTATAATAAATAACAATGTGGACTAACCGTTGTAGATATTTTTAAAGGTCCTCCAGCATTGGGAATACTAAATACAGGTGAAGATTGTGCACCAAATGAAAATCCAAGATTCGTTGAATTGAATGAATTAGAAGTTGGAGCTAATGGTTTTTTATCATTGTCATTAGAAGACTTAGAAAAAAAACTGTTGGGAACCTGAGGAGCTAATGAACCAAATGAAAATTGAGGTGTTAGTATAGATGAACCCAATGTAGCTGGAGTCGATGTAGTGGTTCCACTTCCAAAAATAGAATTACTTGCACCAAAAACTGGAGCAGTGCTAGGAAAACTACTACTACCCATTATTGGTGAAGCGAATGATTTGTTATCATTGGTGACTGATCCAAATGTAAACATCTTAGGACTTTTTTGGTCAACGGACACATTTTGATCTTGTTTTGCTAAAGAACCAAAACTAAATAACTGAGAAGTCTTAATCAAACCTGGCTTTTGATCTTCATTCAATGTTTCATTAGGATGTGAATGACCATTTACCAACTGATTTGTATTTTCAGTAGTAGATTGAACAGGCTGAACTGAACCAAAATTCATTATTGGTTTATTTTCAATTTGTTTTGCTTTATTATCCCATACAAATTTCTCCTTAGATAAATCTTCATTTTTATGTCCAACATTAATTAATGAATTTGAGTTGTTGATATTAGTTGCAACAGAACCAAAAGATACTTTAGGACTGGAATTTTCATTTATATCATTAACTTTACGTTTATTACCTTGATTTTGTAATTCTAATGGTTTTTCTAATTCTTCATTTTTATTATTTACCAATGATTTAAATTCATTTGTAGACTGTTTAACTATATTACTATCAACAACAGGATTTTGATGAACAGATTTTTCAATCTCTAACTTATCTGAACCAAATTTAAATTGTTCATTTGGTTTATTAGTTGTGGCATTTAACCCAAACTTAAACTGACTGTCAGGTTGATTTGGTTTAATTTCAAAACCAAATTTAAACTGTGTTTCAGAATTATCACTAGTACTGATATTTGATTCCTCATTTAATTTCTTTGCTGGCAAACTTGATATACTATCAGTACCAAATTTAAATGTATTAAGGGGTGCATCAGTTTTATCATTAACTACACCAAATTTAAATTCATTAGCAGAAGTATCTGATTTAGCATTATCAGAACCTGTAAACAGTGCAGAACTTCCGAATTTAAACTGGTTAGATGGTTGAGTATTTTTACTATTATCAAATCCAAATTTAAACTGACTGGCACCAGAATTTTCAAAAGTATTGTTGTTTAATCCAAATTTAAATTGAGTTGAAGGCAAAGGTTTATTTTCTGGAGCAGACCCAGGCTTTGCTGTTCCACATGAAATACAAGTGGTACAATCACTTTTATTTTTTACCCAACAACCATCACAAGTCCAAGTATTACTTTGTACCACAGTTTTCTTTGTAGTACCAGGCTTTTGTGTTTGACATGCGACACATACTTCTATTTCATTTTTATTGGGAACCCAACAAGTTTCACAAGTCCATGTACTTGATTTAACAACTTTTAATACTGGTGTTTGTGTTTTTTCACACTTGGGAGTTTGACAAGCAATACACTTTAATATATCAGCATCATTTGAAACCCAACAAGTATCACAAGACCACTTATTTAGTTTAGTTAATGACTTTTCTGGTACTAATTGATTTTCATTATTAGTTTCTAATTTATTCGGTAAACTGCCAGAATCCATATTCCCCGACTTAGTAAATTCTAATTTAGAGTCAGAACACGGCAATGCATTTTCTAAAGTTTTTTTAGAATTATCATCAACAAACCTATCAAGGTCTGAGACCTTATCATTTTTATTTAAATTTTCATTAGAAACATCATTATTGGCGATGGAAACTTTTGTAGATTCTTTTACAAAGGTATCATCATTAGAAATATCAAAATTTGATCTAGGAATTTCAGTACTAGATTCTTTACAATTTACCTCTACATTAGTATTTTGTGCTTTCTTCATAGACATTTTCTGTTTTTTTCTACAAGTTTTCTCAGCAAATTGTGAAGTAAACTGTTCTATTGTTAATGGTTGATTGAATGTGAATTCATTATCCTCATCAATAGAACTTGATAAATTGATATTTGGCAATGATGTCATTGGTAGAGTAATCTTGGGCAAATTGACTTCAGTGGGCATTTCCAGTACATCAGACTTCGGAACACGACCCTTTTTTGAAAGATTTACTCGTAGTTTTCTCGTTGCATTTGAATCAACTCGGTTAGAATAATTTGATCTATGAAAATAAGATCATCTTAGTTAAAATGTATTTATTAATCAAAAAAACTTTTTTTATTTATCAGTTACTGTTAGAAGACAAATATTATATTATAAATTTTAAGAATTAAAAAATAGTAGCCACCTCAGTTTATTAGACTTTAATAGACTAGTTCCAATTTACACATAAGTAAGAAATAGGAAAAAATTTGTCTGTTATTAGCTTGTCAACTCAAATATTTAAGTGTTAACTCTGTGTAACTAATTATACCTAAACTTTGACCAAAATAAAACAAAATTATTTTTATAAATACAACTTATTTCAAATATAATCATATCTATCCATTAAATTGATTATAAATAAAGAGGGAATTTCCATGCAATCGTATTTTTTTCTTTTCACTTTTTTGGATTTTTATCAGTTATCTTCACGAATCATTTAATGGTGAAATTTTATTTATCTACTTTTGAATAATTTTACAAAATTTAAAATGTATTACATATCAAATTAAAAATTGTTTATATACATGGTATACTTAAGTAATTAATTATTATAAATTCTTTAATTTGTAAATTGTATATAAATAAAAAAAATTCTTGCATATTTGTTGCATGTTTTTATGATTTTTTACTGCATATTATATGACATATTTTAATACTTTATAATATATAAAAATCCGTGCTCTAGTTATAACTTGTAAATCACCTGTATGGGAAATATTTACTGTGAATATAGAAAAATAATATACCATTTTCATAAAAAGGTACACAAAATGACTGCCTACTATGCTTGTGTAGTGTTACGTCTATAAAGTCATCTGACTACATCATACATGACATTTTTTTGTTGGTTTATATTTAATTTTTAATGTTTTATACAGAAGACAATTTTCAATTTATTTTAATAAATACATGGCAATAAGAATAAGCATAAAATAATAAGAAATCTATTGTTTCAGTAAAGTGAACTTACGAGATTTCATTAGATTTGCAATCAGCTTTTTCAGGTGTTGTTTCAACCACTTTGACAGTAGACTCCACTTTAATAGGTACATTTTTTTGAACTGCTTTATGCCTTTGATGCACTTTAGGTTGAATAATAAATTTATTTTCTTCAATTTCTTTGTTCTAAAATAAATAAGAACAAACTTAACTAGTACTTATTTTAAGTTAAAATAAATTATAGCCATACGTTTACATATATTGAATAAAATGACTAAACCAGGTTTGATATTTTTTATACTATTAGAAAAAAAAATTTTAGAATCTTAATATAAAAGTTAAAATTAAATTACTAACAGTATAAAAATTTTAAATATTTTAAGAGTATTAAATCTGATGATTAAGTCCATGCATGCATTCATTTTCAGAAATTGCATTTATAAGAACATAAAGAAATAATCATTAAAATTTTTTGTCAAATATATATAAATACTGTCAACTTTTGAAAATAAAAAGTATATGGAAATAAAATCTTCATTAATAAAAAAAGCTTTAAGTAATTGATTGTAACTAATAGTCATCACTTAACATACATGGTATATTAAATAATTATTTATATTTAATAATAATTTGTAAGAATACATTAATTTTTTAACTTAAGAACTTTAGACAACTAAATTAAAATACCATAAAAACCTAGACAATATTGTTTTCTATAACACTAACACAAAACGGGAAAAATTTAATATTCAGAAAAATTCATTATACTCCATTAATTTTTAAAGAATTGACAAAATTATTAAATTTAAAGGAAAAAATTTAATCTAAGCTACTTTAAAAATGCTTTTTTGATATTATAATTTAAAATGCTGGTAACATGCTTAAAAATTACTTTTTTAAATGCCCTAAAAATAGTGTCGTTGTTTTTAATTTAGAATTTGTACAATGAATGAAAATATTTTAATAACGAACACAAAATTATGTTTAATTAATAAAAAATAAATTGAAAAAAATTGTGCAATACCAGTAATGAAACTTTGTGTTTAAGATAACATTCTATCAATAATTTTAATGATTTGGTCAATTCATACTAATATTATAAAAAAAGTATATCAAATACTTTTTTAATGTTATCAATATGCATTAGTAAGATGAAGACAGCACATGAAGACAAGGTCCACTTAAATTTATATTTAACATCACGTTCACCAATGATCTGTGATCGTCAGTAGTATGTATAGTTAGGTATGCTTGTAAATAACTGGGCTCTAGAGATACTAATATAATGTTTATATTGACCATTCAGAACCTATTAATTAACAATATGTTGCAGTTGGTTGCTAAACTATAAAAACACATATATTATCAGATCCTGAGCTACTCAACATTATAAAAACGATAAATGAATATCATCTGACGAAGAATTTGATGATAAAAAAAAAAAAAAAAAAAAAAAAAAGATAAAAGGCAAATTTGTCACAAAAAACCATTTATAAGGATACGATAAATTACTGTATAAACTGCAAAAACAACCAAAATTATCTTGAATATTGCCTCAAAGAATACTACCAGGAAATTATATGAATAATGATTTTATATTAATATTATTAAATAAAAATATTACACGTTTGGTAAGAAACCAAAAAAAGCATTATCTTATGAAATAATAAATATTTATTAATTATTATTATTGAAATATTTAATAACATATTATATAATTATCTATATATTGTACACAATTTAAAAATATATCTTAATTTGAAAATAAATGTTAGGATATATGACAATTTGCGATCGACGCCAGCCAGTGTCAATTATGGATCATTGCATATATAATGCTATCACAGTTATGTAGCGTATCGCATTAGATTAGGAATATATACGTGGAGGTGAATGTGTTAATAATGCAATGACTCAGTACATTTCTATGCATTCCTAAATTAATATTTATTTGACTAACCTTAGTAGAAATATGTTCCAGGAGAATAGATGAGGTTGTTCTAATTTCACTATTATTTGTAGAAGATATTGGTATCACTGCTTTTCTATGAATTGGTGGAGTATTACCTAAAATTTTGGATAAACTTGAACGTGCAGAGTTGCCCCCATACATAACTTGAGAACAATTTAAAGGTGACTTTTGGGCAAATAATTTTTGACGCTCTGACAACTGAAAATAACATACATAATTGAATTAAAATAAATACTCAATTCCTAAAAACAGAAATTGATAACTAAAAAATAGAGAACTCACTTCTCCATAATTAACAAATGTATCCCATCTAAATGAAGCTGAAGGTATGTGATTTGTTGATGTTTCATGAAATTTTAGTGAAGATTGTTGAAGCGATTCATTCTCCCCTAAAATTTAATAATAACATAATAATTAAAACTTTATAATAAGCAAAAAATTACTTCTAGTACATTTAAATATCAATGAAATTCTTATTTCAAAAATTAATGATTGGCTGAAATAGCTAAGCGTTTCAGCAATAATAAAATGAAATGAATCAGTCTTAATTGATATTTTAATTTCAAATATTAACTTATAGAAACTTCATAACAGAAAAGTATCATAAAATATTACATTCTATTATTTGTTATACAACATAAAACATAGTTTTCTAGTAAAAAAAATACATTACAAATAATAATAATAATAATAAAAATAGTTAATGAAAACATCCAATACTTTAATAAAACTTAAATTTTGTAAATTAATGTATCATAACAAAAATAAAATACAATAATCAGAAGTTTACAGTTTACAGTATTTATATATTTTAAAATATGTGATAATTTAAGGAGGAAACATGTGATGTAGCTAAAATAAATAGAAAGCAAATTAACATCAGTTGAATTAATAACTTTTACTAAAGTTTTATTTGAACAAAAATCTATCAAAAATAGGAAAACTTACTTGGTCTTATCAATTTTGATGAAGTTGGTGTTAAAAATTCATTACTAGTACATGATTTATCTAAATTTAATGATCTCTTTAAACCTATAAAAATAAATTTAATTTGTCTTAATTTTAAACACGTAAAAATCATAAATTGTATTAAAATGTAACTTGTAAAATTTTTTTTCATTCTAACCAATAACTCAAAATTATTACTTTGTATCATCTACTTATTTCATGCTTCATAAAAATAAATTAAAATATACATTTTATTTAACGTGAAATTGCTGTTAAAAAAATCATCTTGAGCTAACTAAAATACTAGCAATTATTTCCACATAATACTTATTAGCTAGAAAAGAACCATTCAATATTTTAAATTTAATTTACTTTTAACTAAATAAAATTGAATATATAATAACTAATCATATTTATATTTAATAAACATAGCATAATTTAGGTAAAAAGTGTAATTCTATATTTAAAAGAAATAAAAACTATAATACTTACTAATTGTAACTGGTTGCTTATTTGATGTAATTACTGTAGGTGTTGATGAAGCAAAATTGAAAGCTGTTTTTGAACTTGGTCTGTTAATATTTGTCGAATCTACCACATCAGATTTCCTTTTAAGAGCACCTTTATTTAAAATAACACAATAATTTTAGCAATATAATATTATACACCAACAAACCCTAGAAGGTTATTTTATAAAAAATAAAAACTCTTATAGTATGGAAATAATAAAAACAAAACCAATAGTACATTATAAGTTTATACATTTAAACTTATCTATGTTAGTAAATGTAAATATATTGGAAGGGTTTAAATGAGTATAGAAACATATTGGTATAAAAAATATACATTTATTTGTAATTTAATACTTTTTATAAAAAAAAAAAAATAAATAAATAGTATAATGTAAATGCACTATAAATATTTTGTCTTAACGATAATAATATGCAGTCAGATCTTTTCTTATTAATTGTTGTTTGTGTTAGATAAAATATTAGCAAGCATACCAAATTACATTAATTATACTAGTAGTAGTGCAAATGGTCAATATCTCTCAAAATTAAAAAATAAATACCAAATATTTGCAATTTTAAAATGATGATATTGTATAATGAATACTTGGTCTTTGAATATATAAATTACAAAAACTAAAATTGTGAATGAATCAGGGATTTCCTTAAGCATCCTCACAAATACATCCCTAAAAATAACAAGTAATGTGTTATAGACTGCTAATTCAATAATTAATAAAAGAGGTTATTCATTTTATAACCCATCTATTTCAAAAACAAAATATAGTTTATTTTATGAGTTTAGTATAACAAAACACCTAAATGGGTTCTATTATTATTAGCTAAATAACCTATGTTTCATATTTTATCAAAACAACTAAAATTATACTCTTAACTTTTTTAATTGTTATCTAAAGAAACCAGTAAATGCATATTATGTATTATGAAGCAACAAGTGTTCAAAAACCTTGCACATTAGATACTGTTAGAAAAAAATAACAATAATACATAAGCAACTAATCAGATATTTAAGATTCATAGCAATACATCATGAATTAAAAAAGGACAAGTCTCATTAAAAATAAGATAAAAGAAAAAATGAAAAATGCACATGTTAAGAATGAATTATATACACATCAAATAAGTATTGATCATACAAAAACTGTGTACAGTTCTAGCAACATTATAATTTTAGTTTATGTTCAATATCATAATCAATTAAAAGACATTATCTAAAGAAATAGAAATGTAGCAATCAAATCTTCTGTTATTAAAATAGGTTTATAAGTTATAACCATAATGAAAAAGTATTTAATTCATTTTATAACTATTAATTATAAAAAAACAAAATCTTATGATTTCACACATTTGTTTTTAGACTATACAAAGGAATAATTGTAAGATATAAATTAAAGTTTATATTTTAACGATTATTCCATTGTTTATTACCAAACAATTTAATTACAATTAACTAAACTGGCATTAAATGGGCTCTTTAATGTGCAACCGCTTAATTAGGTTACTAGTTTTTTTTTCTTTTAGGTAGTAATTCAACATTTATTCACTCAAGAGATAATTGTAAATACTTCACTAAATGCAAACTAAAATATGTTAAAAAATGTTGAAAATTTTAATTATATTCAATCACCTATTATTTAAATGGATTTTATTAAATAATTAAATAAAATTAAAAAAAAATTTAAATACGGGTATGTCTTAAAGTAGCAAACAAGAAGTTAAATTTAATAAACCTTAAATACACACTCCAATATTTTATTATTAAATTGAGAATATTAAAAAGAAAACACACAAATAATATATCGGTTTTCACATTTTCAAAAATTATCTACTTACAAATACTTTTTAGGTATCTACTTTAAAGAATAATGTTCAACAATAACACTTACTTCTATTACCAATATCATGGCTTTGTAAGGAAGAACTTGAGTGGCTTGTAAATTTTGGACTTTGTTTACTTGTACTTGGTATACAAGTAATGGCAGATATTTCTGGTAAAAGGACATTCACATCTACACAGACGAAAGTACAAGAGTTAAGAAAAAGTAGATATCATAAAACTAATACTATAGATTATAATTTACTTGAACCCCTGTGGTTGTCAGTTGAACTAGTAGGTAGGTATTTGGTGTTTGTAAATGAATTATTGGATGTGCACAGTTTCTTTACTGGAGGTTGATCGTCGTTTTCGGTCACTGACGTAGGGCCGTCATCGGTTTGCGCATCGCTGATTAACGTATTCATCCACGTCATTCCGGGTATGTATGCGGACACGCGTTTCGTGACCCTCCTCATAAAAGACTGGAATATCAAAAAAAAAATTTTTTTAAAAAATCATACAAGGGGACATATCAATCGTCGTGTTGCGTGAGACCATGTGATTGCGCAGCGCAATCGGGCGGGAAAATCACTGGAAAATCATTAGACGTTATATCGCCGATCGAAGAAGAACTGTGAGACGTTTGTTTTCTACTTACGTTTGATTTGTCGTACGGCTTCATGATTCTCAGAGCCTGATCCCATGGACAAGCACAAAAAACTGCACGGCTTAACGTACGCGCGACGCACAGCGGTCGAACAATCGCGAAGAGCGCATAATCAACGGACAAATAAACGAGGCAATCGGAACAGTACGCACTCCGTCTTAAGGCCAATGTCGTAATTTGTCGTTTTAATTTTATGATTATTGTATAAACGTTGATGTTGTTATTTTTATATTTTATTTTTATTTTTATACCCTAATCGTTGTTAACGGAGAACGCGATCGGCACACAAGCGTAGGGACGTGACGGCCATGATGGATAAACTAGATCAGTCCATCGCGCGCGACCAAATACATTGTGACCAATCGAACGGACTGACGACCGTAAGGCCAGCAGCACTGGCCGTGCACTACCGTGATAACGCCGAATACAGTGGACAGAGCGCGACACCATACAAATTCCGCCGTCGAGGAGTTTTCCCCTTTCCCTGCGGTTGATGGGCAGATGAATCTCACCTGCTGCTGCTGATGCTCTGCCCTCTCGATGGCTAGTGGCGGTAACGACGACGCCGATGACCGGTTTGGTTAGATTAACCGCCGGGTAACTTTCGTATTTTTCAATTTTCTCCAGTCGCAAGTGTCACGCTGATACGGTTAGTGCTGTGGTGTCCCGTTGCTTGTCCGCCGTCTGTTTTTTTTACGCGTCGTATTTATCGTTGTAATATTATTTAATATTAATTATTATTAATTTCATCGATCATCTTGATTTTATCCCTGCTGATAATATCATAACTACACTGAAGTGTGCAATTTACGCAATTTATTCTGCAGGGGTGCTCCTCTTCTCTTTGCTGCAAGATGCGGCGATCTTTTCTTCACGTCGTCGTCTTGACGATTACAGGTTAGTGTAATTTACATATTTGTATACATATTATATTATTACATACTCATGCAACCAGTACCGTAACTACCGGTATCCGCGGGAGTGCCAAGATGAGGATACTTCTTCACCATTAAGTCGTATACTTGGCCGATCGGAGGAAATTTGATTATAATATATTTGGTTATAATTTAATCTACTGACATATTTATACTTGGTAAAATTGCGGTTTTTTTATTTCTTTCTGCCAACTTATTTATGAAATATTATATTTTGATTAGTCCGCATAAAGTAGGCTTGCAACTCCGCTGATAAATATTTATTTGTGACAATGTATACAACCTGTAATATACTGCAGTTCTATAAATAATTTATTTATATTATTGTAATTAACAAAATAGGTACACACAATTATTAATTAGATATTAAATTGAATATTGTCGATTTCCTAATACATTTTCTTAGAAATTGAATATATCATGATCATATAAGTACCTTTAAAAAATAACAAATGTAAATCTTATCGAAACATTTTAAAGTCACATCAAAAAAAATTTACCATTTTTTTCCCCAAAGTTAAAAAAATATCTTATTGATCCCCCTCCTTACTATTTTTTTCTTCTAGAAAAGCAAATACTTATTTATAACTATTAATATTGGCCCAAGTTATACCTAAACGTGTTGAAGTAACCCCTATAAATTAAAACCTCTAGACTGAAGTCTACACGAGGTATGATTTTTTTTTTTTTTTTATCAAAATATGAAAATATATGCATTAAAAATTAAAACAATTTCTTCAACATTGTTGTAAATCGTATTTCGTATTTATTTAAAATACAATTTATTAGACTCAGTTAAAATATTTAACGTCTAAGAAATTATGAAAAATATTATAGCTTCACTTACGAATTTTACATTTTATATGGGTACATTTTTCATATCATTACCTCATAGTTTTATCATATTAATGAATTTGTAAAAAATAAGGTATATGTATTATGTACGAGTTTACTGCAACGTCTAGATATAGCGAAAAGTGAAACAGTACGGCTCTACCTTCACGCAGTGTTATTGCGTTTAGACGCTATAGACTAGTTGTTGAGTCTGTACTTAAGATAAAAATTCACATTTTTGTACTACTAATTACCGCATATTATGTCTATTGAACTGATCACTTTAAAATTTACAAAAAAATAAATTTAGTCCAGTGACCAGTCTAATCCATCCAGGAACTATAAAAAAAAAAAAATTTGATTTAAAATATGGGATGCTATGTATTCTATTTCTTACTTATACCTACTTACCTACGTACATAATATATAATTTTAATAAAAAAATGCTTTTATATTTTTATACAAGGAACTTACATATTACTATACTATAAACTACATTATATTCCTATATTATAAGTTACAAAAAAAAAATAGAATATATCAGTACAATTTAAAACATATTATTTGTACGAAAATTTGTTATATTTCACTATTTTTCTATTATTTACGTAACTTAGAATTCAATCACGTAAAACTTAGTGTAACTTGTGAAGAAATAAAGAAAAAGAAGGATACTAAAATAAAATAACTACCACAGAATTGTTTTTCAATAAATTAAGATTTGATGCGTAAAAATACTACGAACTAGATGCCTAAGATCCTATAAAAATCAAAATTATCCTAAATACTTTAAAGTATTTTTGATTTTTTAAGCGTTTTCTTTAGCAACTTTTGCTTACCTACAAACTAAATCAAGTTATATTTACTCAACGAAATTTTATAATCATCGAAGTTTTATTACCATATCAGAGTCAGTTATATAAATTTTATTCTTTCTAATTTTGTACTATTATTACTAAATTCTTACAAAATATTTTATTAATAATTAGAATATTATCAACCAAAATGAGTGTTATTTTTTAAGTATATTAATTATAGTTAGGTAAATAATTCAAATATAAGTATGCAAATTTTATACCATTCATAATTACGTGTAATATACGTAGTAACAAATCGGTTAAGAGTGTTAAGACTTAAAAACCAAGAGATTATCAATAATTTACAAATTTCAATATTAAAGACGATAAAGTGAAATAAATTATGAAGAAGTCTTTTATTCATTAGGTAGAAGTACCTGCTATTGTACTTAAGTTTAAGAATTAAAATTAAACACAATTTTCTCTTATTTTTAAAAGAATGTAAAAATTACTTTTCTAATATCAACAAAAATGTCATTAGAGCATATTATATGCTTATTAATATTTACTAACATATTTACCAATGATTAACCTACTCGTTTATTTTATTTCCTTACAGAATACAGACGTTGTGGTTTTATATTAGATTAGTTTATATAGGTAAACGTAGACTTGTATAGTTTTTAATATTTTATTAATGTTAATATCTTTAGTTAAGTATAGTTATTACTTATTACTGTTTTATTTATGATGCATAAGATAGTGGTATGTAATAATAATTTAGATAAAAAATATAAAAATATATATATTTTTAATTTTTAAAATTTCGGTAAGTAACCAGCATAAGTACTAAAATTAGTTTATAGGCAAAATATTATAGTATACTCCAAAACAAAATCACCACTATTAATATAGTTATGCCAATAAAATTGAATTGAGTCTGACTCTTAAAAATTAAATAAGTACATGAATATATAATTTAGGTACTCATATTTTGCAACAAGTAATAAAATTTGCATTTGATTTTTATATATTAATGCATATAAACTTATAATTTTAAAATACGTTCAACCATTTCATTTTTTGTAATAACTGTTTTTATTATTTTATAGTTTATACAGTTTATAAATAAAATTCCTGATGAAAGAATTAATAATTTAATATCGTATTACTTTTTTTCAAAAGATCTTAATTATTATAGGAAGGTAAAGATATTAAGGTTTTTTTTTTTCATTTCGGGGAGAAACTATTTGACTATAAAAAATATGTATAAAATTACCAAACATCCTATGTTATTTACTTATACTTATTGTACTTACTTGTTTGGAACGATAAAAACAAGAATAATTAGTTTATGCTTTCACATTCCAATTTTTTTATAATTTGAAATTTTTCTTATTACTTCATATTTACATCTGAATTAATTATTTTATATTTAATTAATTAAAAAATGTTTATTTCAATATTTACATTATAATATGTGATGGATAACGATTGTTTTCATAGAATCAAAAATTGAAATAAATTATGAAAGTAATTGTAATGTAAAATTTAAGATTAAAAGCTACAAAAAAAAAAAAAATATATTAATATTATAATATCTATAGTTTATTGCAAAAAATAATTTTTTTCATTTATTTTATAAATGTTCAAGATTGAAACTGTCAATCCAATAGTTATAAATATTTGAAAGAAACACGAAAAACAATAAAGGGAAACGCTTAAATAGATATTGATTATTATGATAATCACCATTCACCATAGATTTAAATTCAGGTTATACACTAGGAAATTCAAAGAAATGTTAGTGCGATAATTTTGAAAATTGGAGGATGATTACAACATAACCAAGAGCCACTCGGTCATTTGACACGGTTGTTTGTTTCGCTTATGATTAGCCCAGATCGTTTTTCTTCCGTAAGTCCTCTGTATTTGCTCCATAAAACACATTATGTTCTATCACTATTTACTTTATGACCTATGTAATATGCTTTACGTGTTGTTTAGAAAAACAAAAAAATTGTTGTTTTTTTGTCATCAAGAAGGAGTATTGTTACGTATTGTATTTCAATTACATAGTATTTAATTTATATTTAACAAATAGATAATATAATTGATATAATCACTATGGCGTAACAAAAAATATTTAAAAAATGTAAAGTCTTAATTATTAAACTATAAATTTTAGATTATTAAGTTCTTGATTTAACTATGAAATTATTTAAGGGAAATTTCCCTTGACTAATATGTAATGTATGTAGAATAAAGTATTAAACAGAATCATAATATGATTGTAAAATGTATTATATAATTTAAATAAAATTAAAGAAACATTTTAAAATTCTTTATTTTTTTATCTATAATAATATTATTTTCAATTTTATCTACATGACTAAGGTATATGTATAGATACTCAAATACGTATTTTATTTGGTCATATTAATGTATAGTAGTATGTATAAAACATATAGTTAAGTATTTATACAATTTATTATTATTAAATATTATGCATGTAAATTGTGAAGAATATATTTTAGTGTAAATGTGTAATAGTAATAGCATTTTACGTATTACTCATCAAATAAGTATGAATTATATATGTCAGTAAATTTAGGGTTTGGTATACCCCAGCATGAATTTTTTTGAACATCATTTAAAAAACATTTAAAAGCAAATTATTTAATATAAACATATTATATAGTATCATATTGCATATGATTTTTTTTAAATTTTAATCTGGTTTTACAGGGTTAGTAGGATGTTGGGCAATTTCAACTGAAACTCGATGTAAATTTCCTGGTGCACCAGCACACTCAACTGTATCGTTTTCGAATGATACCTTAAGCATTGGTACAATAGCTACGTATACTTGCGAAAGAGGATTTGAACTCTTAGGACCAGCAAGGAGAGTATGTGAATCTACTGGCGAATGGCTACCTGAAGGAATACCATTTTGCGGTAAGTTTTATCTTCTTTTATTAATTTTGATAAATATATAGAATATAGATACATATATACATAAAATATAGCTAAATAACCATATCAATTAAAAATGTCAATGATGTTTATGATCTAGAACTATTTTTCATATATTTCGAATTTTTGATTCATTTTTAATCGATTAAAAATTGAATTCGGCTTTGTAAAAGATAGGGACATTTTATATTTTTAAACTATTTATACGACTAGAAAGTCTTCGAACTTATTCTATATTCAACGATTACTTTCCTTATTATTATTAATTTTCCATGTAGGTAGTAACAATTGATTATTATAGAAGAACTATTTTTTTACAAATAATATTTTTTCATTATACATTTTTAGCAAACATTGTATTAATCTTTTGTTGTGTTTTGAACTTTCTCTCGCGTTTATAAGCAATAAGCAAGATCAAAATAAGATTTAATTATTTTTGAATACTGTAACATTTTTTAAAAATAATATAAATGTCGGTAATATATACAGTATATTTTATTACAAATTGATACGCTTATAACTTTTATAATGTAACTTAATATAGTGTGTAACGTTTATATTGTAAACTCTATGTATATATTATAATACAATATAGATAAATTTAGCAAGCGAATGATGGGATGATGTATGTATATCATCCAGTTTATGTTGACAAAAAACACGATGATTCTTTAGAAAAATTAGTATATACCGTTGGCCAAGATCATAAAAAAAAATATTATGATTGTCGTCGGTTAGAATCATACAAAGTGGGAAATTATGCTCATAAATTTAATGCTCCGTGAAAAAGTATATTTTCATGAGTAAAAAAATATGGAATGTATTTTATAACAATAGTATACTGCTGATACTTCGACAGATTTTAATACCGTAAAAAATTGTAGTAGGTATATGTTATCCACAACAGCAAAATACCGATTAAAAAAATATTTCCTTGTAAAAATAATCTGTAAGCCTTAAGCAGCATACCTATTTAGCGTAACTATTTTAAACAAGCTCTTGAAATAGAGATTTAATATTGATAGTTTATTTACCCTAGGAAATTATTTATATTTTGATTAACATATTTTCTAAAAATGAACGCACCTTAGGTATAATGTAAGTTTGAAAGTAAAATTGTTTTAAGATAATTCTTAAGTTTAAAGATATTTAAAGAATTACACATCCATATAATGTCGTTACAAAAGTTATACCTACAATTTATTTATATATAGATAAATGGTAAATCTTTTATATTTTTTAATTAATTTTATTCGTAGGTACCTCTTATTTAAATAAAATTAAAATTAAAAGTTTAAAAATTGAATGGTAGATTTTAAAGAAAAATATAATATTATAGTAACCAATTTATTGTATAAATCACCTTACTATACCTACTATATATTTTATAGTAATTTCATATAAATTAAAAAAAGTGTAAAAATTCTGAATTTGAATATGCTGTATCATAATATATTGTATTTCATACGTACCTACTTACTGAAAATATAAATACGAAAATCATATAGATTTACCTATGAAAACATTGAAAAAGTTAACACATTTTTAGTTAGGTGCTTACTTTTTATTTTCATCTAATGTAAGAAGTGAAAAGCTATTGAATATGACCCGATTATAACTTCCAAAGTGGGTGACGTATTCATTACTGTGACCCCTTCGATTTGTGGGGCCGACACCATTATAACATTATAACTGCAATATTCTATCGTGGGACAAACCAATACATGTACTCAATGGTATAACACTATAAGATATACATGGAACATGCACACACACACACACACACACAAACACACATAAATAAAGAACCTGTTTATTTGACTTACAAAGTCACTATAATCTTGCCACGTTGAACGATAAATTAAAATAATCACAGTCGAGTAGAAAAGTATGTGTGTTAAAAACAGTGGCTAAGATATTTGAATCTACATACAATACTGGCATATTGAAATCGAAAATGAGGCACAATGAGAACATCGACAAAGGCGCGTGCACTTATTATCTTATTGATATTTGATGACACATATAACATATTTTCTCGATCAAACACGACATTAATTTTATGTCACACACTCACGAGACAATCCTTTTGTCACCGTGATGAATTTAAACACATGTTATTATTATGGTACTTTGCGTGTTATGTACACGCTAATACGTGGCCCAATTTTTTCGGACATACTTCTACGTCTTCCCATATTATAATAGTCATAATACCGCTATTACAACGGTAAACTACACCTTCTCGCCTGCGTCTCGTTTCATTCCACCGCACGTTTAGATCTGACAATCAGCACCCATCGTTGCATGATAATTGTCAATTGGCATGAGTAATCAATGAGTTTACCAAATCATTATCAAGGCAGCAATCATTCAAAATTCAATAGTCGTTTGTTTTTTCTCCACCTTAAAACTCCAACAGTCCTTATAAGTGTAGGGACTTATTTTTATTATCAAATGAAAATATCAAATTCACGTATTACAATAATGGGCAAGGCCATTTAGGGATAATTAACATTTTATTGTTTGACAAATAGGAGATTATAACTGTTTTAATTGAGAAAGTTTGAACTTTACGATAAAAATGTTAACTCTTTTTTTTTGACGTCAGTTGTTTTTAAAATTCTCACACAATTAAAAAATATTTAACTAAATTTTTTATGTTAGGTAAACCCTTGCAATTTAGTTAATTGTTACAATTAAAATTTAAAATATCGTAGTATTTATTCTTAAAAGTAAAACGGGTGATAAAAAAAATAAATAGATCTACAATATATAAAATTATAATAAATATTACATTAGCAATTACCTATGTAAAACAAAAATGTAATACATTTTAGTATACTGTACTAAAATATAGCTATATAACGCCGTATATAAGATTATATTATAGCGTTGGTTAAACTATTTATAACCAATGATAATAGTTATATAGTATTTCATATTTTAATTGGTTTTCAAATATAATAATTATTGTACAATGTGTTATTTATAAACTAGCTAAATAAAATAATAAATATAGTTAATGTATGTAAACTATGTCTTTGCTTTTACAAACAGTTAGGTAAGGGTAATAGACCATTATGTTTGCATTATTATTTTTAATAATAATGGTACTTTATTTATTTTATGAATTTTTCTTTAAATTCGATTCAGTATATTATGAAGATGTGCCTAACTACCTTCCTATTATTAAATATAATTGAATAACAGAAAAATATGTAGTTTTAATAATACATATATATTGAACATAATATTCAAAATATATGGGTAGGTAAACAATGTCTTTTTTTTTTAGAAGTCATCTGAGCGTTATAAATCCGTAAGATTCGTACTATAATTGACCATTTAAATAGTACATGGATAATGAATTTACCTATGTCGGATAAGCGTGGTCTCTTAACCTCAATATATGCTATTGTGTAGTAGAAATGCGTATAAGTAACTAATGTTTTATATTTACACAAGATAAATTTAAATAATTGTTTTATTTAATAGTAAATATACTATAAACAAAAAAAAAAAATTATTTTATTCCATATAATAATTATTAATTTATAATGATTCTTTATCTTAAAAAAAATTAATTTATTCAAATGTAAAATTAATAATTATTTATGTATTAATGTAATTTTAAAACAGTAATCAAAGTGGTCTTCAAAGTTTTATAGGAATGTTGTGTTGATAGAGGTTGTAGTCTACTTATTATTACCTAGATTACAGTATTTCTTTTAATGCGGCAGAATATGAGCTATGATAGAGTAAACATAAACAAACAATTTTAAAGAGTGTGTGTAACGCATCGATGAACTAAGTTTTAAAGATTATACTTCACTATATTACCCTTATAGTTTATTAAATCATACAATACATTTAAAATACTTTTGATACCATGGTGGATATAGATATCTACTATAGTTTACAACACAAATATAGTGATTTATTTTTAGAAAATAAAATTGGAATTAATTTAATGTGTAGGTAATTAAAATTCAAATGAAGACAAGTAGATTAAACTTAGATTACGAATTAATAAGTAGGATGTTGGATAAGTCATTAAGTCAATGCATACAATGCATGATTATAAAATTTTCATTGGTATTGAAAATAAATCAAATAACAATAAAGATGAAGAATTTTTAGGTACAGTTTTACATATTTTCTTGTATTACTATGTAACATGTAATAATAATAATTAACCTAATATAAATGGATAAAATAAAGAATAACATCTTAAATATATTATACAAAAAATAATGCCATTTAAATTATGATGAAATTATTAACTATTATAGTATTATACCTACAACTATTGTTAAGAATATCAATATATTTTGTATAAAATCTATGTAGAAGTTATTATTTAAAATATGTTAGTAGAGAGTGATTTTTGCTTCAATACATTTAACTATTTTATTTTTGTGTAGGTATCTATGTAAGTACTTAGTATACTTATATAACTGTTTAAGTAATATAAAGTGTACAATTAGTCAACAAACCAAAATTATAAAATGTAAAACAATTACTATTATGCAATAGTCCTTTTATGTTAGACCGCATGATGAGGCTGATATAGTAATGTTTAAAAACATTAAGTTGTATTAACAATTTTCCAGTAGTATAATATACATGAAACTACAGCTTAAGATAAAAAATAATAATACATAACCATATTTATTTACATTGGGCCATTTTGTGCCAAATTAACGGTGCTTGGGAGACGAACCAATATTACACAAACAATACGTGATCTTTCTATATTTGTGGGTAAAAATGTAGGTCCTGACCGCTTTTCAACTTCTAATGGGCAACGTATATCATGAATTAAAAACAAGTTAAGCAGCCGCATTGTATTTAATAATAAATATATTAGAATCGTGATGGACAATACGTGCGAGAATTCGCCTTTATAAACAAAAATGAAATAAGTATTTTTCAATATGGTAGTCAGTGATAACACATAAATTGGTAACGGTGTAAAAAAACAAAAAAGTCCAAAGGCTAAACAAAGAATACATTTCGAGGGTCTTTGTCAGTCATACTGAAAATTTATTTCATGATTTTCTATTTTAATTTGTCATCAATGTGTAGCCTGCGTTCATTGTAACATAGTGCAGACACGGTTTAATTCGTAATTCCTGGTTATAGTTGGTTAGGGCGATTTCAATTACTGAAAATTTAATTTTAAAACAAAAACTATTTTCGTTAGTTGAATTTTTATGAATTCGCTTTCTAATAAAAATAATTTAATGTTAATTGTTAACTAATGATGAGGTATTAGTTAATCCTTGAATTAATTGTATTAATTTAGCCACTCAATACTTATAAACAAAATCAATAATTTTATGCATGTATTGAGATTTTAGAGTTATATCAAATTAAAATAAAATAACAAAAAAAAAAAAATATTCATTTTTATTTAATAATATCTATTTAAATAATAGAATTTTAAACTAAAAAATGTTTTATTATTTTTATTAATTTTCCAGAAAACCATAATTAATATAAATTAAAGTAAAAAGTAATTTTAATCTACTAAGTAGGTATCTACCTTTACTTAAATAATTAATTTTTAGATATTTATTTGAATTCACTTTCAGAGTAGTTAAAAGTATCAGTTGAAAATGAAAAAAATATTATGCATTGAAATCACGACATAACCAATCGTATTTGCATGTAAAAGTTACTCGTGCACGATCTATGGCATTACCTTTTCGTTTTTCGTGTGATTTTTCTTTAAAACGAAAGTTATGTACAGTTTTTATTGACCACAGTAGATTAAAGGGCATAGTCAATTCCAGTCACGTTTTTTTTTTTTTACAAATACCAGATTTAATCTTAAATTAGAGTCGTCAATACTCAATAATATTACAAAATAAAAATCCTAGTATATTATTGTTGGTAAAAAATAACATCAAAGTGTAAAGTTTTTATGGAGTTATAAATTTTTAAAACTAAAAATGTAAGAAAAATAACTTTCCACCAATAATAATTATAAACTGTAATGATGTACTTGTATTTATTTTTATTTTGAAATCATTGTAAAACTATATTTATTAATAATATATACTTAACTATATATTTTATTTGGTAAAATATATGTAACCGTATAGAATTTTAGTTTTTATTTTTTTATAAATCACCTGATTAAACAATATAAAGTTCAACAACATAACATTGCAACAATGAATACATTTTTTTTTTTTGCGTTACGAGTACATTATAATATTGATTTAAAAGTTATTTTCATCTCTGAAAAATATTTTACACTGTCAAAAATTAAATCGTAACATTATTAAAATTATTAAAAGTACATTTCTTGATGTGTTGATAAGTATTATTAACTAATAAATAATAATAATTTGATAATTAGACTTGTAAAAAAAGAAAATTTAGTTCACTTACGTTTCAAAATCGGTTAGCTTTAATATGCCAGCAAAATTGCTATTATATATTTGTTATTACCATATCACATTAAAATCTGTAAAAAAAAAATTGATATGCATGCACTTACAATAATTAGCAAATAAACATATAGGTAACCGATTTTTTTGTAGTAGATTTCATAGGTATGTATAACTATAGTTTTTTTATTCTATAAAAAAAAAAAAAAACAGTAGTGCTAACTGCTATACAAAAACGTGATCGATTAATTTTCAATTATTTTGTAAAGAGAAAAAATCAATGACAAAATGAGTTGTCTTTGAATATGTATTTAATTTTATTATAATATTAAATAGTATTGCTAGCTGTATAATTAATTATAATAGTTATTAATTATATATATTTTTTTAATTAAGACATAGTTTTCATGCTAATAAGATTGGCATTTGTCGATCAATAAATTAAATTATGCGCACTAAATAAAATTGAATTTTTATTCTTTAAAAAAAATGTACAATTAATCATAATATAAAATTGATATTGTGTAGTTTACTATAATATCAAACATGCTGAATTTACTTAAAACGCAGTAGTTCTCAGTAGTTAAAATGCTCTTATAATTACAAACTAATAAACAATAAATTAATAAAAAAAGTTGTAAAAATAATATAGTAATACAATTTGATAAATTTTAGTTTTTATTTTTTAATATATAAATTTAATTTATTAATTACATAGTAAGATATTGAATAATAGATATTATAATGTGTTATGGTTCAAATATTTTAGATACATTTTTAAGGAGACCGTAACAATGTTTGGTATGTATTTTTTTACGAAAAATTTCACACAGAAATACACTGATGGTATTATTTAAAGATTGATTTATCTTTCAAATTAGAAATATTTATAAGTAGTATCTATAAGTGTATCACTATATGTGTAATTATTTTTTTCACATTCATAATAGGGACGATGCGTAGGTATTGCATTTTGACGCGTGTGTGTACATGTTATTTCGTGGCCTCCAGTTAGGTGAAGGCCACGGTCGGCTCTCATTGGTTTGCAACCGGTTCCGCCACAGCATCTAGGTCAAACATTCCGTATCTATGTAGCGCCTTGCATCGCGGTGTAAAGACGTGGGTACTAATAAACTAGGCACGAAGAAATTTCACTGGAACTACTGAAAATGTGCGGTAGTATCAAACTTAGGGTTCTCTCTTTCTTTTTATAACACATACACAGGTGTATCATTGATATTGACGATATTGTTAGATTTTTTTATGGGTATTTTTGTAAGTGCGTGAATTAGTTTCACGTCTAATTATTTTAAACGATTTGACAATATTATGTTTAAATAATGTACATTATACATGCATGCGATGCATATAGCTGTTATTATTTCTAAATGACATCTTTTAAGTTTTAAAATACAAACTTAATTTTTCTGAAACATATTGATCGCAAATAAAACTTTGACCAAGAATAATTTAACGCCTAATTTGTAGATAAACTGTTTCTCAAAATTATTTTACTGTGACAACTAATTTTAAGCTATTTTAATATCATGTCATTATAAGCCACATTCAGATATAAATAAATAATTTTTTTAAATAAAATTATTAAATTCAACCTAATTTTTACCTAATTAGTTTGTCAAGTGCAATTAAACATAGTTTCGAATAACTATTATATCTACTTTACTTCTATGTAGATCCATTTTTTTACTTTAATAATATAAAATTACATTATTAGATAGTAGAAAAAATCATTAAGAATAGTTCAATAAAGTAAAAGTAGTTCTAAAGTTAAAAAAAATCAAATATTGATCATTATCATTTTATATTGTTTTTATTTTGGTCTGTGAACTTGAATGTTATAAAGATGCGCAATGGGACCTTGAGATAAAATTCTTAATCTATTGTTACTGTCTTAAGTCGTGACCATTTCACGTTAAAGATAGGTTTACTAACTATATAGAATATTTCATGATTTATTATTATGTACCTATATACTCGTATAAGGCCAAGGGCAAATATTTTAATAATCTACTTTCCTTTCTACATGTGGGTAATCAATACATTTTTAGTTTTCACTTTATTTAATATTAAAAATATATATTTTAAACATATATAATAACCATGGCTTAAATTTGGATAGATCAAATTTAAACTGTGTTTCCTAAATTATTTAATTTTTAATGTTTAAATAAAATACTATAAAAATATTAGTGTTTACCTTGAATTAATTTTTTTGAAAATTTTGTTCATTTATTAAAAATTGTCAACTTAATTTTAACATTTGAAAATTTTTGCTGCTTTCTTTTTCTTTAACTATACTTTCACATAAATTTCAATGCATGTGATGACATTTAATCAATGTTTATAGAGATTAAACAATTTAATATAATGTTACACATCATAAAAAAATATTTATAATATAAAAGCATTACACTCCTTGGACTTTATGTCTCAATAGTCTGAGCATAATAATGGTAATAATACTCCTGGTTTTTATATTATCTAAAGAATAATTATATTATTATTATTATTATTATTATTATTATTATTATTATATTCTATTATATAAAAAATACATTATACTCGTCCTTAATTATTATATTAGATACATTATTATACTGTAACAATCGTAATAATAATAACGAAAAAAAAACTATAAAATTCATAAATCACTAATTTCAAATTATTTATTTCATAGTCACCAATTACATTCTTATTTTCAATAAAAAATAATGTATAAAACGTCTTATTTCACTATAGATTAACCATTAAACGAAATTTATTAGGAGTTTTGATGTATATGTACATAGTTTAGTTCTGAACTATATTTACTTATTCATATAAATATTAAATTATTTACTACAACAGCAAATATTTGAATTTTCTAAATTCTTATAACGTATTTTTAAAATGTAAATAATATTATTTTAACATTTTGTTTCATATTATTACATTGACTCACTAAATAATTATTTTCGAAAGTAAAGAAACGAGCAGGTGCATGATACATTGTTGTTAAATTACACGTTTTTCAGTGTCTATAGATAACTACCTTACTTTAATGGGGTTGGACCCTTTAAACAACATTCAAAAACCAGTTGTTCCACTTTCTTGAAATCCACCCATTTTAAATTATAAATAAATCTCCCCCAAACTATAGTAACATATTTGTTGATCTTTGTGAAAAAAAAAAAATAAATATTTTATCCACATACCTAAGTTAATGTGTATGTTTATATAGTACCTATTTATTATATAATCACAGTGTATTGGTTATATAATTTGTTGATACATTACTATGATTCAGAGCCTTGGAAGTAGCATAGTTTGATAAAAATTGTGATCGATTTTGTTCGTGATTTATAAATAATTATATTCATCATGATGTCTAAATACATTTATATATATATACGTGAACATTAAATAAAGAATGATAATATTTTTCGATTTCAAGTAAGAAATAAAAAATCATTGAAGTAGATAAATAGAACATTCCGAACAATTGATATTCCGTTTTCTTTTATTTATCAAAATGCGTTTTTTAACTTTAGGTCTGTTTGTTTCTAAATTCTGAGTTGTTGGTTAATGTCAGATTGCATTCATTTTGTTTTTTAGTTATATGCTTTGTAAAGTGAAACAATAGATCACGCAAGTGAAACTTTTACCTAGGGGTCATAACATTATCTCCCAGCAGGTCATTTATATTTCAAACATTATTCAAAAAACAACAACATCGTCTATGTATGAAAGTAACAGTAACGAGCCCATTTTCATTGTTATGCTCAGTAGCCTGTTAATACATATATTATGTACGTAACAAACAAAAAATTGGTCATTTCAATTATATATAGCATTTTAATTTTTCGAAAGTCTAAATTAGTTTAAGTATAGCAACAATTAAATATTTCGAGTACAATTCTGTCAAAACATATTTAATAATACTTAAATGAAATAAAAATATATTCTAGCCAATTTTGTTATTAGGGGTAAAAGGTAACAAGAGTTGCATGACCTGACGACCAATCATCGGGGTTTAAGAAGGAGTCGATCAACAATAGTCACAATAGTACAGTGTAATTTTCGTTTTTTTGCTTGTCCGTTGGCGAGTCCACTCATTTGGAACTGCACAAACCACAGATGCTGTTTAAAAATGATGATTTTCTTTACCGATTGAATAAAGCACGTCGGTTATATTTTTCATTTGCCTCGTAGATTGTAGACAAGAATACTGTGAAAAAAAAAATCGATCAGACGAATATACAACCGGTTCTACCTCACTTGAAACGTGCTCTAGGTTTTCCGACAATTCGTCTGTTCAGCCAAGAACTATTGACGACCACTATTTTTTCGTCAATAAGTTTCCAATATAATCATCATCATTATTTTTGTTCGCCGTTATAATAGTTTAATACATTAAACAATGATCATATGTGAAAATGTTTTTTTTTTATAAGACGTGATTGAATTTATGACAATAACCTCTAAACAATTTTTAATCATCATATTATTCAATTATTGGTGTTCAAAATGGTATAAAGAGATTAATATGAAATGAATTTATAAATATCAGTTATCAAAGTATAGAATTTATATGTATTTTTTCTTTTTAAATTACTAGATGTAATATTTATTTATTTATTTGTTATATTTTAATTTAATAATCAAATGTTAACTCTGGTCTACAATTTTTGGTAGAAAAAAGATCAATTTTATTTTGATAATCAGCTTCAATTATTTTTACTGATAATTTTTTATTAATTTACTAAACACTGCTCAATTTAATCTGTAGGTAAAAATTAATGTATCTATCGTATCTATAATATTATCGTATACAAAGAATAAAGTCAAAGTAAGTTATTGGGGAGCATTCTTTAAAAGCATACAAATAGCAAAGTGTAAATATTTATTTATTGACGAATTGATCATAAATATTATGTAGAATAAAGATAACTTAAAATATTTTTTAAAAGCTATCTTATCATAACTACTTTGAAGGAAAAACAATTGTTTACTTAAAGGTTAAATTACAAATTTGCATAAATTATTAATGAAATAAAATGAAACAAAAAAAAAAAAATAATACATTCTTTGAATGAAAATCATTCCTTCATAAGTATATTATATAGCGTAATTAAGATTATTTTTTAAAGTTCTCAAGAATAAAAATAACCTATTTTTTAAATAGATTTATATATTTTTATATAATTTAAAAAATCAATACTCTATTTACAAATTTTTACTATCAAAAACTGGAGGTGAGTTTACTCTCACTAGCTCATATAGTTTACATTATTCAGTGTAAATAGTGATAATGGCAAATAATTAAGTAACTAATAAAATCGAAAATAGATATTGTTTTTACTTGAAATAGATTCTATATATTAAACGTATGCAGCATCTAAATATTTTATTAATTTTGATTTCTCTTGGTGTGGTATGGATTTTATTGCCTAATTAATATTTTTACATAATATATACATACAAAGTTAAAAGTTTTAATCACAACGTAAAATTATATGTTGTACTGAATGATTCATTTTCAAGGAGGACTATAGATACTTCAGTAACGTTGTAAGGAGAAAATTGTTTCTCTAGTATGTAAAATGTTAAGGTACCTAAAAGCCAATTATGTGATTATTAACAGTCGGAATTCTATCTTAATGTCTCTGCGCTGACGTGGTCAGGAATTCCATTATTAGGAAAAATGATGGTATTTTATGTCTGTTGACACTACTAATAAAGTAGGGTTTGTGTTGTTGCCAACCAACGAGGAGGTTGAATCATACGGACCATGACCACTCCCTCCGCTTTCACTGGCTGCGTTCCATCCGGCCGGAAGACCTACATATAGGAAAGTTTCCAGGCTATAACGCCGTGCAAACGCATACATTATTATATAAATATATGCACGGTACTACTATATTATAGACATATATATATATATATATATATATATACGTGCACTTACATGACGAAGTGTGTACTGGAAATTTCCTAAGTCGATTTTGAGTCATGATGGCTATGATAGATACTTAAATATTATAATGCAATTATTTCTCTGTTCTCTTTTGTATTTTTGCGACACATTGTGTTATATTTTATTACTATTACATTATAACTAAAAATAACGAGCTCAAGTGATCCGGTAAATTATTATTATATTATAGTACAAAAACGTTTAAGGCAAAATTTCCACTCAGCCACCGCGCATATAAGTAGGTATATTATACTTTATAATATATATATACCCGATTTCGTGTTATTGTGTTAGTACACGTATAATAATTGCTCGACCGAAGCAAAACAAATTGAATTCTCCTTGGAGGATCATGCGCGACTTCTTCCGGAAAACTTTAATCGATGTACAGACTGTACAGTTTAAGTATATTATATATCCGTACATAAACTGCCAATACAACAAATACAATATTAGTTTTCAGTTAAAAAACTAAATAAATTATCACCATGATGTATTATGTGTATCATACAAATGATATTATATTATTATGTGTATGTAACATAAATATGGACTTCAAATTTAATTTCATGTAGTCTGTATTGTTATAAATAGAAAATAAATTTAAGTAAACACGATATCATAACACAAACAAATATAAACAAAAACAATAATTTTTAATACTGGTAATTAAAAACCCATATCTAATTAAAATAACAGATAAAATTTCTTTTTTATCTTTCTTTCTCTTTAAACATATTTTTTATTGTTACTTTTATTATGATTGAGGTAAGAACAACGACGTTTACGCTGATCCATGTTCTATGACCCACAAACTCGATCGTTTGATACGACCATGATGCTATAGTATCTTATGATTTTATATGGCAAATTCGTTTTGGTTTTCACGCACAAACTAAAAAGTGAAGTAATATGATTATTTAGAGCTTGAGTATTTTACATCATTGATAGATTAATTATTAAGTTATTATCATGTAGTTTTATGTATAGTATTTAGTTGGTGTATATAACACCTAATATATATTAAACATATAATATTTGAATAAATTAGTTTTATTTGATTAAAATATCTTATGGCAATATTATTTTTAAACAGTTCACATTCTTATGAAAGAAAGTAGGATGATAAAATTTTAGATAATACCTAAGTGTAAAATTTTTGGATTAAAGACTTATTTTTCAATGATCCAATATTTTTGCCGCTATAGTACTTTCGTTTTAAATACACTAATCTATAATACTAAAACTCATAAATTACATTATCTTATAATTACACCAGTTTTACTAGATTTCACTATGAATGACATTAGTTATATTACATCGATAGATAATTTCTTTTCGTATTTTTTTGTATAGTATTAAATGTGGCTGCAGGCAAAGCGCCTATGCAAATCAGTTCAGAACCCGGCGGCCTACCTCAAAAAGCCATCGACGGTAGCACCAGTTCGTTTTTCAGCCCCGAAACATGTACACTCACTAAACCGGAACGTACCCCATGGTGGTATGTTAATCTGTTGGAACCATACATGGTTCAGTTAGTGAGACTGGATTTCGGAAAAGCTTGTTGTGGTGAGTATTTTAATTTAAAATTATTATTATAGTTAAACGAAAATAAGAAATCTTTTTAGTTGATAAATTATTGTAATGTAAAATTTTAAGTCATAATATTAAAATTTTGTAATAGCGATAAGAAAATAATTGGTAATATTATGAAGCATAATGAAATAAAACAGTATAAATTAATTAATTAATTAAATCCAGTATAAGTTAAAATCTTAATCAAAGTAATGTATAAATTGAGTACATTATTTATGTTTTTTTTTCGCTAAATTATATATATTCAAAATTATTTGAACTAAATTTTTTAATAATATAATAACTAGGGCTCAAAAGTTGTAAGAATTGCATATTGTTCTATATGCTCACAATTTATAGCAGACCAAGCTAGAAATCTGAACTATACAATGGAGAGTTAAAAAATTGAAAATGCATATTTTGTTAATTTTAGCTAAAAAAAAGTGTATATTTCATTGATTTTATACGCATATTATGCATATTTCATATTTTTCTAAAAAAATTTTTTTTCTTAGCCTGTATATTTCAATTAAAACTGAATATAAAGCTCAAAATTATCAACGAAGGTATTTATTGTAATTTCAAAAATACCGAAAAAATATTTTTAATTATATTTTTAACTCAATAAGATGTCAAAATACCAACCAGTTATAATTTTTTTCAGTTATAAACAGTTTTTATGTTAATTATTATTTTTTTGAAATTTAGAATAATTTTTTTGCATATTTAACATCATTTTTAATACATATTTTGTAATTTTTTCATACATATTTTGCCTTCTTTAGCTCCTACAACTTCCAAGCCCTATTGATAACGAAGTAAAAATAAAAAGCGACATAATATCACTTAATTTATTTATCATCAAATATATTTACTTAAAAGTTAAACCTAAAAAAATACACTTTAAAAATAATATAATAATGTTAATACCGCTTAAGAGAATACATTACTTAATATATTATCAAGACAAAGTTATTTTAACTGTTTGCAAATTTTAGGTTAACAAAAAAACCTTAAATAAACATCCGTTAAATTATTTCTAATTTTAATAACACAGTTAGTAGACAGTAGCAAATTAGGTAATTATACTAAAATCCTGAATATTATAAAAGAAAATAACTTAACATTTTTAAATTGATTAAATAATGGAATGTAAAATAATAATGGGAAATAGTGATCATTATAAATCAATATTAAAAAGTGATATTAGTAGGAATATTAAAGTATTAAATAGGTTTAAAATTGTATTTATTTTTTTATACTTAGTTTATAAATATATTATTTATATCATTATTTTTATAATTATATGATCAATTCGCATCAATACCAAAATATTTTCTCCTGTTATTATAATTATCAAATTAATTCCATTCTAAATTTTAAGGTTTTACTCTTTGATAATATAAAACCTAAGATGCATTTATTTAGTAAAATTACCAATTAACATATTGTTATAAAGAAATTTTTTTTTTCAGTTCTTAAATACTATTTATTATAATATATATAATTATTGAGTAGATCGTTAGGTTTCCAAGTTTATTTGGATTTAATATTAATAAAAAAAAACTATATCCAAGTAAGTAGAATATAAATGAAAAATATACAATTATTTTACCCTAAATGACTAACATTTATTTTACTAAAAAAATATATCATAGTTATTAGTGTTTCCATTATAGTGTGTGAAATTAAATTCAAAATCCTAAGTTAACAATATGTTCAAATTTTTACAAGACGTATACGAATTATACAGAAATAATCAATTATTTATAATAGTTAAGTTTTAGGTATGTTAAATTATTTATATATTGACATTGACCACAATATAATGAGAAATTTAAACTATATAGATACTTACCTTTCAACATATTTTACATCAAAATAATTCATTAGACACCATTATCAAAATGCATCGAGTAATTTGAAAGTTTTGATCACATTTTTCTAATGACTATCATTATATAAATTTAATTTCAGAATATAATTTTAGGTCATTTTAAAAAAATTAAAAATAATCAAGAAAATTGAATAATTTATCAAATGTCATAAATAAATAATATTTCAAAAAAACATGGATACATAAAATATATTTTTCATTAATTATTTTATTAAAGCAATAAAACTAGCTACTTAGTAAAAAATTACAGTCAGTAACGCTTCTTAACCTATATAAAGATTTTGATTTCTCTAGTTTTATTAATTTACATTGATTTGTAAAACTGTGTTAAATATATAAATTAACTTTATATAACAATACTTTCAAAATACTGAGTACTACTAAAAAAGTAATTGTCCAAAATTGCTATAGTTTTAGAAAAAATATTGTATTCAATCATTAATTAATATATGCAGATACTGTTGTCTGTTTTTGATTGTTTATTAAGTTATTTTTTAATCAAGAATTTGTTATTTTTATTAATGATCGTTTTAATTTTTTTTTTTATTTTCAAGCTTGTATACAAATAGGTAAATTGTAAAATATTTTATCATAATATGTCGGTTACTGCTAATGTTCGACTTTTTATTTTTAATTTAATTTATAAAAATGTAGATAGACAATTGTAAAATCTTATTTTTTACTAAACTTAAGTCAATGTCTTAAATTTTGAAATGATGCAGAAAAGAAAATATTTCAACAATACATTTTATTCTATAAACTATTAGGGTACTTTATAAAAAAAAATAGAGAAGTTCACGATTGTTTTCACTTGGAAGAATTTTGTTAATCTAAATATAAATATAATATTACTTTTGAGTTATTTGTATTCATAAAGGTATTTTTGATAAATTAGTTACAATGAATAAAACCAATTTTTTTCATATTATCATTCAAAATTCTATTAGCACGTGCGAAAAACGTGCACAAAAAACCGGTCAAAGAAAGTTGTACCCTCTATATACTAGTATATTATATTATATTATATTATAGTCATTGGTGTAACTATCTATTTGTCACTTCTGTATAATAAAACAATGAAAATACATTTGATTTTTGGAAAATAACTTTTCACATGGTCTAAAAATTTCTCAAGTAATAAGACTTGTCATAATGACACGATAAACATTACTTATTGTTTACATTAAAGTATATAAATAAAATATAATTGTTGTCTGTTAACTTATATTAGCTTTTATTACAGGTAAAAATAAACCTGCTACGATAGTCGTGCGAGTGGGAAACAACAGGCCTGACCTAGGCACTAATCCTATATGCAACCGATTCACTGGCTTTATTGACGAAGGAAAACCGTTGTTCCTCCCGTGCAATCCACCTATGCCAGGAGCATTCGTTAGTGTCCACATGGAAACAGCTAGTGGAACCACTCAGTTATCAATATGTGAAGCTTTTGTCTATACCGATCAAGTAAGCTTATAGAAATTAAATTATTTTAATATAAAAATAAAATATCTAGATAATTAAGTATATTAATTTTATTTTATTAATTCAAAATGTATTTAAATATTCATTTTAAATGTATATACAACATAGATACATGATAGTTAATACATAATACTTAATATGTTATTGTTAAGGTTTTGAATTCGTTATTCTTTGGTTTAATATGGAATTATAATAATGATGCAGTTTAAGTATATTATACTCACAAATTAAATAAATAATTTATCTAAAAAATGTATAGAATAACTAGTTATCGTACCTACATAAATTAGGGGTACAATAAATTAGTGATGCCTATAAATTTACAAAATAACTTACGTATACTTATACATGCTAATAAGTGACAAAAATATGGATAATCCATTATGTAACTGAACAATAACTGTGAATTTGTAAAATACCTAGATAAATTATGTATAACATATTTTATCGGTTTGGTATCTAGATATTTCATGAAATGGCAACATTTAGATTTAGTATTAGAAATTATTACTACAGAAAAACACTTTATCTGTATTTAAAATATATATATATTGGTAATTCAAGTCACTTACTTCAATTTAGAATAATAGTTCTGAGTTAATGACTTATAATATCATTCTTGTATATTTTAGGCATTACCAATTGAAAGATGTCCACAATTCAGAGATCAACCACCAGGAAGTACTGCTACTTATAACGGAAAATGTTATATATTTTATAACCGTCAGCCAATGAATTTAAGAGACGCGTTAAGTTTTTGTAGATCAAGAGGTGGCACATTGGTTGACGAAAGTAATCCCGCGTTACAGGGATTTGTCAGCTGGGAACTGTGGAGAAGACACAGGTGAATTTAAATATATTTTATATGAATATGTAATTAAATAAAAAATCAATGTTATCAAAGCCTAACGTATAATATACATAGTGATTTACTAAGATTTATCAAGTGCGCTAATCCCCAATTTTGCCTTTGGTTATAAATTTATATGAACTCTGATTTTTTGAATTTTTAATATTATTAATGTCCCATTTTCAATTCTTAAAAATTGTTATACCATTTAATGAGTATCCTGTGAGAATGCCATGTATTTATTTCAAATGAAAATTATTGTTTAATTCTACTAATTAGTAAGTCAAAAACTTTTAGAAAATTTTGATGTTAAAATTGAAATTTGAATGAGTGGTTTTTAGATTATTAAACTTTATCTATCAAGATTATAAGGTTCGCGATAATAGGTTTGGTAGATATGGAGGCTTTAATAATTTGAAAATTATCGTATTTCATACTAATCTATTAATATTTTATAATTAAAAAAATGTTCAGATTATAATAAGCACTAGATTTAATATTTAATCATATTTTAAATATTTATTAAATTATATTTAAGGTCTATTGTCTATTATTCTTAGTATATGTATTTTAATAACTTTGAAACACCTAGTTTGGATTTTGATTTAAAATGTATATCAATAGTTTCAAAAATATTATCGATTTAACAATTTACAGTAAAAACATTAATTCTAATTTGGAAAAAAAGAAGTTTTTATAAACACGGAGCACTCTTTAAATTGTTAAAAAAAAATTAAAAAATGACAATTTGGTTCTTAAATATAAAAGAAAATTTCGAAAATCAGAATTTAAATAAATTCATTATCTAAGTAAATATATGGTTGATCATGCTTGGTGAATCACCTCTATGTTGTATAATATAATGTATGCATATGATTATACAAACATTTACACTTGTATATTTAAATAACTCTTTCTAAATATTTAATTCCAGGAGTGATTCACAAAGTCAATATTGGATGGGTGCTGTAAGAGACACACATAACAAAAATAATTGGAAATGGCTAAACGGTGAAGATCAAACAGTATCGTTTTGGAGTTTACCCTCAAGCGGTTCTGAAACAACATCTATCAATGGAGGCGATTGCGCACGATTTGATGGTTCCAAAGGATGGTTATGGTCAGATACAAATTGCAATGTTCCACTAAATTTCATTTGTCAACACCGTTCGTATTAATTTATTTTTAGTATAATTAATAAATAACTCGTGCGAGAATAAAATGTAATTATTTTAGTTATAAAATGTCTCTAAATGTTTTTTGCGTAGAACCAACTGCTTGTGGTAGGCCAGAGCAACCCCCAAATTCAACAATGATTGCTGAAAATTTCAATGTCGGCACTGCAGTCGAATATTCTTGTGATGAGGGCCACCTGTTGATCGGACCGTCTACTCGCACGTGTCTCGGAACAGGATTTTATAACGAATTTCCACCTGTGTGTAAACGTAAGCTTAAAGAAATATTTAAAAAAATTTAAAAGTTAAAACTAAATACTAATCCTCATTATTCGTTTATAGGAATTCAATGTGGTTTTCCTGCAGACATTTCAAACGGTAGTTATAAGCTAATCAATGGTACCGTCAACTACTTAAGTCAAGTACAATACACCTGCAATGAGGGATATAAAATAATTGGCAGAGATAGATTAATTTGTGATTTAGATGAAAGATGGGATGGACCCCCTCCAAAGTGTACAGGTAATACAAATAATTTTCTTATTCGTTTTTTTTATTTTATTAAAATATTATGTATTTTTTCATGAAGTCCAAAAATGTGATGATCCTCCAGTAATTCCTAATGGTGAATACCAGATGTCAAACAATGATAGTATTGTTGGAACATTAGTAGAGTATACGTGTGTGTCTAAACGATTCCGTTTGGTCGGACCTAAGCAATTAGTATGTTTACCAAGTGGTCATTACGATAATAAGCCACCTTATTGTAAAGGTTAGTATTGCAATTATTTATTATACTCCGTCCAACAAACTGTATTCGATTATTTATTATACTATTGAACGATAAATATTTGCTATTCAGAAGAAACCAAAACACCAATTGTACCAGCCGTGTTAGTAACCAAGACTGTATCGACTAGTACTGTTCCTAGTAGCCGTGCGCCATCAACTCCTAATCGTGAAAAACCACGGCCGTTCACAACCAAGCCCACTTTATTAACGAAACCAGCTAACGACCAGGTATGTTAATTTACTATGTTGTGAATTCTACGATAAAGAAAAGTAGACACTTTCTTTGGGTTACAAATTTGTAGCAAGCTCGATATATATAGTTTATCCGAGATTATTAGTTCAAATCTGAAAATTCGGTGCTTTATCAACCGTAAACTGAGCGAATGTTACTTTCACTTCATTAGGACGATAGCGGCCAGACGTCATCCAATGTGGTAATTGCCTCAGCGCATCCGCATGACAACGAGATTCCAGATAGTGTTCACGTCCGAACAAATCCGAACGCGGCCAACATACCGTCTCAGGTGGAAAGCGAACACCGGATCGGCCCCAAACTAAATTTGGGTAAGCTACTACACTAATTCGATTTCGTAAACAGTAAAAACTATAATATCTTCGATTTTTTTTGATTTTTTTTTTTTTTTTTTTGTGTGTGTTCGTATAAAACAGGAGCAATAATCGCGTTGGGTGTGTTCGGAGCATTCGTGTTCCTGGCAGCAGTGGTGACCACAATCGTCATACTAGTGAAAAGGTAACGTGATTTTTTTTTTTTTATTATTATTATTACACGGCGTGCTGCGGCAGCAGTGTTAGGAATTATGTTTAAAGAAAGAAAAACCGTGTGCGCGTCTGAAATCCTTGTGTGTCTGTGCGACTAACAACAAAAATCGCTTGTCGGCTGCTACATGTGGGCTGTTTTGTTTTTGTTTACAGCAATAGGAACCACAAACTTCCGTCTGGTGCGCATAACATGCCGTCCCGATGGTATACACTTCTGGCAATGCCGTTCCCCGACCAGCAAGTCGGACGGCGTCAGTTCTCTAGGGCGTATAGAAGCCGAGCTGGCTATTTCTCTAACCCGCTATGACAAATATAACCGCGCACCGATAAACACACTATAACTTTAACGTGTACCCGTGGTACCAAAACCAAACAAAAACAAACCTACCCGAAACCCATAAGTCTAAGGTACGACTGATGATATGTATCACCGCAACGTTTTCTAATCGCACTGTTATTGTTATTGTTATTATCGTCATCATTATTGTTGTTGTTGCTGTCGTTGTTGTTGTCGTTGCATTGTTCTCGTCCGACTGTCGTAACGATAATAATAATATTGCACTATGGCGCACCGTTTTTGACGCACGATATTACGCTTCTGTTCTTTGCACGCTTTTATACTTAGTGTTATGGGTACGGCAGCACGGGATTATTGCAGTTTCGAAGTTGGATCGGTTGATGACCACGGAGATTCGCGTTTAGGCGCGCGCAATGAATACGGTTTGATGCCGGTGTAGCTCGAAACGTGTTAAAAATTGTGGTGGAGGCAGTATAGCGCAGTGTCTAGAATTAATTCATACTGCGATACGAATTCAAATTACCGAGTGAAATTCTCAAAGACAACGATGGTTGTCAAACAAAAAAAAAAAAAAATCAGTGCGCACGCTTGTACTTTTCATGTGATGTTTCGCCAGAATATAATGATTTTTTATTAATGCCAAAATTTTAAAAAGGTTCGACTTTCATTCAAGCCAAAAATAATGACGTTACACCTAATACCTTTGATAGTTATTACTAATTATTAATAATCACTAAATCAAAACAAAATATGAGATACAACGGAAATCCACACATTTCAATTTTATAATAATTACATTTTATTAAATTAGTAAAACCTTAAACAGATAAATTATTATTAATTCTATTGTGAATCAAATATCAACAGAAAACATTTAATAGTTACCTATGTCCTATACAAGATTGAGTTTTCGATTTGATACCTAATAAAAATTTATGAAATTTAAAATGTTGCTATAAAAAATATCAACATCAAAACATATATTTAATGTTTGATATTAATATTTATGTGATGTATTTAAAGTACTTATTTGAAATTTTAAAATGCCAAGGATTTCCGTTCACCCCCTCTCACAACTCACAAGACCCAAAATGTACTTATGTAAATCAGGTATGGTGTATGCCATGTAGATGTACCCTATACGTATTAAAATATGAATGATTGGTCTTTTTTATAAATATTTCGTCGGTACGTTTGATGACGTTTACATAAATTACTTTTATTACGCTCTTTACTTTAAAAAAATTAGTCAATTCCCATGATGTATTATAATCACGATGATAGTATCGAGATTATTTTTGGCGGCAAACGAAAGTCGGACTTTTTTTTAAGGAATAATAACTGCAAGTCGACGGGCTTTAAACGCATCACTTTCTCAGTCACGATATAATATAATTTACAATGTCTACCTAAATATTGACGTAGAATTTTTTTTTTTTTTTATCTCGTGCCCATCCGCAGGAACCGCAGTGCCAAACATTACCGGCACCGAGCGTCGCCGGATACTAACACGGTCGCCTCGCTGGACTCGTCCGGTTCCGAGAGCCGGGGCGGTCTGAACCGGTACTACAGGCAGGCGTGGGAGAACCTGCACCAGTCAGCCGCGTCGCCCAAACACTCGCGGCCGCACCATCACCACCATCATCATCACGCGGGCGGCCGGCGCAAGGACACCGCGGCCGAGGGGTCGCCACGCGTCGAGAGCATGCGCGACGGGTCCGAGCTGGTCGTCAACGACGTGTACCATCCGCGGTCAACAGCCGGGCCGATGGACCACAACAAGAAGTCGTCCAGGCATCACCACCACCATCACCATCACCAGAGCAGGGCGGCCAACCGGTACTGATTGATGGTGCGCGCGGACTGCTATAGTTATTACGGATGAGATTTAGACGTCGCACGCGACTTGTACCGCAGTATAACAATAATTATTATTTGCAGCAGCTGCTGACGTCGTCGCGCGGTCATAATAATAATAATAATATTATATAATTTATATACAAACACACACATATACATATATATATATAGTTAAACGTTAGTAAGTTGTTAGGTGTAAGCCTACTTTTATTATTATATACTAATCACGACCGAATCGCTCGTTGTTTCGAAAATTATTCATTCTTTTGGAAAACTTAAAGTACTTGCATGACCTATACGCAATTAGGCATATAATGATATATCATATGGGTATTGTTTTTTTTCAATCTTGTCGACTGAAATAGAATACACTTGTTGGAAAAAAAATTAATGTCCCTATACCCCTCACCTATCATCTACAAATATCGAATATTGTGAGCAAATTGTTTTGTATCAATAAACATTTAAAGTTTAGATGACGAGCGGAGTACAGGCAGCTGACCGCGAAATGTTTCGCCGTGTACCCATCGTAGCCTCTAAACTTTAAATGCTTATAAATAAATAATATTAAGTTTGCAAACGTTTTCAGTTTTCCGGAATAAATATTTCAAAAAATTTTCGTACTTTTCGTAATAATGAGTGTTTGCAGCTGTTAAAAAACCGCAATGTAACGAGCACACTCGTTTCACTGCGATTCAGCGTGTCACATAAACATTAACGGCTTCAAATCCCTCAGTTTTATGAATACCAAAGACTTAAATAGGTACTATTTTTTTATTTAATACGAGACACCATAAACAATGATAAAATCGATACGTCTTCCGAGGAAACTTGTTCCACGAATTATTTTTATTTTCTATTTATTTTTTCAAAATATTACTTTTTGGGTGATTGCTTTGATATTTGGTTGAACATATTTGTATAAAAGATAAACTATGACAAATATCTTTTGTACAATCAATTAACAGTGATTTTAAATTATCATTGAAGTTGGTTTCAAATAAATTTATTTTTGATTTAAACAGATATCAAAGCATTGGTGATTGCTTTATAAATACAAAAACGTACTTCGAATAAAAAATCGTTATATACCAATCCGACATCCCGAATTAAATGATTTATTATTATTTTATTTTTTTAACTAATGGAATTTCCACACAGCTATAAAGTTCACACCTATATTTCATTCACCTAAGTTCTAATTGGTTTACAAAAACAACAGTTAATTAATTTACATTTAAAATCATTAACTATAAAAAAATGCAATTATTATATTTAAGTTCTTTGGATAATCCAAATCCATATTTTTGTATTATTTAAAATATAAAAAAATTAAAATAAAAAATCTGTAAATAAAGTATACTATATATTATAATATATACATTAGACATAAAATGGAATATATGGCAGTTAATTTATTTTAGTGGATAGTCTTATATGTACCTAAATACATTATTCGATTTATATTTCTTCAAAATACCTACTTCAATACTTAAATCCTTAAAAAATTTAAATAAATAACCCTTCAGCTTTTAAAAAATAAAAAATTGTATCATTTTATTTTTTTATTTGTTCATCTCAGTTACTTTATTACATAATGCATAGTATTATGTAGTTGATTCTCGTGCCTACAATTTTTTTTTTAATTTTAGAATACAATTATCGATGACTGACAGTTAAATAAATAAAGCTTTAAACTAATCGAAAAATTAAAATTATCATTTTTAGTCTCCTTTTATTGATAAGATACAAGATCCCCTATTTTATATTTGCCAAACATTGAACGTATAAGTATATAATAATTTATAAATAATATGTATTATTTTTAATGTTACCTTTTTTGACGTTAAAATTTAAGTCAATAATGTTTAAGATTAATAAGTATCATTATTAAAACATTAAATAATATTTATTATTATTATTATTATATATATATTGTGAATTATTTATTTATTTATACATTATACTATAATTTTTTTTTTCAAAAAATAAAATTTAACCACAGAAGGTATAATATAATATACTATGGTTATGACAAACATGTTCAATTAGATAATATGTTTCTTTTTTTACCTAATCAACAGAATTGTAAAAAATGTAAACATATTTTTACTGCCAAAGTTAATTGATTTTATCTATATAAAAATATAGTATTTTAATTTTGTTTATCTTTAGTTTATTTAAATAATTTAATTATTGAATTGTGTAAATATAGTAAACATAACCAAAGTATTGTAATATATTTTGACTTATATATCATCTGTGTAAGTTATTCCTTGATAAATATATGTTTTCACGAGTTGTATCAGCTTATATATTCCATAACCTATAAAGTCATGTCATGTAAGTAACATTTATACATTTTAAAGATAAATTTAATTTGATTTATTCAGTTGGTCAATTTTTATTATAACATTCAAGACAAATATCGGCTTACAAATATATAAGCCAATGATTTTAATAAAAGATAATATAGAATCTCTATTGTACTTTAATATTATTAATGCATTTGCATAAAGTTATTAAAATGTGAATTATTAGAGCCATATACTAAATTAATTAAATAATTATAATATGAAGAAAGTTAACACATTTTAGAATTGTTAACCTTATCAGATTATTCATAAATTATATTTTCATTTTATCAATTAATAGTAAGTATAAATGTATACAATTAGTAATAAATTAGGCAATTTAAAAATCAAAATACAGCTATGGTATAAAACAATTTTTTATTTATAAAACTTTACGTACACAGTTATATATAATATAACCTATATTAAAATACAACATTCATCTACAAATTGTTATACCTAGCCAGCTGGACTCTTAGCTATCAATACATAATGAATATTAGTAAATAATGAAATGAGTCATTAAAAATGATGTCTCTTGAGTTTGCATGTGAACTGAACAGCTGTTTTTATTCTGGGCCTAGTATATGGTATTATTTTAAGATATTTTCTTTAACAGAATTGTAAAAATTTAGAGTTTTAAATTTTTTAGATTAAATAATGAAATTTAAAAATATTTTTAAAAAAAACAAATATTTACTAAATTTATTTATTCCAAAATATGTAAAATTGTCATTTATCAACATACAAAAAAAAAAAATAATCATAAATCTTCGATAAAATTTAATAAATTAATTTAAAGAATAAAAATATTAATAAAAAATTATTTTAAATTAGAAATTATTTGTTTTTGAGCAATTTTACATACAGTATTAAAATTAGTTGTTATATGAATACGCCAAAATGGAGATCGTCCCCAAACATAAGCTGGAAAGTTTGGACTTTCAATACCGTGAAATATTCTAGCTACAGCTCGAGCAGTAAACTTACAATCAATATAACTATTGAATATACGGTTAACATCAGACGCAATTCGGGTTTCATCGGTTATATTTAAAACTGTTTCATCCTAAAATAATAACATTTTATTAAAATAAAGTCGTACATCTAATTATGAAATTTAATAACATACATGTTCTTTTTGAATAAGCATTGATAAATTGTCAATGGTAAAATATTCCCTCACATAATTCTTTAATTTTTCACATAATTCTATATTAATCTCATCACAACACTCAATAAAACTAGATGTTGAAGACCTAGACAAAATATAGATTCATAATAATAACAAATATTAATAAAAATAAAAATTCAATATCTTCTTACCTCATAAATGTATCAAAACAATTTTGTAATTCGGAAAGTGATTTTGTTTCTTGTTGATGTGATATGCTATATAAATTGCAAAGAGTTGAATCTAATTGTTCTACATCCATATTGCCAGGGGCTAATACTCTAAATCCTAGACAATAAAATTCAACTGCCACTCCACTTTTATGAAATTTTCCATTGGCTACAAAAATAAAAAAATATATTAAAATATTTTATGAAACAAAATTCAAACACAATAAATTTTTTGTAGGTTTGGTTCAAGATATAGAGGGAGAGGGATTGTACATTTTTAATGATTTATTACCAGTTCAATATTTCATTTTTAATTTACACTTAAATTAGATACAAAAGACCAGAGCACTAACAGGTGTTGTTAAAACAATATCTGTAATGGAGTAAATGGCTACTATAGATCTATTATGCTAATAGATAAAAATTGTGGGTAGATGATACCTTGTGTAAACTTGGTTTGTTTGATAAAAGCATTTTTTTTTAAGTTCAGTATTAATGCACAAAACAGATGAAAAACTTACTGTTTGTCCATTCTAAGCTTTTTAGTTCTTTTTTAACAATACCACTGTCCCATCCTATGGCAGAAGCTACTTCAAATATTGAAAATTCAAGCTGATTTGATGGTTTTCTGGAACTTCCTTTCAGGGCATAAGCAACAGCAAGAGGTGGACACTATATAAATTTAAGTGATTATTTATATATTAATAATTAATACAACTTTATTAATTTTCTATATTATATTGTTAATGAGAATTTTACTTACAGTCTTGGATAAATTTTTTAAAAATAATGGTCCTTTATAACTTGTAATTTTGCAAAAAATATAAGATAATGGCAAATTTTTTACCAATTTCTTAGTATTTAATTCAAGGTAACACAATAATGTTTGAATATTTTCTTGTTTCATATCTAAAGTGGAAACAGTATCTTCTACTTCAAAGACTACTTCATGTTTTGTACATTCATTTTCTTTACATTTGCACTCAACAAACACCCTTTCAAGTAATTTTCGAATGGACGCACGATCAACAGAATTTGAATATATATGACGACTTAATTCAGCAATATCATTCCCCTTAAATAACATAAATATTTTATAAAACTATAAATGTAAGGCACAACTAAATAGAAATTCTACTTCAGATTCCAAAAACATGTGACAATGTGCCACATTTCCATCACGTCCAGCACGACCAATTTCTTGTACATAACTTTCTAAACTTTTAGCCATATTATAATGGATGATGCCCTGCAGATCAGCCTTATTTATTCCCATACCAAAAGCAACAGTAGCCACAACAATCTTAAGTTGACCTAAATAATAATAATTATTATTATTATTATTTGTTCACAAATTAATATCTAAATTATATTACCATCCATAAAATACTTTTGTGTACGTTTCCTTTTGGCCGCAGTTAATCCTGCATGATATGGCTCAGCAATTTGAGATAACTGACCCCGTTTACCATTAGAAATATGCTGAGACTAATTAATACACATATAAATATATTTATAATATAATACAATTTATTTTAAGTTTATACATGAAATATTACCTGAAAAGTGGTTCTAATGAATGAAGCAATTCGTTCACATTCTTCTCGCCTAATACAATAAATAATTATTGATCTACAATTTTTAAAACGATTTCCATTTAGTAAGTTGATTAAGGCTTTATCACGATCTTTATCTCTTGACACACTTAACATGAGATTATCAGGTAAAGGAATATCTTTAATTATCGAACTTGGATCATCATCCAACATCAATTCATTAGCAATACTTGAAACAGTTGAAACAGTAGCAGTCGCAGTTAAACCCAAAAACGTTTTAACACCAAATTTTTCTCTTAATACCTAAAGTGGAAAATTTAATAGAAACTCTTAAAATTAAATTTATATTGTATATTTTATATTATATTTAAAAGTACTTGACAAATCATGAGGTAAGATGGTCTAAAATTGTGAGACCATTGAGAAAGACAATGAGCTTCATCTAGACACACAAATGCAATAGGAGGAAGTTTTGATAACCAATCTGTATTAAAACCAGAAACAATAGCCTCAGGTGATACTAAAAGTATTGATAGATCTCCATTAGTTAGTTTTTCTATAATAATATCCCGTTCTTTTGGGGTCTGATTATTATGCAAACATGCTATATTTACTGCACTTATTCCACCAACCTTAAACATTTTTTTTTTACATTTTTAAAAACTATATACTTAATATTAATATGTATTTGATTAAAAATTACTTGATCTTCCATCAATGATATGAGAGGAGAAATGACTAATGTAATACATTTGGATTTTTTACCATATAGGTATGCTGGTAATTGGTAACACAATGATTTTCCAGAACCTGTTGATAATGTGACTAGAGTTGAAAGACCCGAAAGAATTCTCATTATTGCTTTTTCTTGACCCGGGCGGAATTTAGTATGACCAAATAACTTTAAAACTTCAAATACTTCATCTGGAGTGTCTGATATTATTTAATAAATCAAAATTATATGAAAATATCAAGGTATATATTATATAAAAAAATAAATACCAATAATATTATTATCTTCAAGAAGTTGATACACTGGAGAAATATTTTTTGTCTTGGTAATATCTTCTAATAATGGAGGGTATTCTATTGAATAGTCCTAAAAAAAAAGTTATTATTATTAGCATACAAACTTTAAATTGGTATTTAATTTCAAACAATTCATATACTTGATTTTTTGATTCCCGAGTCCATTTCTTACAATGAGCTCTTTCTTTTTTTTCACGAGCTAATTGTTCAGCTTCTTCAAGTGTAAGATATGGACTGTCCTCTTCACCAATTTCTTCCAAAGGAATTAATTCATTGCCTATAAAAAAATAAAAATAACAATAATAATAAGTAATTATTATTAATCTTTTAATAAAAATGCTTTTAAATAATTATCAAGTCTTACTTTTAATACAATTCTTAGAATAATGCCCAATATCTCCACATTTAAAACACTTTAATAATGTTGTTCGATCTGTGGCTGAAAAATCTCCACCAAGTTCCTTCTTTCTATTTTTCCACTGTTTTTTTTTATAAGTAGTAGTTTTAACCGATCGTTTACCACGACTATAAATTTTTCTTTTCATATCTAATTTTACAAAGTTTTCACTAGCTTTACCATTAGATATTTTTGCTTCTAACATTGTTTTTTTTTTATTGTCTTTAATTGATAACTTAACATTGTCATAATCATGAGTTTTTGATATTTTTGATTGTACTGTACATTCTTCAAATTCTTCATCAGAATTATAACGTTTTTTTGAACTTCTTGAAATGTCATTATCCTCTAGTTTAGTTTCCTGATCAATACTATTTTGACTATCACTGAATTCTTGAGCCTTAATTCTTTGAGATGAATATAATGGAATATCTTGTGTTTCATTATCACTTTCATAAACAATATCTGTATCACTTTCAATTTCTTTTGTTTGTTTAAAATCAGATTGATTAATGATTGAATTAGTTATTTTAGAATTATTTTCATTACATCTTTCCAACCAACCTTCATCTAATTTTCTATTTACTGTCATCATTTTAGGGGAGGCCTTAAAACTAATTGTTGATTTTTGTAGTAAACTTAGAGGCTGAGGAGTATAACTAGAGATATTAGAAACTTGAATTGTACTGTTTATTAATGTATTAGAATCTGCAGCAATAACAGATAAATTAGAATCTTCATGAAATGCACTATCCTCTTGTGTGTTAGAATCATTAGAGGTGATGTTGGTTATATTGTCGGGAGCATTTTGAGAACAATCAAGTTCACTAGTTTTCTTTTTTACAATACTTTTTCGAGGATTTCTTTTCTTAAAATTACAACCATCAAATAATTTCTTTGAAAATTTTACAGAAATGCTATTTTCAATTTGCTTAACTTTAGTTGGTTTTTCAGACTTAGGCTTATTACTCAAATGTTCACCCCAAACTGATGGCTTATTAATATCAACAGGTGGTTCATCATTTAATGGTTTATTTGCTAGTGTCTGGTCATTAATATTGCTGAGAAATAATGTTTCATCAATTGTAGAATCATTTGCATCGTCTAATCCACCAATTAGAGTTTTTTCAAGTAGAGAAGTTTTCATTTGCCAGTACATTTTGTAGGCATATCGCACTTTTTGTTCAGCTAACTTTATATCCTCCTAAAATGAAAGGATATTTTTTTTTAATTTCTACAAATTTTTACTTTAAAATTATTTTAATTACCTTTCTGGGATTGCGACTGTTAGTCTTGATAAACTCATTTTCCCATTTCTTCACAATAAATTTGTACTTTAAATATGGATCGCTTATTTCCATACTTAAAAAGAAAGCTATAGATTGACGACTTACAAATGATAATTATAACTTCAGTAAACTAGTTAAGAAAATTGTAAATAATACTAAAAAATAAAATATAGTAAATACTAAATAGTAAATATCTAATTAATAAAAAACTTCAGTTGTCAGTTTTTTTGAGTTTTGAAAGGTGCAGTATGACCAAGTTTTAAATATTGATAACGTAACACATTATCATACAATATGATTATCAAAACTTATCAATTATGAATCTTTGCTTTCAAAATTAAGGTTCACATAGTAATAGATACTCTATGGACTATGTTAACGTTAAGGCTGTATCACTAAAATTCAAAATAAAAAAAATTAACTTATTTAACTTTTATTTTCAAGGTTCTTACATTGAATTCAACTGTAGTGTCTGTCGACTCGAATTTCAAACTCCATAGTATCATACTTCATACTTTCACAGACATAACATAAAAATAATACATTAATAAGTACCTATTAACGCAGTATTAGATACAGTCTAAGAACTTCATTGTGCTTATTAACATGATATAATAAATATCATATAGTCTGTGATTATATTATGCAATATGCACTTATTTTATCTATAATTATTGCGTATCGAATTATGTGATCAACAAACCTTTTACTTTGTACTTTGTAGTAGTTTCATAGAGCTAAAGTTGTATCTATTCTGTGATTTTGGATTCAATTCAATATAGTTCATAGTTGTTGATCAGTAATCAGTATAATATGGTAATATAGAATAATCACATATCTACTATGATATATTGCACCTTAATCCGTGTTGTAAATATTATTATTATTGTCATTAATATCTAATTTATGTTAAGTAAGTAGGCACTAAGAAATTATTAAAAGTAGATAATATCATTGACATAGGCAATACATTCATTACCCGTATTTATTAAAAGTCATTAATAAGTCGTAACTTTTAGCGAATCTAAAAATCTAAAACTACATTATAGATTAAATTATTTTATTTTATCTATTTTGTGCTTTATAGACTAGATGCCAACACAACAATAGCCTTGATTTAAATAGTATTCGACTAGTTTCATTTATATTATAATCTTATTATGTTCATGATCTCAACTATTAAAAAAAATAATAATACTATGCAATTATAGAACGTGGTCTGTGCACATGTTTTGTCATATTTTTAATTGAAAAACTTATCAGGAACGTTTTAATTTAACAAATTTAATAACTCCACGTACTTCCTTTAAATTAATTGAAATAAATCTAAATATTTTATAAGGAATACGAAAAAGTCAAACATTCCAAAATATTATCCTCAGTAAATTAACAAATGCCCCTCTTGCAAATAAAATTATGCACTATTCAGATCAAAAACTAATAACTATAAATAAAGTATTTAAATCCTTAAATAAGGTTTCTCATTAAAATCAGCTCATAAAAAATTTAAAATACATTAGAATATTTAGTAATTGCCTAGGACGTTTTAAGTATAAGTGGTTCTGAGATCTTCTTCAATGTACCTAATTAAAAGATCAAGTGATAATAAATGAAAGCATCATTAATGGGTGGCTCTTTTCTTAAACTTGTTTTTTTTCTCACATCATCTTTACTTGTAAAAAATATTCTTATCATGCCATTGATACAGATTTTTTATTAAATTTAATAAATAAAAAAATAACATTTTTTTTGTGAATTATGAAACAAATATTATTTGATTAAAATTATGTTTTTGTTTAAAATAAGATTTTAACAACATATAATTTTCAACTCGTAAGTCATTTAAATTTATAATTTTATAGTATGAGAACAAAATACCTATTATGATATTGTAACAATGGTTTTTTGAGCAAAGCAAGAACATTTTTTTATTTTACTTAATATGTACCTATTTCACGTTAACTCTTTGATAATTATTTACCTAATTTATGTCCATGAGTCCATAAAGCCTGATATAATTTATTTTATTTTATTTCTCATGGTAAAATTTTTAAAGTATTTACAGACGTACAGTATATACCCAGTAGTCAATACTTATCAATAATATATTTTATTATACTAGGTACTCACTTTTATAAAGAGTACATCTGTATTTTGTTAGTTGATTGCTATAACTTTTAGCTGAAATTAAAAATGGACGCATTATAGCTTTTTTATTATAAATCAAAATGTATACCTAGTTAATAATAATTATTAGCCTCAATTTTGATATTATACAAAAATAGTAAGTTATAGTCGTATACATAATAATATGTTTTAGTATCTTAATGTATTTGCATTATTTCTTATACTTTTATAAATAACAGGTCTTTTATTATTTAGGCATAAAACAAGATTTAATTTATAAATAAATAAATACTTCATTAATATATTATATTTTTCTAATACGTTACAAAAATATAATAATACTTATTAAACACAATATTAAATAAAATAATATTTTGAATGAATTATAATAAGTTTAGCATCATTGAGATTATACTATTCAATATTCATGGTCATAAATGTAAATATAGATTTATATTCATTCCATGGAACCGTTGTACGTAGGCAAAATATAACTTCTCATACTTCTGATACATCAATCATTTAATTGTGATTAATAAACTTTGTATTATTTGAAGAGATTAATAAATTCAAGTTAATCACAACTGTTATAACATCGTGCATTACTACAAAATACATTGTCTAACACCTAGTAACTCTAGTAAGTAGTCGGTCGTACACTTTACATCATCAAATAATTACTTGATAAACAACAATACACATAAATGAGTTTCTATAACTATGTGTTTGTATTCTAATAGTTTATATTTTATTTGTATTTGCTAATGGCTCTAGAACTTTAAAAGTATTAACTTAAACATCATGTTGTAATTGTGGATATATAATGTATATTATTATTATAAATAGGAACATTCTTTGTTAGAAATGACATTCAGCATTTCACCCATCATATTTTTGACTTTAATTGAGTAATATTCGATATAATACACTGAAATTTTATGCAAATATACATATATGTTTAATATCCTTGTATGCATAAACTTGGTATAAGAATGTATAGCCTTAACAAATATGGACTACTAAATTATACATACTAGACACAATTTAACAATCAGTAAAAAAAAACTTAGTCATTATTCATTACTCATCATTATAATTATTACATTAATTCTTTCAAATTACATATATTTAAATTTAATATAAAAGTTTTAGAATTAACTTAGCACAAAAAATGGGATATATTATGATGATACATTGCCAACTGGACACATTTGAAATACAACAATAGTCATATTATTAAATAATGATAATAATCAATAATAAATAAAAAAAATTCTTATTTTATAATCCTAAAATAAAAATAAGTATTCATTTTATACAATTAAATTTAATACTTTTTTTGTAAGTCTTAAAGACACTTGAATGAGAGAGGGCTATACTTCAAATGATAATAATATGCTTAAAAATAAAATGAAATGGTACACATGGGAATAGGTACAAAATAGATAAAAATGAATAATAAAACTATTAGAATTAAGCTCTTTTAAAATTTAACATTAAGCAGGTACAAAAATGGTAAATAAGGGTATAAAACTAGGAATCTTAGTAAGGTGTAGCCCACTCCAGTATGTATATCTTAATGAAGAAATAGAAACTTTGTGTGCCAATCACGTTTTTCTAGAAAACGGCCAATGCAATCGTTTTTGGGTTCCACTACTGCTCACAGTTGATGTTGATGATGAGGATGAGTTTGAGCGTAAATTATGAGACATAGAACTGGTGGATGAACACGAGCTAAGACTGCTAGTAGACACTTGACCTCCATTGGAAAACATATCCATTACACTAGGCCTGTTCTTATCACGATTGTTCTTGTCAAAAGATTCTAAACATAGAAGATTGAATAGTAAAATTAATAAAATCATGCTTTACATGAAATGTTTAGTTATAGAATAGCAAACATTTAATTTAATTTCATATTACTCCACTATGTAAGGTTTGGGTTTTAGTATATTTAATACAAATTTAATATCTTAAGTATATTTTTAATTGAATTAATTATAAGTAGATATATAGCAAATAACATGAAAATGTAAAGATATGAATATTAGTTCAAACATTTATACTACTCAAGTTGAGAAATTTCATTACTTGCATTAGCAATTATCAGGGATATTAATATAAATTTGTTGAGTAAATTTACCTAACAGTGGAGTTTCATCATAAAGTGATCCTTGTCGCTCTGGCTTAACAAATGAATGCCTATTAGTTTCTAACAATTGTACTTCCATGACATTTTCAGCTGCTTTTTTCCATCTAAAAAAAAGAAATGCATTAAATTTAAAAATTATCTCATTGTTGAATGATTACACCTTACTTGTAATATTCTTTGGCATGTTGTACTAAATATTTCAGCCAATTACCCTTCTCTTCACCGTTTTCCACTGAAAATATAAATGATACTGTTCGCTTTTCAGATTCGTTAGATATTTCAATTTCATTACTAGTCTTTAACGCTCGAATTACTGTATTCTAGATAAAATAAAACAAAATATTTATAATGTTAATTAGTATACACTTGTCACTTATTGTAGAGCAAAAGAAGTAATGATTAAGGTTTATAAGAATTATATCTATCATTTAAAATATATTAATTTATAATTAATAGAGACAAATTTACCTTAGACATTGGACAATGATTACATTTTAACTATAGTTTGACAAAATATGATTAATTTCACTTAATAATTGTTTTACAGTAACATGAGAGTTATTTTTACATAAAATTATCCTTTAGTCAGGACTATGCGTACATAGTAACTAGTAACTAAAATTCATAACCAGAGTTTGGGACTTCAAGCATTTGCTTATTTTTTTGCCTATCATAAAATCTAACAGAATACTAGGGAAACTCATGTCATGCTACAATGATTTAAAATATAAAATTTGAAAACGCTCCATTTTGCTTATTTCCTTACTCAGTTTTTTAGACAAATTGCTTTTTTTTTAATTTTTATGATGATTTTTGCTTTTTTTATGTGTACGCTTAATTATGACATGGGCCATACTGACAAAAATTTAGAATTTTTAGTTATTGCTGATTTTAATTTTATGTATTTACAGTAATATTAGGACTGAAATTGATTTTTCTATTTAACTCAAGAAAATATTTAATTATTCAATGCAAAGAAATATTTTAAATAATTTTTTTTTTTATATAAATGGTTTGTTTTTTAATAATTATTATTGCTAGGTATAGAATATATTTTAAATTTTAAATGAAATAAACTGTTTTTAGTCTAGATAGGTAAATATTTAAAAGAACATTTTATCTAACTATCAATAATCAATAATTATAATTAAGTAATTAATATTTTAAGAAAAATTCTTAGTTAAAATAATACATTAGATATAAAGAAATAATAAAAAAAAATATAGATTTCAAATAAAGTCTTAATCTGAAATATCAAGTTTTCAGTATCACCCAAAATATAACAGTTAAAAGCTCTAAAATATTTGTTAAATGTTTTATTCTGGTATATCTGAATACCGAAAACGGTGAAAACACAAATAAGTCATTTGAGCATAATACCTTGCTTTTAATAATGGGAAATCTGATAAAAAATATCAAGTTTAAATTATAAAAGTTATTTGTATACGCTTTATTCGTTAATTGATCATGGAAGTTATTTGATTTATTATTATTTTTAATTCTATCACATTGATTTACATATTATACCTTATCAACGCGAAATGATTTTTGGGGTGGTTGAGATTTTGCTTCTTCTGCTGTTGACCATATCGATAATTCAAATGCTTGAAGGCTGGCCCACGAGTAAGATGATTCATCTCGTGGTCGTACACGCCCTGAATATACCGGAGATGATACACATTGGGGCTGTGCAGCCAACCGACAACAAAAATGGCCAAATAGAGGTAACTGGTTATTACGGTTTTCTGCTGGCATAAAAACATAAAACCATTATTAATCATTAAAATATAATATATATTTTCAGCTCTCTTTACTATACTATTTTGTTTTACTTACGAGTGCTCTCGATTTTCATATCGTGTGTATGTACTCTGTCATCCACTTCTTCTAAAGTCAGCTTGGCTGACGCCATTAGTTCAAAATTAGGTCCACTGAAAATGTGTTATAATTTACTTTTATACAGATTACCGATTTAAAAATAAAACGTGCAAGACGTTATAAATGTTTGATGCTTACATTTTACCGCTATTTAATTCGTCCCTCAACGTGGCAGCCAACTTCTTACCAACCGTGCGACTTATGGAACTGTGCAACGTGTTCTTAATTTTTCTTGGAGTACTAGCAATCGAAAAGTCGTCGCGCAGAACGTGAGCATATACTTCTAAGTCGAGTTTGAAATCCGGTCCAACGTTTTCACTGCAGCAATAAATAAATAAAAAGTTAGACATTTTCAGGAGACTTTAAAACACGGGACTTACAAGAGCAATACATCGTTAAACGTAACGTCGGTCATGGATCTATCTACCGGGAACATGAGGCTAGTATCGTAAAGTTGCGTGCCGATTTTAGCCAAACAGAACACCGCAAATCGCCGATAGTCACCTTTATTCTTGAAATGATCCGTGTCCCGCCACATCAACGGGAGTCGTAAGTCCGAAAGTGACACCCGAGCCTTGCCACCGTTCCATCCAATTCTATAAATTATAGAACAATAAAATATCGTTCGGTTGTATACGGTAACCTCACCGATTTTATAATAATAAAAAATTCATCAATACTTACTGTGGGGGTTCTCGGCTTTTCCGGTGCAATTCAGCGATGTAAGCGGTCATTCTTTCATTAGACGTCAACAAGCTCTTGGCGGCTTGCAGCGATTGAGTTTGATGTTTGCAGGCGGCAAGAAGTCGTGTAGTACCTTCACGCATTTTCATCTCGAATTCCATTTTTTGTTCTAATTCGTAATCCTGCTCAAAGTAACAAAAATAAGTCACAAAAATTATAAGTAAAAAATAATAAATAAATACACGCGTGCAATGAACCCAACAAAATATAGAACAATAATCAATAATGCATGTTGATAGCGAGAACATAATATTTCATTCACCTCATATATGTGTTCCGGGCTACAGAAAGTTTCTATAGTTATAACTTATAAGTTATAACTCATAAGACATATCCCAAATACAACGCACAGTCATAGTTTAAATGGGCGATAAAAAAAATACGTATCTAAAGATTTGTGTCAAGCCAATTTTTAAACTACGTTTTTATGTCACCATATAAATAAACATAATTACAGTAACACTATACGTATTTTAATAGGTTAAAAATGAATAAAAAAACACGAATTGCGTGTGCAAAAAATTCAATTTCTGAATTTCCCAGGTTCGATTCTACATAAAACCATTTTATAACCTAATTTTAATGATTTATTCGTGATGTTTTTTTAACATGCCTACTTCAAACAAGTAGTTGTAAATCGTTCATATTTCGTAAATTAAAAAAAAAACAAATGTTATTAATTAGGTAACCTCAAAAGGGAAAATGAGTACGTTTTCGAGTAATAAAAAAATACGATCAAAATGATCATTGATAAATTAATGTATTATGTAAGCATAATATATATATTATAAAAACTAGGTTGTCTTGGCTGATCAACCATACATTATACATAAGTAATTCACACATTAATATACAGTGTTAATAAATAGAAATAATGGAGAGTGTTTGTAAAAGGTCAAAGTAAATTTGCACACTACATCGACAAATTCTTGAAGAAAATTCAACTGTACATTTTTATACATATAACGAAAAGGTCAGAATAGGAAGTTAATACTGAAGTATATTTCGATATGCTTATAATGTTCTACTTCACTTACATTACATAGGTATATTTTAAATAACTAATTAGATCATAAGTATACAACAAAGAATCACTTCCATGTGCATGTATAAAAATAAAGTAAAAAAACACGCGTAGCATTCATATTGAAAACTATTTTATTGTAAAAGCGTGCAGTTTTAACAAAGTGAAATTAAATGTATATAATTTCTGTATAATTTAATTATAAAATGATATAAAACTACCTTATTGTTAAACGTAACTAATAGTTTATAACCTAATGATTTTAATAATCATATACTCTTAAAATACCTACGTAATAACTAATAAATAATAAGTTTAGTTATAAGTTATAATAGGTACTTATAAGTTTTAACTTAATATGTTACAATAATTTATACTAAATGAATGTCTTTTTTCAAACTTTGAAACATAAAAATATTTGAATTTATTTTAATATATACTATAATAATACATAGGTACATACAAATCTAAATTTTTTGAAAACATTTAATTAACAAAATACCAATAAAAAATATCATATAATGCATTTTATTTTATATTGGAATTTAAAAACTTAAATACAACGAATTTTAAACAGTATTAATGTATAATTAAAATTGGAATGATACACTTATTAATATCACAGTAACCGGGATAACAATGTACACTTAGGTGGCTAGGTACAAACAATATTCCCGCATTTTATTTTTCTAATCACAACGAACATCCCGTAAGAATAGGGTGGTCCAGGAATAAGAAAGATATACGGTTACAGGAAGTTATAGAACCGACACCAATATCCTGTATCGTCTAGGCACGTGTCTACAATAACATCTGTGGCTCTTATATGTAGGTACGGTACAGACTATTATAAAATTCAAAACACGTGTGACACACCACGACTATACTTCAAAAAAAAAAAGAAAGAAAAAAAGAAAAGAAGGGCGGTAAACTACAGTTTAATACATACAAAAATGTAATGAGAAAAAAACCATATAATTTTCACTTTTTATCCCTTGTTTTTTATAGATTATAGATAAAGAGCGACAAGTCATAAATATTAGCTCAATATCTGATATCTTCTAAGAACGTACTTAAAAACGGTTCTATGTATTTTTGTGGCTATAAAAAAAAAAATTGATGCTGGTTGGTTTGTAACACAAATTATTATACTAAGGATAACTAAACTTAAAAATTAATTGACACATTTGTAGTATAGGAATATGGATGAAAAAAAAAACGAAAAATTACTTTAAACAATAATTTAACATACTATATAAGTTGTTAATTGAAAGTGGTAAATGTTTGTTATAATAGATTTAAATGTTTTTATTCAGGTTCACCAAAATTCGTTTGATTATAAATTTATTCAAATTATTTAATTACAACTAATTATTATTTTTTAAAGATTTAAAACCAACATAAACCTATCGCATCTATAATACGGAATAATGTTAAGATAAATATATTTTAATTAGCTCAGATTTATTATTGTTTATTATTAAAATAACTATAAAATAGTTCATTTTATCTATATGATCACAGTTCACCTTAAAATAAGAAGAAAAAAGGTATTAACAAATGTGCTATATATTTCGATGACTCAAAACATTTAATAGTTTATTTATAATTTAATTTTCTTTTACAAGATAACTTGTACTGAATAAAAACGCTTGAAAGTACACATGATAAACACAATAATCTATGTTCAGTTTCTTAACAGTAATTTAAAAATTACTGAAAATAATACTAATATGTATCTATTCAGATTTAAAATACAATTGATTTATTTGTATATAAAAAGTAATGAATATAAGAAAAATGAAATAATAAGCAAATTTATTTACCATCAATTACCGTAAACTTGAATATAGATCGCAATAACAGTAAAATAATATTGGAAAAAGGTGTCACAGATACAAACATACAAGTTTTTTCCACACAGACAATGCATAAAAAATATTGGTAAAGCAGTTAAAGATTTAATAATGCAACTGATGACGTGTGCAAATATTTTTGAACAAAACGGAAATTAGAAATTTGTAATAAGAGATAAAATGGTACTTTTAGAATTTGTACTATTTGTTTTTTTTTTGTCTACAGAAAATGTGTATGTTTTTCCATTGTATTTTTGCTTACTTGATGTCTACCACTGTAATTGTGACTGGGCAATACGCCACAAATGACTCACCGACATCAGTTATTTTTTGATTAATTAATGTCAACGAGAGTGTTAATAATAATTACACATAAACGGCAATGGTTTGGAAACAGCCCATACAAATTTATTGTAAATGCAATAATTACCTACTTCTACATATGCATGCACTATACGAACTAGAATCTATTATCATCTAATTTTATAATGTAATTATATAAAATCTGTTATAATTACTGTAGGGTTGAATATAAACTAAAAAGTAATATATTTAAAATGTATTTTATTTTTCTACCATTAAAAATAAATTTATCGAAAATTAAAATAGATAACTACATTTTAAAGTTACAAGAAGTACAAGCATCATACAATGTAGTTCAATATGTGCATAATGTATTTATCGATTAAGAGTATCACATAAAATTCGGCACAATGGATGGTTACAAATGGACGTGGGCAAATGCATTTCAGTACCCAGGCTTATGCATTACATGTATTACACAATAGAAAGTATTGTAAAAAGTAGTAGCGAGCCTGGATATAACAGAAACATGTAAAGAAATAAGTTATGATTTCTAGATGAGTAATTGATACCTAAAATGAATACCAACGACACATTGTTATAATATAAGACTATATAGATACAAATAAAGAGAAAGAGAGACTATAAGTTTAGTTAAAATAAATTCTTAAATAAAATGTTTTTTAACATTCGAATAACTTCATTATTGGTATCAAAATAAAAAATAAACATATATTATGTAACACTAAAGATTTAACATACAATATAAGTTATATTAAATTAGAATATTAATTAAAAAAATATTAAATGTTAACGAATAAAAAATGAATACATTTTTAAATGATTTTATATTATATAAAGAAGACATTTATTTAAGTGATAAATTTAAATAGCCGAATAAAGTTAAATGAGGCACAGTATTGGCATATTCCTAATTCATATAGTGTTTTAACTTTAAGTAATACGTTAAATACCATTAAAATATTTAAAATTATTACGCAATTCTACAATCGGTTATATCGATTATTTGAAATGTTTTAAGTTAATTATCATAACTCAAAAGTAATTACCACAAAAGTTTAGTTTTTATTTAAGTAAAAGTAAAATTTCACCAAAAATATTACCATAATGTTCTTAGTTATATATTACTTCAAAATATCTTCGTTTTTACTATTAACTACATTCGATTTCAACTGTTTTTAAGATCGGATATGTTGAAAAAATTTCTTATCAAATATTTTATTAGTGTGACTATAACATATTTGCCATACATTCAATACCGGTTATTACGATGGTGCTTCTATAGTTTCCGGTTTTTAATATTATTCGAACATAATGAATGACTGCATGTTTTAACGTTTTTAAAAATATCTATACCTATTAGACTATGTATATATCTGTATATTATTAAAAATTCATATGTACAAACATAGTAAAAATGTACTTTCTTCTCGATACCAATTTTATGTTTTTCATTATTTTATATATAACAATTATATATACACAGGTATAAGATATGTATTTTAAAAACTCAATTAACGCCGTGTCATGTACAAAAAAGTAAAAAAAAAATTGGTTTGCGCCCAATACAATATTTAATAATATCTGTACAGGAACATCAGTCCGTGTAGTAAATAGGTTATATTATAGTAATATAGTACATTAATGCGATAACGGTGCAGCAGAGACTTCGACGGGAAAACGATATTATTTGGAGGTATTAATTAACGCTTGCGGAAATTGAATATAATACGCGCAGTTCATATACCTAATATAAATTAAAATAGTAGCGGTTTGTTCGGAGACCACGTTTTGTACATATAATAATTGATTCCGGGCACATTTAAAAAAATATATATATAAATTATATATCAGTATTTAATACAATATGTGCCTATATACATACACAGGTCACAGGGTGGTTGTTTTATTGCAAACTATGGAGTAATATCATAAATTAAATAATTTCAAAACTTCAAAATCAAATGAAGATGTGAGTACTATTTTACATTTTTTTACGTGTTATTGGCCGATTCGCGATAAAAAGTAATCGATCTGTATAATATACTCCGCGGTGATAGAACACTTTGTGTCATAATAATAATAAAAATAACAATATAATAATATTAATAATATGATATGCATTCGGCTGCCGCAAGTTAGTCGTCGGAGATTCCGGTCACGAGAGTTTATTGCCGAGGTGACTGACTATAATATGAACGAGTACCTATATACTTCAGCGTACGTTGGGTAAATCGGCGGCGTATTGTCCAGCGCAGAAACCTTCCCATTGTGCCGATCGCGTATGGTGATGGACGACGATTATAATACGCATATTGTGTCCGTACGAGGACCATGGCGATCTACTCGTGTGATCGTATGTAACAATAATAGTGCATAATATACCTACGACGATGAAGCGTAATAATAATAATGGTTTGTCGAATCATAACGGGTCTTTTCCATTATTATTTAACGAACTCTGCGGCTGATGTACACGGGCATGGCGAATTTCGCAGGACCGTACCCACGCGGAATCGAACGAAAAGAAAAAAACGGATCACTAAACGACGGTGTTACGACGAAAAATAAAGATATTCAACGTTGTAATTATAAAAATATAAAAATAATACCGCGATCACGACGCATCCTATCATTATTATTAAGTGAAGGAACGGCGATATGCATGTATACATCTTTTTAAGTTGTTTTTTTTTTCTGAGAAGTGAAATTTTTTTTGCCGTTTAAAAATATACAAATAACGATGGGTATGGTTTTTTTAATTTTAAAATAAAAAAAAACACTATGCTATTTGCAGGTAAATATGCATAACTAACCGTACGATTTATCACGCAAAATGACGATAAAAAATGTATTATAAACATATACAAGTCTTATTATAGGCTCAATTATAAATTATTACCCTTATTTTTAAATCATTATGTAAGTAGAAAAAATAGAAATCCGAATAAGAGCAAAAATCAACGATTAGTGACTCTAATGATTACAATCTTCATAAATGCATAGTAATATTTTTACTCATTTCAAATTGATTAATTAGTAGCAATTATACTACAAAGTATACTTGATAAACATTTTTATTATGAAGCAATTATAAGTAATATTCAACTATACTATAGATTAGATATCTAGTATAAAATATAGTCATCATTTGTAAATTACCAAACGCAGGAATTTCAAATAAAAGTATAATGCTAATTTATACTCATATATTTTATACTATATATAGCCATGTAATAATACGACTTCGATTGGAAAAAACGAACACGAAATATATGGTACTATATCGATATATTTCAGTTTAGTGTACCTATCGGTCACGGACAAGTCGGTATGACGGTATACCTAACTTTATGAAATAATGAACAAATTGACCTAAATTGGATGTAGCATTTAGCAACCTTTAAGGGTTGAAAAAGAAGTTAAAACACCTCTAACTCTCAAGGAATCTATTGGTAAAACCTCTATTAAAATCGGTCCAGTATAATTTCTAAAATAAATTACTTGATAGTAAAAACCTCATTCATATTAAAACAAATAAAAATCAATTATGAAAATAATTACAAAAATATATAAATATCATACCAATTATTTGTAAAGATATGATGTAAAAATTCATAGTTGGAAAAATGTACATGTTTAAAACTAATAAAAAAACATAACGTGTGAAATAAGGTAATAATTAAACATAATATCTATTTATTTATAACAAAAAATCTTAGGAAATATTAAAATAGATACCTACCAATATTAACTAATATGTATAGTAAACCTACGTTAGCGATGGGTTTATTTTTAAAATATTTATGTATATAATTTGTATCTTGGGGTAGATGTAATAAGTGAAAATGAAATAAGATGTAGTGAATTGCTTAACAGAAAAAGTCACTAGAGCGAGGGTCGTTATAAATACAGTCGATTACGGCACCGAGGTGTTATCATTTTTTTTTATCAGTGTTATCACATAATCTAATAGTATCACCCATATTAAATATTATAATATTATATTTATATATTCAATTATAATTTGGTAATTAACTCAATAAAGTATAATAATAATTATTAATTAATAAGTATAAAAATCAATTAAGTTTAATACTGCTACCAACAAAACGTAGTTCAACAGTGTTATTGGATTTACCGAGAAACCATAAAAAACCTAAAACAAAAGACTAACTTGACGTAATATTGTCCTAATTTGTATTTATTATTATGATTTTTAATTTTATACCTAAAAAATTACTTGATTGATTTATTGATTTATTTTAAAAATTGACGACCAATAGCATTATTATTATTATACTTAATTGATTTTTATACTTATTAATTAATAATTATTATTATACTTTATTGAGTTAATTACCAAATTATAATTGAATATATAAATATAATATTATAATATTTAATATGGGTGATACTATTAGATTATGTGATAACACTGATAAAAAAAAATGATAACACCTCGGTGCCGTAATCGACTGTATTTATAACGACCCCTAGAGCGATGACACTATCTATATAGTTTCAGATGTGGAGTTTAAGAGGGGGGAGATAGAGGCTATGTCTCTATTACACATCAAAAACTACCTATAAATAATTTCTTTCAGAAATTATTATAGAAGTTTGGTGTGTTTATAAATTATAATGGGCATAGCCATTTTCGACCAAAAACGTACCCTTCACTTTTCAGCCGATTCACATTTCGATCAAAAAAAAAGTTTAATATAAAAATAATATTAATGTTATTGAAAAATGAAAAATACATCATAGATGATCAAAACGGACAACTTGACAAATACAGTATATAGCTATGCTTTATAATTACCTAAAAGTAAATATTTGTATACTTTTATATTTGTAGGTATGATTTTTTTAAGTTAGTTTCAAATAACTACTATAAAAAGTAGTGAACCAGCAACCTAACCTAAACAGTGCTAACAAAAGTGAGTAAAGAAAAATGAATTATGACAGGTATGAATATTATTATGATTATATTATTATTAGTATTTTATACAACTTATACATTTTTTAATATTTTTTTATGATAATATGTATAACATAAAGACTTATATTATATAATTATTATCATTATTTATTTGTAACCTACAACTATATTTAAAAATAACTAAAAAAAATTATTTTTTCTATATAAAGACTTATAATTATTATTTAATAATATTTTTTTGGTCGAAATGTGAATCGGCCGAAAAGGGAAGGACACGTTTTTGGTCGAAAAGGAAATCAACCTTTTTCAAAATTTGGTCGAAAAGTGTCTCGCCCATTATAATCACGGTGTCAAAAAAGTTATGCTATCACATTATAAATGGTCAGTGATCACACTAATTGACATCTGCAGGTCATATTGTTAATAATACAATCTTTATTATCTTTATAATTTTAGCACTTATTCATTAAATTATTTTATTGAATTTTCTAACTGTATTCCGAATATCTACTACTACTGTTAAGTTTATTTTAATACTGCTTTACTTTTGCAGTTAGATTAAAACATGGTTGCAGTCAAAAATGGGTCAAGAAAAAGTAGTAGGGCTGGCACTACTTAATGTTCATAAAGAGTACAATATATCATTTGAAAATATAACTAATCAATTTGCAATGAAGAAAAGAAATCTAGATTTTGTATTGTAGACAAACATATACATTTGTTTTTATTTAATATGACTATATATTATATATTTTTACCTACAAATTTTATTATTGCTGCGATACATGTTTTCCCCTCTATATAAACCTTAAGTGGGTAAATAATTAAAAGTAGAATTTTTGGACCAAAAGGATATTACCCTCTCTCCCATTTTCACCGTTTAGAATATTATCATGAAACCAATTATTTTTAAGCTGTCTCGGAGATCTTCAAGCATTATGTTTAATTTTTTGTGAACTATTTGAAATTAATATTTTAAACGGGCGGGATCCGTTTTTCCCAAAATCAACCTTTCCCGTTTCGCCCAGATACCCGTTTCGACCAAAGCCATTTTAGCCGTTTTAAAATTAAGTTGGCAATGGTTTTTTAATAAAAAATTTTATTATAATTCACCATCAATTATGAGTTAGTTAAATATTATACGTAATAACATCCAGATAGAAACATACATAAAAATGAATAGTGTTGAAATTCAAAAAAAAAAAAACAAAAGAAAGATAAGAATATAATAAAAAACGTATACTTTTATATAGATCTGGGGAAATTACTAGATATGAATATTTATTAAAAACATGTGTAAAAATTTCAAAAAATAATAATTTGTAGTTTGATGACTTTTTATAAAAATGATTTATTATTATATTAAAATAAACTATAAAAAAGAAAACAAAATATTAAGTGTAACCGCTGGGTTACTTCTTTTTTTTGTGTAACTCATGTCTTTTTTCCTCTTTATGTTAACACATAATTTTATTGTAAAAATTTTTTTTATAGATTATATATTTAAAAAAAAATAAAAAAAATTATATTAATTAAAAACCATTGCCAACTTAATTTTAAAATAGCTAAATTGGCTTTGGTCGAAACGGGAAAGGTTGATTTTGGGCGAAACGAGCTCCCACCTTTTAAACATAAGTATAGATACGTGTTAATGGCTTAGTTATGGCTAGGTAAGACGATGGTTAATAATTTTAATTGTAATATAATCTAAAGATATCTCAGGACAAGAAACAAGACATAGAAAAATATCAATATGGTATGCGAGGACTTGGATTGATTTACTTTGAATCACCATTTTTTGTACTAGACAGTCATGCGAGCTTAATTTTTATAGCCACATGTAAATGCTTTATAAATTGACATAATAATCTATTTGATTATACAACAGTTAATTATGATAGTATATAAATTCATGATTTAAACTTTATAATACATAATATATCAAAAAATATAATTATTTATGAAAAAACTAATTCAATAACAGTTTAGTATATTTATATATAAAATACAGACTCTATAACTATTCATCGTGTGAATCACAGTAAATGTAAATGTAAAATATATATTGTCGAAAATCATTATCATTCAACAGCACTTCCTATTAAAATTATTTATCATTACTTATGTAAAACCACTCGTGCGAAAAAAATTCGCAAATGATGATATTACAATCTTTCATAAAGAGAGTATAATATATTATGTATTTAGTAACTTATACACTGTATAGTTTAATGCAGTTTTTGTTTATTTTTTAGCTTAATTTTATAACACTTTAAGCTTAGTCTAAAAATTTAAAAATATATACAATGTTTATAAGTAATCCTATAGTATAGGACCTATACTGTAACTAAAAAGTCTAAAAAATACATGAACACGATTTACTTTACAGACATTTTAAGTTCAAATTTGGATATAATTAGATACTTAAACAGAGAATAACGATTTTATATTGTTATATATACCCGTTTACAAACAATGAAATGTTTAAATTCAATTATGCGTTGACTAAAATTAATTTATCCTACCGTAATAATAGAAGAATACATTACTATGACACCAATATAATTGTATTTAATAATAATAGGTATAGGCTGAAAAATGTCTTCACTTAAAATTGTTTTTTGGACGAAATAATTTATCAATGAATTCAAATTAAACATAAACAATATACATTCGAGTTACTTACTCTATAAGACAAGGTAGATACATTTGACACATGCTGTACAATAAAGCGGTTACCTACCTACTTACCTTCTTTTTATTAATGTATTTTAAATAACTATCGTATATATCATCTAATAGATCTTATTTGTATTACTTATTATGTAATATATTTTGAGTATTATATTTTCAATAGATAACAATGTAAAACAGTTAAATCAATTTCGTCACTAAAACAATACATACACGCTTAAAATATTTTTAAAAATTCTCTTTGGTTCTTACCTTAAGATTATGAGCAATTTGCTTTATATAAAACATTTCCATGTCTTGTATAACATTAGGTTTTCCACTGGTTTGATTCCCGGTGGTCTCCAAATAAGCGGAATTTCGGCGTTTATCTTTCAGTGTTAGAGCGGCTAATGGCGGGAAACACGAATTCATGGCCGATGGTCGAATTTGACTACTGTAAAAGGGACGTATGGAATTTTACACTTTGGCAGAAACAAATGCGGAGAGAAAATTATTAAATCCTGAAGTGGATCTGATCCAAATCAGCAATGTCTCTCTCTATTTTGGTCGTCGCCATCGTCATGCGTCGACTCGTTGTAACGTCTAACATATTATTATATCCTATCGGTCAAAACTATGGTATATGTATTACTTATATACTTAAGCATAAAGAAATAATGGTTCGCATGAGTTACCAAAAACAAAAATTAAAACGTCGACAAAAGAAAGACGCTCATTCTTCTTTGATCACAAAGGGCACATGCCGTGCTTATTATGCATTCTACAATAAACATTTAGAATAAGTTATAATCATTTTTCTTCGCACTATTATATACAAGATTTTTAAAACAAAATGTTGAAATTCTAAACCACATTTTTCATCGTACTGCATCAAGATTATGGTTTTATAAGGATGTACAAAAACATAAAATTATATTTAGATGTACACAAAAGAAAATTTAGAAAAACACATGGTCCGTAAAAAAAAACAAAAGATTAAGGAAAAAAATAGACAGAATTATAAAATTTTAATAATATTAGTTTAGTGAAACGAACAACTGTTAAACTAAAAGGTTTAGAAATATTATCCTTATAATACCTCACAATACAATATAAATTATCGGTTCTCATTATTATTACCTCAATAAACAACGAAATACAGTATTTATACTTACGTCTATGTTAATAATATATAGAAATGAATTAGGTATATATCAAACCATTCAAATCTAACAATAACGACTTCTTTTTTACATAGATACATACTGTACATGGATCACATTGAGCTTAGTACATCAAACTTTAGCTTAGTTAACAAAAAAATTATTTATGTTAATATATTGTTTGCTTATTGAATAGAGATAAAAAAATAAAATGTCATAATATCAGTTATTATTCAATAATAAAGTATGTTGTTGACATTTTCGGGTGACCTACATACCTTTAGATTGCTTTGTCGTTTCAGTACTGATTTTCATATTCCTAAAGTTTATTAACAACTATTGAACTGCATATCAAGGCGATGTTTAATTTAATCTAATTTTGTTTTTAATTGATCAAATAATTTGTAGTTTAGAGCTTCTAAGACAAAACGGCTGATATTTGTTAATTTTTGCACGCAATTAGTTGTCTGGGGATCGAATCCTCAAGGAACAATACGTGTATCAAATTTCCTAGTCCAGCGTCCTTCTTGTTATTCATGAATTATTATTATGAATATGACTTCAGACTTTCTAATTTATTTTTAAAAACTACTAACGACAATTTGAATGCCACTAAAATAGTATGAAATTAATAACAGTTATTGTATTTATTCGGCCAAACGGATAAAATACATAAATGCTAGAATATGAATCTTATATAAAATATATAAGTTTTATGATCCACTTATTATTTATTTTCATTTAATTTGAAATGATTATTACAGTTAAACATAACTAAAATTAAAAATGATTAGCATCAATATATAATAGTGAATTGATGACTTTTTAAAACTATAAAAATTATTGTTATAATCTACTTATCTAACAAAATGTTATTAAAATAAAATGCATCTATTTACGAGAAATGATAATCATACCATATTTTTCAACAAATACTCTTGTTTCGTATGAAATTAAGTTTAAAACTTGACATTTAACTTATTAATATCGATTATATCGGTTACGAAGACCCTTAAGCCAATTTAATGATTTGCAAAGGACGCTAGATAGGATTATACTATACTATAAAATCTTAGTTACAAATTTAGTTACATGTTTGGTTAAAAAATATATATTATATTATTTTATGTGTAAAAATAATAATTATACTCAATATTTCTATCTTAATTCTCAATCTAAAAATATTTTAACAATATATTGTTACGCCAATGATTAACGTAAAATAAATTCGGAACAATCTTCTACACGTGTTTGCAGTTACTGAAATGATAACATGATGGTATAATAATATACATTACAGTAGAGAGAGAAATATAAAAGATAACATTTAAAAGCTTTCGGTCATTAAGTCAAAATACAAATCACTAGCAGGCATAGGAAAACAATAATGAACTTGTAAACATATAAATCAAATACGATTCTTAAAGACAGTATAGTAATATTTTTAAGGTTTTGCCGCCCGGGTTTCGTTCGCTTTAGAAATGTCACGCGAAAACCGGTTCCGCACCTTTCACAGAGTATTGAGAAATATAAGCAAAAGAGTTTAAAACAATCAAATGGGGCCCATGTAACCTTAAACAATATTTTATCATAATTATTAATTATACTATATAATAAAAAGTATATAGTATAATTTTGAAAACTTAAAACATTCGAGTCAAACGCGCGCCATGTATTGCCCCTTCAAATATATATTATTTGGTGTTAAACAATTAATGATTGACTTAAGAGTATTAATTTACACTTAATAAAATACATTTGTTGACGGGCAAATTATTATCTACAGCAATATATGATAAAAAAATAAACTTCTATCAAAAAAATATTTATAGCTATTTTTTTATATTAGTGCCTACTAAAATTTTAAGAAATTGATAAATTGTTTTATTTATAATATATGCATATATTTATAACTTAATACACACACATATATATAATATAAGAAGCAAGAAAACATGATGAACAATGTTACCTTACGATTGAGCAATATTACAATTCTTGGATTTACATTTTAACGTCTATCATTCAGCATACATTTTATATAAATCATCGAAATAATTAAATTATAATATATCTAAAACCTATCTAATATAGCCACGCATTTTCAATGATAAAACTGTCGGTCCTCAGATCTTTTGCTAATCATGATAAATGTAGAAGAACAAAATAAAAAAAATCCAAAATGTGTTAAAATACAAACGATAGAGGTTAAATAATAAAAATTCGATAAAACCTAATATTCAGTTACGAATCGCGATTATCATCATATATTTATATCTACACCTCCATAACAATTAATTTTAATCACCTTTTTTCTTACATACAAACGCACACGCTATACATATACGTATATATTATATACACGGTAATAGTATAGTATGCTGCGACAGTGTATAAATCACTCGAAAAACGTCACTTAATGTTTAACACACTTGAAATCTCAGCCGATAGAAAATGTATTAAACGTTCCTGTCTGGTTAAAGTAAAAACTTACATCGTTAACTATAAAGTAACGACTTTAATATGATCTTACCGCATATCATATGTTCATATTACACGAGTTGTTTTCGGTGATAACGTCAAAAGAGAAGGGATATTGCGAGGGTCTTAAATGTATAGAAGGGAGTAAGTTATACGTAGGTTCACCACGAATCGACTCTAAATCAACGAATACCCAGGTAGAGGGAGGGAACGTAAACAACGCATACGACTGATTTCGTAGGAGACTTCGGCGACGACGCACAATAGATTAAAATACATATTATCCAAAATATTGCAGGTGATTATCTTCAACATTTTTTCGACCAAACTCGTGACGAACTTACATAATATTCAAAGCAGGACATCAATAAGTGATACGACGGCGGAGAAGTCGGTTTCCGTTTATCAAATAATATAATATGACACTTTATTATGATACTTTACTACTACACTTACATTTCACACACACAAAATAGGTGCAGCGGACACTAGCACGAACGCACGACTACGGAGCTACGCGCGAGGGCCAATGTCGGACGCGGCGTGGGTTATTTTTATTCGGTACACAATACGCGACCTGCCGGCCGACGCCAACACTAATTGCGCGGCGAAGGAAACGATGATGTCACCGCTCACGGTGATTGAAGATCAACGATGATGACTATCGGATGCAAAATATCATGTGAGATGTGACATAATATTATCTGATCAGGTAGAAGGTTCTTGCTGGTACATATAATTTGCACATAATCCTCACAAAAAAACAAATGTCAAATTTACATTTTCACGTTTGACAAGTAGGTCGATTATGTTTTGGAATAATTTCTTATACTTTTTAAATTAATAAAAAATTTAATTTGGGTTTCTTTTAAAATCAATAGTGTTTATTTTTAGCCCAACTTGTCTCATTTTGGAAATAAAAATATTTCGATTAATTATAATGTGTATTCAGTATAACTTAATAAGTTACAACATATCTTTTGTCCATAAGCATCAAAATATTTCAATTTTGGAATAAAAAAAGTATCATAATAGAAAAAATGGCGAAGAGTTCTCCACAAACTCTGATAACGAGTAAATAAAAAACTTTTATATTTGAATTGACGACTTAATCGAACACAGGTTTTGACGATTTAAAATATTTATGAAAGATAAAATATACTATAAAGTTAAGTGCTCATCCTCCTCGTTCTAATGGTTATAACTCCTTTTCCCTTTAACTAAGTATAAAATGTAGCAGAGTTCAGAGAACCAAAGACACTCGATCAGTTAAATTTTTGACGATTGTAAAATCAAGTCTAAAAAGCTAAGCCTTATACATTTTTACTTTTATATCATACGTACATCGTCTTATACTAGCATCTACATTTAATACGTATAATCATATTCATATCAAGAATTAGAGATCAAACTGAATTTTTTGAATTTGCGAAGCTTTTATATTATTTGTAAATAATTACAACCAATCGATTAAAAATTATTAAAAGAATTTGGTAAGAAATCTTTAACAAAAAAGAATAAGTTTAAAAATAAAAATATAATTAAAAAAAACCCTGTTTGTATTATAATTTATTAGAATACATTTTATATATATATTCAATTAAATTACTGAACCTAATCAACATTGAACTTTAAATTATAACATGAAAACAGAGATACGAGTATATTATATTAAAGAAGTTATGAAAGTTTTTTTTCTTGTAAATTAACTTAAATTTAATAATATGCATTTTTTCTAAAATGACCAAAGTGTAAAAACATAAAAGTAATGGATATTTTATTTTATGATAATCAATTTAAACTATTTAATATATAATTATGAAAATATTTAGAAATATTTATTTCTAATAATTCTAAAATTTGAACCATGCTAATCATGATTGATGAATGACAATTAATTAACTTTATTATTTTAACACGGATAAAAATACATTAATTCGATTAAAATTAATATTTATTATCTGTATGATTTATAATACAATTAATTTAACGATTGGTTCACTAATAATTAATTATTGATCCAAGTACATAAAAAATGTAGGTACAATAATAATTGTATTTATAATACTATCAAAAACTAAAGAATAATTTTTGTACCTACTAAAAATGAAACATCAGTGTGACACACAATCCACATTCATATTAATAATTATTAATTAATATCTAAGCATCAAAATTATAAACAAAAAGTATTCAAAATTTAATATAGACAGTAAATTATACATTCATGGTGATGCAATAATACGTTTAGTGCATACGAATGAGTTCACACCTGCAGCAATAAAAACAGCGGAATGCTATAAGCCTAAACCAAACTAAATTGTTTTGGTATAAATTGTAAAGACTCGAGACATTTTTAAGTTATATCGAGATATTTTTTTATAAATATATATTATAAATGAAAAAAAACATATCATAATACTTTATAAAAAACGAATAAGAATCGATGTATAATATTAATTAAATTACGACAAACTAAATGCTGCATATACCTGATATAACATAAATTAACACTACTAGGTATACATTTTATTTTATTATCTTTAATAAACTAATCTAAACCTAATGTTTAATTATCATAAAATTAATTTAAATAATTTAAATTACTTACGTAAAAATCGTTGAGTAATTCCATACGTATTTCATGTGAATTTATTCATTTTATTATATATAAAAATGTTCTTCTTCCCAAATACTTATAAAATTAAAGTGTCTAATCTATAATAAATTAAAATTATATACGAACCAGACAAAGTGTAATAAAAAAAAGAGTTCTATTATTAATTTATATATAATAGTATACATGAGGTAAAATAATCATACATTAACATTATGAAATAGTTAAAATATATTATCAGATAAAATTATAATATTTTATGCACGATACTACATGATACTTTAAATTTTAATAAACGCCCGTTTAATGAAAATTAGAAACTCTCGAAAAATATATTATTTAATTTTTAAATATTTATACAAAATCAATTAATTGCTCCAAGAGATAAAATTAGTTAATAATTATATGATAAAAATTTAAAAATTTATATAGTTTAATCCATATTAGTCAAAAATAAAAAGAATATATTATGTTCTACATATTTACAAAATGAAAAACTAACTATTTATATTCAAAAATATGTATTTCATGTTAACTTATATCGAAAAGTACTGGTTAATAGCCAGATATAACCATTTTTAGTTTTTACCCTTAAACGTGTTTCCCAATCATATTTCATAAAAATTGACAGATATATGTTCCATAATTCCAAGAATAAGGGTATATTAGAGTTCACATAAACTGAATAAACAGTGGTACTAACAATAAGTGCCAAAACAGATGTAGTTTTAAGAGGACCTATACACATGCCTGTGTTGTTTCCGTCTTACAAATGCTAAAGCAAATTTGCGTTCAATAAAATAGATTTGATGTTGTTAACTTTAATATTAAAAGTAAATTGACTCATCATAATAAAACTTAAAGGTTAAAACAAACCTATTATCTATTGTCGGGTTTTTACGATATTTAAACGTATTTATTATTTATTTATTGAAATCCTGATTTTTAAATATTTAAAAAAATTTAAAACCATATTACTTTTAATTACTTAAAATTATATTATATACACATGCTATTTTAATAAATGTTCTATAATGATAAAAACGTATTTTTTCAATATATGAGAATCGTCGTTTTTTGTAAATTGATGATTATATATTACACAAACTTCAATATTTCAAAAATAATTATTATTTCAAATTTCGAATTAGATACACATTAAAAAAAAAAAATTATCCACCTACTTAACAAGTTACAATGTTATTATTTGAATGTTAGCAAGGATGTATAGCCGTGGTTTGGTATGCTCCCACGTGAAGCATAAAAGTAAGCAATTACATACGTGAATTTCTACACGAACAAAAATACATCAATATGTATTTTCCTGCAGGGTGATAAAATTAAATGCATTACTTTTTGTACTGACAAGTGCCATACCATATCTACTATCTAGCATCCCAAACTATCTAAACTTATTTTTATTACCTATGATACGATAGACACGATATGGTATGAACAATCCATTTCGTTAAGTTTAATACTCGTTAATAATTTAATTTTTACTATTATTATTATTATTTTGTATACGACATATAATACATGGATTAAACTAACATTACATAATATGTATGGGTTGGATTTAATTGAAAAATGGATTAGATTTTTTTATGCAACACTAATACAAACAAAATTTAACCACACCAACTATACATTTAAGTTGTCAGTAATAAGTCTGAATAAAGAGGGAAAGAAATTTATATTTGTTAGGTTTTTGGAACCTACGTACAGGTGTATTTATTTTTTTTGTGCTATAACTATTGCATATCCGTGAGTCCTTTTTACCAGCTACATCTCATAAAGGAATTTACATTCATCCACATGGCAAATCACACTGTACTTACATATATTAACTTTAATATTTTATTATTATACAATATAGTTAATAACTTACACATTAAAATAATAAAAATAAAAAATATTATTTATTTTATTGAGAAATAGTATGTCATTTAAATATTATTTTAGACGATTATTTTTAACAAAAAAAAAAGTAATATTTACTAAATTATAATAATCGAAAACGACTTGCCCTAGAATAAACATAATATATGTACAATTTAACGTGCTTATTCATAAATCCAGTTTTGCAGCCACGGACCAAAAATGTATATTTTTAAATTACCATCAATCATAATAACAGTATAAAGTATGGACTATTTTTCTGTATTATTATTGTCCATAAAAGCCTACATGATAAGCTGTAATAATAGACTACAAAATATAATTGCTGGTATTTTAAATATATCTACCTATAAAAATATTTGAAACGTTTTATTATGTACAAAACTTGTCAGAATTGAGTGATCTGTAATTATTAAGACCAAAATACATTTGTTTGATAACAGACAGAGCCAATCTCTACTACAATCAAGTTTTCGTAATCACTCACATGTCATAATAAATAAAACTATACATTATTTTTTTTCTTTAGTCAAATTTAATACGACAGTCATATTTAGTTAAATCGTAATTGGTAAGTTATTATTTACATTTTATGAATTACTCCTAGAGAATTTATTTATGCACTATTTTTTATGGGTATACATATAAGATATTATATGGTAATTTTTATAAATAACATAAAAATTAAATTTAGTATAACAATTTTCTACAATATTCATCTTATATATCAAAAATATTTATTATGTTTCAATTAAATCGTACAATTATATAATCCAAAACAAAACTTAACTTTTAAATTTAAAATTTTAATTAAAAATAGAGACGTGGTGAACGACGTTCCCCTAATGCAATTGCTTAGCCCTAGAAATTTATTTTGAATTAAATTTTAAAATTTATGTAGTCGAATGTACAATTATTATAGTATATTATTTATTTATTTATTTTTTATTATTATTATTAAATTGTTAATGCTCTATAACAAAAATTCTAAATTATATTACAATTTTAAATTGTATATTATATTGTAAGGGGGTAGTGTCACACTTTAAATACTTTGCTTAGGGTTTGAAATATGCTTATTATGCCGTTGCTTTTAAAAGAGATGAAACAAGTTTTTTAAACTTTAAGATTTTGAGCAGAGTGATGAATGTATATTAATTTTACATTGATATAGTTTTTTTATTTGTTGTTTCTATTATTAGTATTATCATCTTTTAGGGCATGGCCAAGATGACAGACAAAAAATAGATAAATAAAAAAACACACATCATTATAAAATCAATACATTCATCGCTCATCCGTTTAGTTTAAAATCAAAGTAAAATGAAAATTTTTACGAAAACCCATATTTTGACAAAATTTATTTTGAGTTTTTAGTGCAACTTATAAATAAATAATCATTTATATTTTTCACTAAATATTTAAGTTAGTACTTTCTAAGTAGTAAAATTTTTTGTCTCTTTTTGAACAATTTTAAAACATTATAATTATCTCTGCAAGCGGGATTTTAAAACTAAGCTCTTTCCATAACTATTTTTAAAATCCTATCATTGCTTTAAAAAGCGCGTATTATAAATTATAGAAATTAATATACCCAATAGTTTAGTGTTTAGGTTAAGAGTGTAAATGAGTGCACGATACTCTACAGTCTCTGTATTCTACATATAGTTCAAACAAAATATTTAATACTATCAAGTTTTATATAATTATCATATTATAGGCCGTAAAGATGCGTATACCTTATATATTAACATTCAATAATGGATGTTATATAGATGAAAAATTGAACTCTGAAATTAGTCATTTCAGCAAAAAGTAAAACGTGTAGTTCATAAAAGTAGCTATAGGACACAAGTATTAAAATATTATGTTCTTTAATAAATATAGGTACTAATTCAGAGTTAAATCAATTACTACGCTTTCTTAAGATTCGTGCGAAGCTGATTTAATTCACATATCTTATGTACATTTATAATTTACAAGATATGTATAAAATATAAATTTATGACTACCGTATTACAAATCCTAAATTATAAATCCCAAATACTAAATACTAAAACAAATAATTGAAAAATTGTTTTCGTTACAATAAATTACAAATGTAATTTGTAAATAGTGCTGGTGCAAAGGTAATGATTGTATATCAACATCAATCATATTTATTAATCATAGTATAATATTAACTAAATATTTTTTGACATTTTAGATTCAAAGTAAAGTAACAATCAAGTTTCAATAAAATATCATACAATTATCAAATTAAATATTACCATTTTTTTTTTTTTTGAAAGTGAGAAAAATGTCAAAAAATGTCATATAACTTCACTTATGAAATCATTTTCATAAAGTATTGTTGACTAAATTTTAAACTAAAAATTATTTAAAAATATTACTGTTTAGTAATTAAGTGCTGGTTCATAAAATATGAATGAAATAAAGTCGGATTCTCATTGCCATTGTGTAGGGTTGATAATGTTCAACTTGTAAGTACAGTAAAACCTCTCTATAACGGAATCGTTTGGGACCAATATTTTTTCCGTTATAAAGAGTTTTCCGTCATAGAGAGGTAGGAAATTATATATTATTTACACCGGGACTATTGACATTTTCCGTTATAAGGAGGATTCCGTTTAATAGAGGATCCGTTATAGAGAGGTTTTACTGTAATATTTTGCCTAATTTTATTACCTATGTATATTAAATATACCTACGGAACACAACAAAACACGGTGTAATGTGAACATCGTTTAAAATATATTAATAATTACCGATTGATAAAAAAAACATTATGTGTAAATACTAAACAGCTAATGAATTCAGAATGAAAAATAAATACAATAGTAATAAAAAACCGGATATAAATATTGAAATCTATAAAAAAAAAAAAAAAGTAGGGGAGGAAAATAAATAAATTAAACCATTTATTTTAAAACAATTGTATATAAGAACATCATATTCATGTCCATTCAACAATTTATTAATAAAATATAATAATAAAAAAATAAACCAACTATGCAAATATACTATGTTATACACTCTTTATGTTTTTAAATTAATACGTTTAATTCAGATAAAAAAAAATTTTAAAAAGTATTTTCATACTACACACTAATATTAACTATAAAATAAACCTAACATTATTTATCATTTTATATATAGTAAATGAGTATATATTGTAAATATTTTATTATGTATTTACAAAATATATAACTAATGATAATGTATGGTAATATAATATATAATATAATAATGATATTACACGTCAATTAAAATAACAATTATAATCATAAATATTTTAAATAAATGACACATATTTAGATAATATTATTATTTACTGATTAATTTAATGATACATAATATTAAAATTAAGAAGCCAAGTTGTAAATAATTAAAAGAAACAAAAATATTTTACAAATATCTATGTACCATAGATAATATTATATAATTAATATAAATATTATCCATATTATGTACATCATAATAGGCCTTATAATCAGACTACAAACAATTGTGAAATACAAAATGAATAACAATAACATTATTTTGATCTCATAGTTAACAATCAAAACAATCGACTACGAGTGTTTTTATCTGATGTATATTAATAAAATAACAATTTAATATTAGTATATTACAGATTGCATAGTACTATATGACTTTTTTTTGATGACTAATAAGTAATAAATATTAATTGATTATTTTCTAGAACATAAATAAATTTATTTTTTAATTTTAATGTTATCGATTAATATAATAACTAACAAGTAATACAATTACCGGATATAACAGTCGTGAATTATGATGAACATTAGTCAGTACCGATGTAAACCAATAAATCACACCATTAAAAATTTAAAAAGGCCGATTAAAAAAAAAAATATATTGTACTTTTAAAAGTCATATCTTACAAAAGATGCTATAACTATCTATTACATATTACTTTTTAGATACACTCGTATTTATTTTTAACACTTTTTTTTTAACAAGTGTCTTACTAAAATGAGTATTTTAATAAATATTTATATATAATATGCGATCATTTTTACATTAATATTTTAGTTTATATTATTTTATTTATAACAAACAGGATTTATTCGTCTTGAATGTATCTATCTATAACATAAAATAAATATCTAAATACAGGTTAATAATATAAAATGTATTTACAGTATAGATACTGATAAGTGATAGTACTCACGGATTGTAATTTTTTCTTTATATATATATGAAAATAGATTTAAATTATAAAATAAGCAAACTAAAATATTAGGTATACACATAAAATATATAGAAGTCTCAAACTTTAATTTGAAACTACACATAAAGGAATTTTTTACCGAGCTCAATCGGTCACACACGTATGTTACTATTATCGTTTGTGTGGATCGTTATTATTTAATAGATAATGAAAACAGAAGATGAAAACGCAGTAGTCGATTCAGAAAAGAGAAAACGTATACGTGTCATTCAGAATGTACACATTAGATAAAATTATACACAAGGATATTTCTTAAAACATTAATTTTATTCCTACATAAGTTCTAAAGGCAAAAATAATAATATAGATAATATTACGATTGTAATGATTAAAACTAAATTAAATGATTGATTAATTAAGTAAAAAATTAATCAATATAAATTAAGCTGGTATATGTGTATTATTGATAAGTTATTTACGTGCTTATAAAAACTATAAGATCAAATAAAACTGAAACATTATCAAACAAAGAACTGAATTTTTTTAATTTAAAAAAAAATGCATAAATAAAAATATAGTATAATATTTCAATTCAAAAGAGAGATACTAGCTAGAGATTTTCTCAACCTAACCCTGAATAAAAACGTATATTAAAAACGCTTGTCTGCAAAAACATAAAATTGTAGAATATACGAATTATTATAAGCTATAAAATAAAACAAGCAAATCAAATAAGCATTTAGATTTTAAAAAAATCAATTTTTACACGCTTTCATATATTATTAATATTTACATCTTTCCAAATAAATGTGATTTGTCATGGAATGTTGTGCGATTTATTCAATATAAGATTACTTTAGAATAATATATGTATATTACATAGAACTATATAGATAGGTACTAGTAAACTACTAAGAGCCTTAAAAGTTAAAAGTACCATTACATAACAATATAATTTCAGTATTCCATTCATAATATTCAATTAAACATACGGAAGTCATTAGTTAAAATATTATTTTCCTGCTATATTTTTAAAAAACAGTTGTTATTTATGTCAAATAATCAATTAATTAGCGTACCTAAATAATAAAATAAAATTTAACACTCTTAATCTACTGCTGTATGACGGTAACTAACTCGTTACCTTTCATAACATCCGTATAAGAAATAAATACCAGTTAACTTTATGAGAAACAAATTTTAACAATCTAAGAATTCATAAAGATATTATAATAACGAGGTATATAGATTTAGGTAGTAATATATATTATGTATTATTTAGAAACGTTACAAAAATTAAATAAATTCATTAAAATAAATAAAATTTAAATATTCCTATCACAATAACTTTTTTTTTAAAACAATTTTCTGTAGAAATTAATTAAATATTTATATATTGGGATATCATATTGGTTAAATATATTTATAAATCAGTTTTTATTGAAACAGAATACAAAAAATGTAATTAGGTATAACTCTATTAAGAGTTAAATTAAATGTTGATGTATATTATTAATGAATATTACAACTTTAATTAATGTCTAAACACCTAGTTGTTTATGAGTACAAATATCTAAGAAGACACAAAATAATAAATAATAAATATTAACCGTTAAAAGTTAAAACACATGTATAGAATACATAATAAAAAGTAATAGAATGAAATGTTTTAGGAGTGATTTCAAACTTAAAATCTTGGTCATTTTAAAGACAACTATAAGCTTGTTTACATTTATATTTGTATTAATAGTTAACATACGTCACAAAAAAACATTAAAAACATATTATAATTTCATACGTTTCATGTAAAATGATTGATAGGTCAGTAGATATGAATACTCTTTTCAAAATACTATACAGCTATATATAAAAAATAATAATAATAATATAATCATATTAATTTATTGACTAAGCAGACAAAGCCCCGTTTTTAAGGTATATTTATGGAAATACAATATAATAATTCAATTGTTTAAAATGACCAATTGGCTGTGAAAGGTTGATGGCGCACGATTTTTGCTATCCACCAACATCTTGAAAATACATTTATTATAGTATAATACCATTGATTATAAATTTATAAATAATAGTAAAATAATGATAATACTGTAGATACACAGAAAACGGGTTCTAACCATATGCATAATTAGAAAAAAATGTCTTTGTTTTACACTGTAACTGACTGCTAAGTCTGATGATGAAAACACTAAATGTTATTATAAAAACAAAAAAATATTTTAATATATTCTACTTTAACCAATAAAAATAATTTTTCAGACCTTCTACCAAGTTAAATTTGGTCATAAAATATATCTATATAATATATTTAAACTTATAATATACGGTTTATCATTCGTTTAATGTAATACCATCACCCCTTTATTAAATATTTTCCTTGATTCTGTACCTATCCGATTTCATTTTTCCTATTCACATGTTTAGTATTGGTACCTACTATATCTTCTACTATATTTCATTATTTTGTTTACCTATAATAACAATTTTCAATTTTACTCTCGTTATGGTGTCCATCTAAATGTTTTTCATCTCATAACCTCTATTATTACTCCATGTTCTATTGTCTAAATGGAAACTATTCGTTTAGACTTTTCTTTTATCAAAATATACCTTCCGTTTTTTCTTTTTTCTCTTTTCAATCTTACTATATTTTTCTTGTTTTTTTCATACTAAATTTTTTATAAATAATTTATTAAGACTTATTTTTTAATAACCATAATATAATACGATAATAAGATATTTAATTCCTATATGTTATTATAATTCATTTATTTTGACAACTTTAAAATATTTTTCCTGTTTCCAAAAAAAAAAAAAATTAACGTTAAAGCGTAAGACTTTAAACAAAAACTGATTTTTGATGTTTACCTACTTAAATTTAGTTGATATAATATACTAATGGATCTAATTAAATCGATTTATGTCAACACAACTATTTATTGTACATGTTAAAAAAAAATAATATATTAATGTGAAAAAAAAATTGGATATTTATAAGTACTTCATTTAATTTCAATTTACAAAATAATTTTTATAATCCCAATAATTTTCTTAATACGAATATACAAATTATGAAATGTATATTAAAAATATTACGAAAATTATAAAATTTTATAATATAAGATTATAGTTTATTTTCTCTTAATAACTCCCTTATTTCTTTAACTATTTTCCATTTGAAAAGTTACAAAAAAAATAATTTCAAACTAATTATGCACTAAAAAAAAAAAATAGCTTCCACTTAGTTTAATAATATAAACTACACAAAAATATAAAAATCTATTTTTCCGGGCTATTATGCACCAATATTTTAACTTTATTTCTATTTTTATTAAAAAATAAGTTTTAACAAATGCATTTGAAAAAAACATTCAATCATGTTGTATAATATTAAACACATTTACAAATTAAGATATTAGCAAAATTAGATACCTTGTGTACATTCATTGTTTGAGTAGAATTTTTAATAACTTGCACGCCTTGGCAAGTGTCGTCAGGTACTATGTACAATCGTATATGGTACATTCTGGACTCACAATAAATTTCATTAACAAACACTAAAATTGTTACACTACTTTATAATAAAATCCGATATGAATTGGCCAAAAAGGCAAAAAAATAAAATTCACTTAATAAATTTATAAAGAAATCTTAAAAGTATTTATGAATAGATTTTAATTTAAGACATAATTAACTATATAAAAAAAAAATGTACGTAAATTATATTTTAAAACACCAGTTTTTATACGTTTGGATAAGTTTCTGTTGAAAAATATCGTTTATTAAGAATAACCTAGACACATGAGACGTAGATTACAAACTGGACGAAATAACGTTTACGCACATTGCCTGTCAATTTCGACACAGCACGAGAACACTGCGCTACAATAGATAATTATTGTTCTATACAACCAGTCACCGATGATCGGTGGATGGCACAGTTAATGGCAGTCATAAAAGGAAGGAAACGTGCTTCCATAACTCCTAACGTGTTTCAATAAGTAAGAAATGATCACGCACTAACTAAAATACTACACTATATATAGGCAGGTACAATACATTTTTCCATTTTTTAAATAACCATAAAAAAATATTTTCAAAACTTCGCAGTATCAAATATTTTTAAGAATTTATTAAATGTTTTTATTAGATATTAAACACAGAAGTATAAAAAAAATGGAAGTTATGATAAATATCGAATATATGAACCATTTATACATACAACCGAATAATATTGCGCTTCAAACTATTTTTTGTAATAAGATAATTATATTATAAAAAATAAAATTAATTAATTAATTGTAGGAAATGTATTACTTGTAACTTATAAATAACCGTAACTAATTCACTCTACTATCTTAAATCTTTTAACTTAAAATTATGTTTAGGGAACTATTGATTCGATTAATGTTAAATGATTGTTTATGCACCCAGCATAGTATATTTATTTTCCTAATCTCTAAAAGTTCATATAAATAAATAATAACACAAATTAAAACATTATTCAAATTATTAATTATGAGCATTATGACGATAGAGTGCTAATATTTTACTGTATCGTCTGTATCTATAATGTTTTAACATAATATTCTTATCCCATACTTAAATCAAATAGATATAAATAAAGTTCTTTAAGATATACTTTAATAATAATATTATAGGTATTATTTTATTATTTTTATTTACTTATATTAACCATTCTCAATTGATAATTCTACACTCGTTATGACTTTCATCTAGATGTTTGTCATCTCATAATCTTATTTAATACTTTATATCTTTTTGTCTAAATGGAAATTATTATCGATTTAGACTTCTATCTGATCAATATATACCAGTCATTTTTTTATTTGTTCTCTAAGCTTATCGTTTTAAATTCTTAATTTCCAATTTATATTAGTAAAATACCTTTAAAAACACAACAAAGAAGAAAATACGGAATTTTTTTAGGACTAAGCTGATTTTATCCTAGGAAAATCCTGAACTTAGCCAAAACAAAGTTTGGAATCTGATATCGTGCAAATTTGATACAAAGATAAATAATTATAAAAAAGTATTTTATATTTTATACCATAGCACAATGTTGTCGTTTATAAACAAATTAAAATTACAAGTTGTTATGAAACTAAATTTATTTTATTATAAAAAGTAGAAATATAAAGTACTTAAATAGATAGTAGTAAATTGTGACCTAGTTGCTAGTAATGAATTTAAAACGACTTACAAAAATGAAGGCACTATATGAATACTGAAATGACGGGACTGCTATCTGGATAGCTTCGTACAGATAAACATTGGGCTTAACAATTATCTGATAAATGATAAGGATAACTATAGCTCAAGAGTTCAATGTAAAGTTAATTGTTTATTTGATGCTCTTAAACAGTTAGATAATGTATTCCGATTACATAATTTGTTTCATTTCACTGATATTTCAAATATATGAAACTTTCTATTGAATACTTCACCAGTTTTCCATTTTTAAAGCATTTTATTAATTTTAAGTGCATATTAACACATTGTACACAAACTTTTAGTGAAATTACAAAATTCAAAATATTGTATCATTAGAAATACTATTTTCATAATATTTGATTCAATAATTTTTAGGTATTTTTCGTCAGTATCAAAAGTCAATTAATTCAATCGTTCTATTTATGAAACGATATCGTTTTTATATATCTACAGCAATTATCAAATGTAGAATCTTACAAGTTACAAATAAATATAACAACTAATTGTCGAGTTAGAATTAAATCCTGATATGGTTTATTTCGAATACCTATTATACCGATAGTAAAGATACTCGAAATAAACCAGATCGTGATATGTAGATATCAAAATTTAGTTTTCTGTTTTTGTAATATAGTTACTTCAATTAAGATAAAGAAGTGATCGAAATTCCTAAAGTAAAATCGTCGTTTTTCTCACTAGCATGAGAAAAAAATAAGGTTATTTTTGATAGTTTTTAGGACATTTAAAATACAAGTCCCACTGTTAATACATTTTTGAGTTACAAAAAAGTCATAATAATATTTTGACTTTTAAAAGCAAATTTCAAACATTACTTTTGTCTCTTATCAATAATAATCAGTTGCCAATAATTCGTATCAAAGATAATATATTATTACTATATTTATATTTTTAAATGTTTTTAATTTTTAACTTTATGAAATATTTTCACGATAATCCCGGTAATTTTTTCCTTGATACTTTTTTGAAAGGACCCATCCACAATACACTTTTGTAAGCTTGCTGTATTACAACTAATAATGTAGGTAACTTTTTGTGAGAAAGACTACAGACATTATTACACAGGTTCTTAATTCTATGTATAAGAGAACTAGAAAAATATCAAAAAGTAATCCACGATTATTGTAATACAAATAAAAATATTAAATACTGGCATGTAGGACAAATCTCAAATATATACTAGGTGTATAAAAATATTATTGAAACTTATAACGTAAGAGTATAAAATAAATGTGTAAAATATAATTTTAATGATAATATAAAAATACATGTATCTATTATTGTATTTTATACGTAACTATATTAATTAATTCATCACTTTATTTCATTTAGATATCTCTAGTTTAAATTAGCTAAGCATTAAAAACAAACCAGTATTATAAAAGGAAAATTTGATAATAGTAATGATTTAATAAAATAATGTAAACGATTTTTTTTTTTTTTATGAAGGGATATATTGTACACTTACAACAAGTAGCCCAGAGTGCCATAATGGATAGTCTCTCAAATCAATCCACATGCTTGTTAATTTAATTAATCTATATTTTCGGTTAACTGTACTAAAAATGTACAAATTGTTAAATTTCTCAAATAATAATTGAAAAAAAAAAATTATAAATATACAGTGTTTGTAATTTATTACTACCTATTTTCCATAACTTTACATATGAAAAAACATAGACTTGATATGCTTAGGCGAAGGTACTTACCTTAAACTTGAGTCTTATCGATTCCCTCCGCCGAATTCTGCTGTGAAATTCGCTGATACTGTGTAAGAACGCGTTTTCTTTATCAATTGTCGTGCTACCAGGCAAATGGCATTTCGTTGACAAAGATTTTCTAGAGTTTTTAGACGTGGGAGCCATAATGATTTACAATTTTACGATAACACACGATTTTTAAATTAACTAGCGTTACGACTTTGACTTACTTATTTTTATGTCTTAAAAAAATTAAAAGTTATCAATGAAACACTACGTTATTGAGAATACACAACGATAACGTTCAAAATAAAACACAACAAATTATATTACATTCAAATTATGAAAAAAAATAATAATAATATATCTGTCAAAAACATAACAAACGTAAATGGCATTACTTAATACCAACTTCTATAGTTCTATAGCTCTATTATAGTATTATTATTTACTATTATAATTTTTTATCACATACTGACACGTCGTATTGGACAATAGAAAACAATGGTATTATAGTAACGGATTTTTTTCGAAATTTTTATAAACAACTCGATAACGTTGTAAACATGTGATAACACCAATAACAGCTATCGTGCGTGTTGCAGTGTCGCCACCATAGTATGTCACACTACTGGTCATTCCCCTATTCACTTAAACCGATAAGAATAGCGGTAGATACTAGATAATACAGCACCGCGTTAGCATGGTTTGTTGTCTGCCGGACGTCAGTGGTCAGTATAATTTTGAAAATTTGTGGCTTTTGCTTTACCAAATCTTCCGAATCCACAGGCTCGGTGACTCGTTGATCGTAATTTATCAGTCAACATTGTGTATTATTGTTTCTTCTGTAAATTCTTTAATGTATATAGTGAAACTAACAACTTTTATTTGATTTTTTATTCTCTGTTTAAAGTTTAAACAGTTTCCAACAATTCACGGTTAAATTTGTCGTCACTAGACATTAAGTGTAAAAGTGACTACTGATCAAACTATTTGTTCAAAATTTATAAATTTCACAATCGTCTTACATTTATTTCATCTATACTATATTTTTAAATGTTCACTGTTAGTTTTAAATTGTATTCAGTAAACTCGTAATTGATATATTTTATTTTAAAATGCGTATTAAATTAAACCTTTTGCAACTGACACCGGATAGAAATCCAGCCATTTACTGGCTTCACATAGACATGACGTGCATTACATTAATAAAACAACTTAAAGAAAAAGTACAAAAAGTGTTAAAGGAACCTCGTGATATAGAATTATATTTTGATAATGTACCATTTCTGGATGAAGATGATATCAATGCAATTAATGAAAATGAAGAAATAACGTTAGTAAACTTTTAATTCATCAGTAATTACATACTTCTTTTTTTATCATTAGTTGTGTGGAATAAGAATTTTCCACTGTACAAAATGTTTTAAAATACCACTTTAAATTGGTATTTTATCATTTACAATAACTAATAACTTATGTTTACACTTAATCATTTTATTTACCTTGTTTAAAATACATTGCTTATTGATTCATAGATACAATTTTTTCAAATTAAAATTTGTTTTTGATAAATTGAATGCCATTATCAAATGTTATTGTATGATTATGATAAACTAATTAAATTACTGAATTTTCTTACAGTTAATGACCTAAAACAAAATATTTAAATGTATTAGAAGATTAATTATCCCGCATAACCGACACTAGCTAATATATATTTAGCTATTACTAGTTAATTTATTACCTATTTGTTTTTTTTTTTTTTAGTGTTATGGTGAAAAAAAGAAATATTTATGATGAATCAAAATGTACCATAACGAAATCAAATATTATAGACCTGAATATGATTCCTAATAATACCAATGGAGTTTTATCACCTTATCATGAAGTGATTGAAGAATCCAATAATCATATTGAAAATTCAACTTCATCTGAACTATTAAAAAATCCTAAAAAAAGAATACGCAAGAGAACACATAAAAAAAATAAAAAAAACATTGAACCTGTTGAAAATGTAATTTATTTAATTTGTAATATAATTTATTTTATACTCATTAAAAATGAATATTTTTTTAGGAGTATGTGGGTACTTTATCTGAGACTTCTATTGTGTCATCAAAGGAAACTTGTAAAATGCACAAGCGTTTTAAATTAGACAATACAGAAAACCTTCATCTAGAAGATAGTTCTCATTCCATACATTCTGAAGAAGAAAAACTTGAAGTAACAAGAGAAATTTTTCGTTGTGACTCTCCAGCTCTAAATTTAAAAGAGCAAAAAAATATAAAACTTCCTAGTATGTATATTTACTCAAAATTATTTTATTTCAAATTGATTATTACTGCTAACCATTTAATTTCAGTTTGGAAAAATGAAAAACCATTAAATATTAAATTCCATAAAGTTCCAGTATTTGTACGTGGTCAAGCATGTACACCGATAACTTCTACACAAAATATAAATTATACTGAAAATGAAAATAATAAATCTAGTGATAGTAATTTAAGTGAAAATTGTGATATGTTAGTAGTAGATTGGAAGAACATGTCTCAAATAAAAGTAACAAATATTACTGAGTTACAAATTCATGATTTATTACAATTCAAAGCAAGTTTTTATATTATTATATTCCGTGTATGAATATATTTAATTATAAGTTAACATTATTTTTGTTTTATCTAATTATAGATTATGTCCATGAACGAATGTGGTGAACCCCACTTGTCATCAGTTATAACTGCTCGTTTAGATCACATTTATAAAAGTACATTACATATTCAAGTACTTTGTAAGTTGATAGTTTGTTATTATTTATTTATTACTATACATAAAAATATAAATGTGATTAAATTGTCATTTTTAATTATATTATTTATTTGTATTAGCTGGTATAAAAGAATTTATGACAATTAACCCCAAATTCAAAATGGATGATGAAGAAAATATTGGAACTCAGCGTGAAGTCGAATTTGATGATCTATATGACATTTTTAAACTTGTCTAATCTGTTAGCTTGTTTTATTTTTGTATTTTTATTATCGACTTACAAATGAATTTATCATGTTTTATATAAATTATCTAATTATTTCTATTTGTTGTTAAATATTTTATTTTAAGATCCTAATTTAAAGACACATTTAATAAGTATCAGTATACATATTAATTTTAAAAAAAAAATTAATAATAAAAACAAAAAAAAAAACCAGAGCCAATTTTAGTATGCCCAAAATTATTTAATGTAATAAATTTATTTTAATTAACAACAGATTACAATTAATGAATAATATTTTTTATTTAAAAATAAAAATAATATTTGGAAATATTTTTATTTTAAATTGCTGTATAAGAGAAGTTTGTAATTACTAGAAAGTATTATCTCGTGAATTTCATAGGTTTTATTTTATATTATAATTTTAAAAAAACTCATAACTTACTTCAAAAAAATTAAATTTTTAAATGATATTCCTAATTTTAAACTTCAGTGGTAGTGTCACAGATTTTATTTTGTGGTAGTAGTGGTGACTAATGACAGAAAAAAAGACACTTTTAGAGTTTAACACGGCTTCTTATGAGGTACAGATTTGCAATACCTGTTAGAATACCAGCACTTCTAGACGCCAATAAAAAGATATTTCCCATTATTCTACTTTTCTAGCAACTGTTTTTCCAAAAATTTTGCAGACTATTAAAATATAATATTATGTGAGCATTAAAAAATCAGTGTGACTAGACAAAAATAATTTTATATTTTTGATAAATTAATGGATACACTGATATTCCACAAATTGAACTGGGTAAGTTTTGAGTGCACAACAAGAGCAAAATACTCTATTCTATGACTACATACCTACGATCATATATGACATATTATATTATATAGTATTTGATAAGAGTCATTTCTGATTATTCTGTGGTAGTGACGTAATGTATTTTTTTTTTATAACGACGGTACAAAGATGATTGTTATTGTAGATAATACTATCTAGTATTAACAGCCGTTGATGAAATATTTATTTTTTTGTACGTCTATGGTCTAATCACTAACCACTAAAATGAAAATTTATTATTATTGGCATTCGGCAATTTTTATTCCTATATTTACAATCGACACAGTCCCACATTTCCGACTCCCACTATTCCCTCTTAAGTCCCGTTCGACTCTATAGTTTATATGCTTTAGATGTTCGGTATTATAGTGGTATTATTCAATACTTATATACTTATTCATCACACACTTACACCTCTTAATCATCAATCATTCCTCCTCGCGTAGTATTTGAAACAATTTTTTGTCAGAGCATGAAAAAAATCTCACGACATCCGAAGGTCAACCACATGCGAGAACCAGTGGTGGTCGCTTGTTGCTACTTCAATAATTAATGTTCCTCTATAGATAAATGTATACACTATTATTATGACGTTTCTTTAACTATAATAGTTTAATTATAGACTCATTTTTTAATTATTTGATATTGATTTGTTATACTTGAAATTGTTTGTAGATATATAACCATAACTTTTTGTATTTAAATCTTAAAGTTTAATAACTATAACGGGTATTAAAATATGAGTCTCACGGACACTGTTGGCAAATGTGCCGCAATTGCAACCATTGGAACATTCTTTGCTCCTGTGTAAGTACCTATATAATTTAAATTTAAATAGTATTCAGTATTTTGTAATATTTAAAATTGACAATTATTGGCCTAGATGCATTTTAAAATCATGTTGCTTATACTTTTAAATTTTATCATTACTTTTTGAAAAAAAATTTCTCAAAAATATACAATCTATTACTTTTTGAAATTTTAAACTTTAATTGTTATCTATATAATTTAAATTGCTTTCATTTTAGTGTTTTATTATAATAACACTTCTACTTAATTTTCTATCAACCATATAAATCAATAAAACATTTTAATTCTAACTAGGTTGCTACCTAGTTAGAAAAGTTTCAATATTTTTTATATTTTGGTTCTTTGATATTTAAACAATACATAAATTATGTTACGAGTAGTGGTAAAATACCTGTAATATATAGAACTAGTAAAAAAAAATATCTAAACATAGTTTTTTTAAATATATTTAATACATGGTTAAATAATTGTTTATACTTGAATAAATTTTAAGAATTTGTGTTAGCTACCAATCAAATACATTTACTAAATATTTTCATTTAGTTTGATAGTTTTTCGTTCTTCTTTAAGAGTACACCAAACTAGTATGTGATGTCTTCGTCCTACAAACGTATAATAGAAAATTTATGTTTATTTAATCATAATATATGTAAATTTAAAATTAGTAATCTTTAAAACTAATACTAGACTCTTGACTTGTTAATCAATAAAAGCTTGTTATTATAAGGTTTTAATAGTTAATTAGTCAATAAGCAAAGTATTTGAAATAAATACTATAACAATAGTTTAAGGCAGGGGTCGGCAACCCGCGGGCCGCATGCGGCCTGCACAAAGGTGGTTAATTTTTGTGTTTTACTTTTGTTTAATAACATTTTTCATATAATTTTCAATATTATATAATTCTTTTTCCTTTATAAATAAAATCTTATCTAACCGTTTCATAATAGCAATACAATTATAAGTATTATATCATAATATGTAATTTTTTTTTTTAATGTGGCCCTTGATGAACAATTGAAAAAAAAAATGGCCCGTGTGGTTAAAAAGGTTGCCGACCCCTGGTTTAAGGTATAAAATTAAAGTACCCAATTGGCTTAATGCTTCAATAAAGATAATGATCTCTTGATATTATATGGGTTATTAATAATTTATTTAAATATAACTTTGATTAAAAAACTAAACATATTCTTTATTATTAATTTTATAATGTATACTCAAAGATTACTTGAAATTGTTAACTTTAAAGTAGCACTAGGGTAGTTAAATTTATCCTGCATTATAATTTATAATAGAATTAAGTCATAATCAAAAATATGATTTTAAAATATTTAAATTATATGAATGTGTTAACCTCTAAATATTGTAAAATATGTAACAAAAATTAAAAAATATAAAAAAATATATTGTTGGTGTTATCTTATTTAAAGAATCAAATAATTAGTATGTAAATGATAATAATTGAAAAACAAACTTAAGTGTAAAAATACCCAAAATAATTTTAATTCTTCCATGTAATATAAAAATAATTTAAGCTTTCTTTAACAAACATGAAGATGCTTGTAAACCTATTCTCTGGTTATGATATTTGTTTATTTAGTAGTAATATATTAATATAAAATAAACTCTACACAGTAACAACATATAGATTATAATTGTATTAAATTAAATTTATATTTTTAAAATAATATCTAAGAAGTAAATATTGAATTTAAATTATTTATAAAATGTAAATAATAATGATTTACACTTTGTAGGTGTATTGGTATTAACTAATTTTCAAAATATATTCCAAAGCATATCCATTTGTATAACTTATGACTAATCATAGCTTTGATATAATTATAATAATAATAGTATAAATATTTAAGTATAATTATATTATACTAGATTAATTTAACAATTTTTAATTTTATTTAAATATAATTGTGTTATTTAAAAATATTTATTAACACTTTACTATAAAATATGCAATGGCAAATAAATTAATTTAGAATGTATTTGTATTGCAAATTATTTATTTATTTAAGTTACATAATTATAGTTATGTATTTAAAAAAAATATATTTTTTTAATCCTTTTTTTATCCAATTATTAATATTGAACTTATCTTATTTTTAATAGCTAATCTATTTTAACCTTAATAAAATAAGACAAAAATATATTTATTGATTAGCTAATACATTTTTAACATTCAATTATTTATATTTCACTGTTTCAGTCTTATATGTCGGGATATAATAAAAAATAAAAGCACCAAAAATGTTGATCCTACACCTTTTATTGGAGGTATGGCTATGTAAGTATTATATTGATAATTTTAATTTATTCATTTAACTGTTCATTATAATTTAATTTGTTTAGGTCCATACTTATGATCAAAAATGGAATACTTATGAATGATCCTAATATTATACCAGTTAACATTTTTGGATTTATACTAAACTTGATTTATTTTTTAGTGTTTTATTTTTATACTGCTGATTCGGTAAATAAATTATTGTTATTTTTAAATATTCAATGTTTTTCTAAATATTATAATGTTTTTATATTTGTAGAAGCCATTATTTTCAATGTTAACAAAAGCCATATTGTTCACTGGTGTATTATGGGGATACACAACAGTTGAAGATGAAAAACTAGTTGAATACCGTTTTGGAGTTATTCTCACTGTATTAATGTTAACACTAATTGGATCTCCTTTATTCTCTTTGGTAATTTTTTCTAAGTGCTCCATTTAAGGGTGGATCTAGAATGTCTGTGACTGAAGGATGATCAAATATCAGTATAGATTATCAGAGTTTATTTTAAGATTGGTTGATATCTGGGATTGAAAAGAAGTTTATATTGAAATTAGTTATGTAAATAAACCAAATTAATCATATTATTAATCAAATAATTTATATTATATCACTCATTCTATATATATATTATTTTTTTTGAAAGTGAGAGAGAATTGCTTTCATGCAATTCCCTCCCCTACTTTGAATCTGGGCCCAAACCTCATTAATATTATTCAAGTATATTTCTTCAAAAAGAAACCAGTAAAAGTATTTTTAATTTTTAGGTAAATTGTATAATATTTTTTATTTATTTTCTTAAAATAAAATCTTTCATATTTAATTATTATATATATTTTTTGCACAAATTATAAAATTAAAACTAGATTAAAATATTTGTAATTATTTTATCATGTAAATAACTTTTCAGACTGGTATTTATCAATTCTATTTATTTCATATCACCAGCTTTTATTTTGTCAATTCTATATTCTGACCAATGAGAAAAGAAACTTGTACCTCAACAAAAATATGTCCATTTTTTTCCATACGTATGATAGTATGTGGACTAGTGTATCAACATTAAAGAAAAATAATGTATCTCATGCTTGTTACAAGTTCTTCTCTGTAGGTTAGAGAAGAATACCTATTAAATATTGACTATTAGTTTATTACTTATAAATTATTAATTAGTAATAAATAATAATCAATAAGTATGAATGTTTTCTTATGGTTTATACGTGTTCATTTGTTTTACAGAATGATATCATCAAAAATAAAGATGCATCAATGCTACCTTTTCCAATGATTGCTTCTGGAGCTTTTGTTGGATTCTTGTGGTTAATATATGGGTTGTTAATAGACAACATTTTTATCAAGGTATAATAAATAATGCTATTTTAATATGCATTTATATTAAAGTTCTTTTGTTTTAGGTTCAAAACATAGTAGCTGTTGTATTGTGTTTAATACAATTGGGATTAATATACAAATATCCTAAACTAGATAGCAAGAAACGTGATTAATGAATATAGTTACCAATTTAATGTAGTTTTTATTTATGAATACTGTGATTAACTTTTACATCTTTCAATATTACATTTACATAATATCCTTACATTTCCATTATTTTGAGTGCTAATTTACATAATTAATTAGTTTTATATTAATTAGTAAATTCCAAAATGTGATGTTAAAGTAATAGTTATTAATTTTGTGTCATTTTTTGTTTTAAATAATTATAGTTAATGAATATAATTATACAAATAATCAAAATCATTCCAATAAATTAAATTAATTTAGTTACCTATTTCACTGTATTTCAGTTTAAATTATTAAAATCATAAATACAATTTTAGAAATTAAATATTCTTTGTGAAAAATTTATTTTTTGAAACAAAAACTATTATATATTTTGTACAATAGTTTATTTTAGGTAGATATTTTGATGCTGTTTTTGTATCTTTTTTGAATGAAATACTTAAGTTGATGTAAGTATCTTGGTATTCAATGAGATTTGTTAAAGACCGATTAGTTGACGGTTGTAGGAATGTTTGTAATTTATTTATTACAAGTTACAACTAGATATCTAGTTTACAACTGCAGCTGAAAAATGAAGGAAGTGCCTATTCGTAAAATGTTACTAGAAGTCTTTAGGATCTAGAGTTTTAAGACTACATTTGGTATAACGTAGAAATAGCATTTTTTAAAACTATAAGTGTGCATAACTATGAATCTAGTTTTATTTTACTAAGTACTTATCACTGCGACATTACCTTGTTATTTTTTAATATATCTACTGTTGTGCAAAATTTAAGTAGAAATTTAAAACATTCGCATAATGGCCATAATGTATTACCATTTTATTAATTGCATATTGAAATATAAATCTTAAAATACAAAATTATTATTATTACCTACATTCTTTTTGAACTATTCATTGAATCAAAAATATTTAAAATGTCTAAACATAATTTTCTTTTAGCTATTTGTATTTGAAATACAAAATTGGATAAGATTACATATTATTATTTTAATGACAAATAACAATGTTCATTATTTTGTTATAGTTTAAAATCATTTTTTAAGATTTAAAACTTAACACAATGAAAATTTTCAAAATATATGAATAGGTAGGTATGTAGATTGACAGTAATTTATAGTTACATGTTCATATCATAATTTTGTCTTAGATGTAATTGATCCATGCTCATATGTACCAAATACCCTTAGATAGGTATCCTAATCAAGGGCGCCCATAGGAAAAATCTCAAGGGGGGGAGGCAAAATTTTAATTATGTCTAAAGATGGGAAGGGGTTTATAATTTTACATACTATTATATTTTGGTATCCCGTCATTTCGTCGCGGGCATTTGATCGCACGACAATTGGATGCGTACGACATTTCGTCGCGTGTAATTTCAACGCATGCTACATTTGGTCGCATGTACCTATATTTAAATGTATAATTATATTATATATATAATAATAACATTACATATATTAATGTATATATTTCAAAATATAATATATTATAATATCATAATATTAGATAAATGGATTATCGACGATGTTTTATGGATATGTATATTTAACAATATAATATAATATACAATAATTCTATAGTATCTTTATAATTTAGTGGTAGTGGTGTAGTACCTACTTATCGTTTACCCATCTTTATTTCAGTTACCTATTTATTATTTGGTTTTTACGTGAGTCTTTATCGAATATTCGAATTATTACAGTGTAGGTACCTACTTGCCGTATGAGTCTTAGTCGATTAAGTAGGTATACTAGGTAGGTATAGTGTTATACAGTATACCTACGTCTACTTAGTACTTACCTCGATTCACATTATAATATTATATTCACACATATTATTTATTTTACAAATTATAAAAGCTATGTCTTTAGAATTTATAAAAAGTCAACGGGGGCATGATCTAATTCATGATGGTTTTATTTATAATCGAGAAAGAACTATTGGCGATAAGATTATTTGGAAATGTAACGAATCTAAAAATTGTACTGACCGTGCTCATACAATGCAAGGTAAAATTTTTAATTTCTTAGTATTGGTATTCTAAAAAATTATTTATTATACACCTATTTATTAAATAGATATCGTCATAAAATACAAGAAACATAACCATGTACAAAATAGGGCAAAAATCGAAGTAAAAAAAACTATAAATCTAATGAAGGAAAATGCTATCACGATAATTATAAATATTTCAATATAATATAAAAATTTTTATTTTAAACATAATTTAAAAGTACTAAAAAATTGTTATGTTATTATTTCAATAATTTTGATGTTGGGCTATAATATATTATTATATTATTTTAGTTACCATCCGAAGTGGCTGGTTAAATGCCGAATCCAAAATGTTTAAAAAGAACAATTCAACGGGTTAGGAACATTTTTGAAGCCATTCCTGTAAATCCACAAACATTACATTTTGAAATTCCGGATCAATTCAAATTGACTTTAGAGTTTAGACGGAGATAATTTTTATTATACGACAGTAGTGATAGTGGCATATATTTCGACTGAGAGAAATTAAATTTATTAAAAGATTCTGAACATTGGATTTTTGATGGAACATTTTCATCATGCCCGAACTTATTTTATCAATTTTATACCATTCATTTAGTATTCCATAGTGATATAATACCTTTAGTATACGTTTTATTACCCGATAAAAAGGAAATAACATATAAAAAATTATTTCAAGCATTAAAATCATTGAAGTTTAATTTATGTCCAAAATCTTTTATCGTAGACTTCGAAAAAGCAGTGATGAATGTAATTAAAACCGAATTTCCCAATACGAAGATTCGCGGGTGTTTCTTTCACTTAATTCAAGCGATTTGGAGACAAATACAACACCATGGTCTTGCAAAACAATACAGTGACGATGTACAATTTTTATTAGAAGTACGAAAATTAGCTGCACTTGCATTTGTACTTGCCGATACAATTATTGAAGCATTTGAATCGTTATTAGAAAGTACATATTATATTGAAAATGAAGAAATGTTATCACCACTAATAACATATTTTGAAGAAACGTGGATTGGTCTTTTGGATAGGAGAGGAAATCGTCGACCCTCATTATTTTCCATTTGAAATCTGGAGTTGTTATAATAGGTTACAAGAAAGTTTACCCTGGACTAACAATAAGATAAAGGGTATAATGGATTTTCAGCAATGATAAGCCATACGTGACCAATTATTTAGAAATTTATCGAGTCATTAAAAAAAGAAGAAAGTTTAAATAAAATGATAATAGAACAAATAATTGCTGGGCATGTACCATGTAAAAAAAAAAAAAATATAATGATTCATCTAATAAATTAATACAAATATGTATATATTTAAATAATAACTCAATATGTGAGGTTTTGAAAGGTATTTCTCATAATTTAAATTTTTATAAATAATAATATTTTACTGCTTTATTTTATTTATTTTTTTTTTTTGTGCTGATTAAAATACTTTATTTTTGTGTTTTTTTTTTTTAAATATTTTATTTAGATTATTATTATTATTTTGATTGAACTTAATTTTACATTTTATAAATAAATATATATTATAATTATAAAATTAATTTACTGATCTATAAAATTATTATTATTTAGAATACATCTAAGTATATACGATGAAATGGCACGCGACCAAATGTAGCATGCGTCGAAATTACACGTCCAATTGTCATGCGACCAAATTATTGCGATGAATTGACGTAAGACAATATTACTGTGACGAAATTATGTATAACGTTATATTTTATATAATATTAAACTGGAAAATTATGAAATAATAATTATTTATCCAATTAACCATATAAGTTATTTATTGAATTTTCATTTGATTAATAACATATATTTATTAAAATATTAATTTACAAATAAAAATTGTAAATTTTTTTTTTTAACACCAATTATATTTATTACTTACTTATTCTAAGTATTCATTCGTTTTATCATCAATTGTTTCCCTATATACGCTTATCATGCATAATCCATCAAGTTTATCTTCAGTATCTCCACTCGTTGTAGATCTTGTGTAAACAATTTTTCAACATTTTCTAGATGGGGAACATATCCGTCCCTTGCCTCCCCCATATGAGCGCCATTGTACCTAATATAAGCTACGTAGTTAGGTAAGTATTTAAGTATATTTATAATTTTCATTCGAAGTGGTATAAAAATAACATGTTATAAATAATTAATACCGAAAAATCATTCAATAATTATTTAGAATTTATTTTAAATACACTTAAATTTTTTCTTATTTTGTACCTATGTTTAAAATTTTAGATTCTGAGGGGAGCAATGAATTTATTGATTTTACAATGAGTGAGTATAATGTATGTGTTTTTTGTGTATGTAACTATTTACTATAAGTTATCAATAAAATAATTCGATTTTAAACTTTAAGAGTGATTTTGAATGTCAAATCGCATATAATTTGTACTTTAAAGAATTCAATATTAAAAACATAATTAATTTTATAAATGTTTGTAGTTTATACATAAATAAAATTATGTATTTTAACAATGAATAACGATGTTAATATTTTATTATGATTCAAAAACATTAGCCGTAAAGGAATTTATTATTATTATCATTTTAAACTTTTTGAGTCATAGGTATATAGACATAAAAAATAAAAATAAATTTTCTATAAATATCGATAATGATATTTATATTTGACGCTTTCTTATCACATTAAATCTGTTATCAGTTATATTCCATAATCTGTATTGTCTATATTTGTTGTTATAAGCTTATTACTTACTCATGTAAAATTATAAGAGACTTATACAATTCGATTTCAATGATTATATTTTAAAAAATGAACTGAAAACTGAATGTAATGTTCTTCAGAATAGATTGTTTCTTCAAAAACACTTGGAATCTTGCGCCAGCGTTGGATTTTAAAATGTTGACCACGAAATGAATCGTTATGGACGAACAACAATCAGTGTCCGAAAGTGTGGAGACGAGTTCTATATGTGAAGAAGAGCGGGCAAGGAAATTATTCCAAGCCTGTGATGGCGATGGCGATGGTTACATCGATAGGTGAAAACAATATAATAATACTATAATTATGATTTTTACTGTATCTATTTATTTTTTTCATCTCAATGGTCGATCTTACTTTCCACTATGCTCCATAGAAGAATCATAGAAATAATAAAAATAATAGAATGCCTCAACATTATCAAACTGCTAATTATTATGATTTAATGTATCAGTTTTATTAATCCTAAATGTTAATACAACATTTCCTTATGCTCATTTAGCCTTGTTAGTATTGCAGAACATGCAAGACATATTTTATTTAATGATTAATTAGTAATCATTAGTTTTAACATTATTAGTTCTTTTTAAAAAATTATCTTGTAATCTCTAAATGGTTATTAAAAATTATGTTGACCTGAACATATATTTTATTTTCCTTTCCTCCTCCCCCTTTTAAAAATAACCATATTTTATTTAAATTATGGTTTATTTTTTTTATTTGTAGTCGAGATCTGTTGACAATTTGTCGTCAGTTAAATTTAGAAGATAGTGTTGATGAATTGATGAAAGAATTGGGTGCTGATAAATCTGGCCGTATATCATTTGATGAGTTTGTTAGACGTCGTTTGGAATTACGAACAGAAATCAATGCACTTCGTGTCCACATCTATGATCCATTGCCTGAATACTTGCCTACCAGTAGTGATAATAGTTTAGGTAAGATTTGTAAATATTTGATTTGAGTTTTTTTATTTTTTATTAAACTATCTTAGGAGCATTATCTGGTGGTAAACATGAAAGCTGGGAATTTGATAGTGGTGCTAGAGACCTAAGTCCTGAACCAAACTCTGTTCGTATGCAAAATCTGCTTCAAACAGGAGGATCAGCTAATTCTGGAAATTTATTACATCTTGCTAATAAAGTAAGGAACACAAATAGTAACTGAATTTAATATATTCTTAAATTGTACTTATCTTATATAGTCATAAGTATATTAAAACTAATTTATTAAACTAAAACTATCTATACATTTTAGTTGCATTTGGCTGCATTAAAGTCATTGAAAACTGAAATATCAGATTTAACTAAACAATTGCAATTGGCTAATGAAAAAAATGAAATTCTTGAAACATCTATAAATCAAATCAAAGTAAAACTTAAACTTTAAAAAATATTTTTAAATATTATTATATTTAATAATAATTTAATTATTGTGCAGGTTACAACAGAAATTGATATAAAACAGAAATATGAAGAAAGAATAACTGAATTACATTCAGTTATTGCTGAACTAGCCCGTAAGTTACAAGTTCAAAGATCTCAAGTTATTACTGAAGAAATAGAAGAAAGTCAATCAGGTAATTTTGCCTTTACAATTTAGATCTATGTAATTTACTTTTATTGATGTCTATTTTTTAGAAATTGATGCTCAAAGTATTGAAACATCCTCATTTATTCAAGAATCCATTGTTTTATCTAAAGAGGTATGTTTAAAAAATATTTTGATTCAAAGAAGAATATATTATAATTACATTTGTTTTTAAGATTAATCATAGTAAAATAAAAAATATAATATACTATGAATCATCAATCTCTTTTGATTGTATATAATCAACATTAAGTTATTTAATTATGTAATTTAAGTAAACAATTTAAAAATATTTGACTAATAAACTTTTTATTTTGTGATTTAAAATATATTTTGGTATACAGTCAACTTCCAATATAACAAAGCTCAGTATAACAAAAATCTTGTTCTCTTGAAATTATTTCGATGTAAAATCAACATTGATGTAACAAGCTCTCAATATTTCACTTTTTCTCGTTCCCTTTAAATATAACAATATTACAAGTTGATTATATTTAACAAAAAATATTGGACAAATCTTTGAGGTGTATTTTTAGGAATTGACTTAATGCATTATAAATATTTATAAATTAATTATGACTTATACACATATAAGAATGATATACTCATATACCACCTGGTCTTCATCTTATTATTGTTAGCAATTTTATGCTTATCAGAACCAGTTTTGGTCGGTAGCTTTAATATTATTAGAGTAAATTGACCTATTATATTATCTACTATACGAGAACATTAAATTGATGTATATAAATTATTTTATAATGTATCAATTTTTAAGAGTATAAAATATAATAATTATTCATCTAAAAAAAAAAAATGTTGTTAATTTATATTAAGTTTTTCTTTTTTTAGGGTGACTGTGCAGCTTCATTTGATAACCAAGAAACCAAAAATCATACAATATATACTGATGTACATACTAAATTGGCTTTAAAAGAAGAAGAATTAAAAAAAACAAGACATAATTTGGAACAAGTAACTGATGAAAAAGAAGAATTAATATTAAATGTAAAGTTTGGTATTTATGACATTTTTAATTTCTTCAATTAGAATTCTATAGAATACTGATACATAAAAATGTATTAAATGTATAAACATAATTACACTGATTTATGGATAATAATTAAAATATCAGTTATAAAAATGAAAGAAAACAACATTTTGCGAGTTTTCTAATCAGTAAAAATTCTTTATTGTTTATATATTTTACTTTAAATAATTTTAAAAATATTTACTACTAGGTTTCCAGATTTTTATTATATCCTAATAACTTATGGATAGTGTTTAAAACAAAATTATATTTTAATCATACAAGTTAAAAAGTTATGATTTTTGTACTATATTAATATTGTTTTGATATATATCATTGTATCTTATGAAATAAGGTAAATAACCTTACTTTATAAAATATAAATAAATTATTTTTTATTATTTAAAAATACTAGTAATCAAGATCATTAAAGACTTAATATTTAAAATTTTAGCTACAGGATACAGAAAGCAGTTTTTCATCTGGTCCTATGTCTCCATCTCGTTTGTTAATGGAGACATCTAAATTAGCTGAAAAAGTAAAACTGCAAAAACTTATTGAAGACAGTGCAGAAGTTAACCTTGAAGGCACTAGTGTATGACTATTATTTTTTTATCTTTGAATTAATTAATTTAACTATTTCATCAACAATTTTCTTGAAATTTTAGATTTGTCAAAAAGCCATAGCTGAACGTCTTGCATCAGCTGCAATTTCTGATTGTAATTTATTAGAATCTGAAGACAAAGAAGTGTTAATGCGCCAAGTTGAACAATTGCAAACGCGTTTAGATCATGTACGTTCACAAATGGCAGTACTTGAGCTTATGTTTGAACAATCAGCTGCTCAAACTGATAAGTATGATTTTTACTTTAAATTGTAATGTTTTATAATACTGATGTATTAATAGAATATGTTTATTTTTTTTTTTTTTATACATTAAAGATTATATCTAATACTTGGAAAATATGAATCAAACATGATTGCACTAAAACTAGAGGTAGAAACGAGTGAAGAAATAATGAACTGTTATTCATCTTTATTGTCCATTTATGATGGTTCAGCAAACGAAGAAGAGAAAATGTAATTGCTATTTTTAAACATTTTATACACTTTATAAAATTATTAATTTATTTTAATTGTACAGGATGAAAGATGAAATCATAGAATTGTTACATAATTTAGATGAAGAAAAGAAAAAAATTGGATCAACAGTAGTTGCTTTAGAGTCGTATCATTGTGAAGAAGAATCTGTCAAACCAAGAAGTCATAATCAAGTAACTCGTATTGATTTAGAAATGGCAGTTCTTGTACAGGAACTGATGGGAATACGAGAAGAAAAAAGTGAACTTCAAGAACGTTATGTTGCATTGCAAAAACATAACTGTGAGTTAGAAAAACGTTTGGCCGAGTGTGAAGAACGATCTAGAATAGATTTAGATACAATACAAGCATTAGAGCAACAGTTGTCATCTGAAGATTTTGATAGTAATGCTAGTGTAAATGTTAAGCTACAGAAACAGCTAAAAGATGTTACAACAGCACATCAACTTGCAATGAGAAATTCTGACACTAGACATAAGCAAAATATTGCATTGATTGAAAAACTTCGCAATGAGAACACGTAAGATTATATTGTTTTTATTATTGACTATAATTATTTATTTGTTCTTAAACTACAGAACACTGGAACGTAATTTGGAAAGGGCTAAACGTAAATCTCAATCACGTTTAAAGAAATTGGAGTCTGAAATTGAAATTATGGTCAGCACACACACTCTTCAGGTAATATTCTCTTATATTTAATAAATATATGTGTTTAATACTACAATTACATTGGTTTTAGGTAAATATTTTAAAAGAAAGAATTGCTGTACTGGAATCAACAATCATGAATAATGAAATCAGTAAAAGAAACGAAACTACTTTATGAACTTTAACAAAGTTGATTAGTCATAAATCATAAGATTTGTGATTTTTTTTTTTTTTATAAATTAATCCTTAGCTTGAAACATAATGAGCATTGCTAGGCTTTATTCCAGTTCCTTTGAATATATATGACTTAAGTACAATATACGAGCAAATAATATTAGGTTATAAAATAACTTAAATTCTCTGGTTTAATGGTATGACTATATTATTATGAATAATCCTAGACATTTTATATAACTAAATTATTATATTAAATATTTATGTAGCTGCTACATAATAATAATAATAATTATTATTAATGTACTTATTGTATTTTTACAACATACTATTAACAAATAAAATTATATAATACATACCGGGTGTGGTGCAAAATGTCGACAATAAAATATTGAAAAGTATGAAATATTGACCGTGTTGTAATTTCTATAAATCAAATTGTAGATTTTGAATTTTATTTTCTGATAGCAAAAAATGTTTTTTTATTTAAATAATTTTATAACATATATTAATAATAATAACTTTGATTGTACCATCATTTAAAAAGGAAAAATGATACAATACATTTTAATAGATCAATATTTGGTTTGATTTGTCAATATTTCATACTTTTCAATATTTTCACAATCGGCATTTTTGCTGTGTGCTTTTCGACTGGCTTCCATACATATCTAGTGCAATTTATCATGATAGTACGACTATCAAACTTATTTGATACTCAAGTTTTTTATGTGTTTTTTAAACATAGTTTATAAGTTTAAAGTAGGCAAAATGCTTTATTTTATAATACACATTTTTATACTTTTTTTTATATGAAATATAAAATTGTGAAAAAATAATACATGAGAGTGTAGTTTTTACTTATTTTTATACCATAAATGTTTTAAAATACTTTATACATTAATAGGATTAAAGTTAAGATGAAATTTTTAATCAGTATCCATTTTTTCTGCTTTGGCTAATTCATATGCTCTTATTTGTTTTTCCAAATGAGCACATGCTAATTCTATTTCATAATTTTTGCTCACTAATCCTACCCAATTGGCTTCTAAATCTCGTAATTTTTCTCCTACTTGCATCTGCACATTTTTTCGTTGGAAATTTACTTCTTGAATTTGTTTTCTAAAAACATTAATTTATTAGTAAATCAAGAAACATATAACTACAGTTCATAAAATTTATATTTACTTTAATTTAGTCACTTGTGTTTGCGCAGCAGCGACACATTTTACTAGAACTTCCAAATAAGATTTCCAGGCTTCTGTGCCATAATCCATCATCAGTTCTAAGTTTGTAATTCTGCAAGACAAAATAAATTTTCATATATTTTATCCAAATTTAGTTTTAAGAGGAGAAGATCAAAGACAGATCTCATATTTATAGTAAAGCAAATACTAAGTAAACATAATAATTAATAACTAGTGTAATAAGAATATCTACAATAATGTTCATGGATACCAAGCAGGATTATGACAATATAATCAGAAAAATTATGGAAAATCTTGACAAATTTAAGATTTTTATTTTTAACTTGATAGAACTGTACAATAGTAACACAAAATATGTGGTTTGGATACAGGGAGAGGCAATTGATTAGGTAGGAAGTTAATAAGAATTCCATAATGACAAACAAATTAAATGAAAATCATACACTCCCAAGTATTACACTAATAGAAGTAATACTAACTACGATTTCAAACAATAAGATTAGCTGTATTAACATATACAAGTATATATGAGGTTGTTAATAAACCAAGAAAATTCTTAGGCTAGTTCTGTCTAATAATAGATCAAATATGTTTTAAGTAGTGCTGGCCCTAAGAGGGCAACTGGTACAACCGCACTGGACTCCGAGCTTGTGGAGGGCCTCCACAAATTATATAATACGAATATCACTTTAAACTAAATTAACATAATATCATTGTTCTAGTACGCAAAATATGTAATAGCTACACAGTTACACTCATGCATTTATAAAATTGTTTATCGTCGATGACAGTACAAAATTATACAGAAATAAAGTAAGTTCCTAAGAAAAAATAAATAAATATTTATAAATAATTAATAAATTAATACATATGGGGCTCCGCAAAATTCTGCACTGGGCCACAAAAATTATCAGGCTGGCACTGTGTTTTGAGAACGATGAAAAGAAAAATAATTTATTGATCCATCTATAATACCGAGACTAATTTGTGGAAGAAAAGAACAGCTGATTAACTAAAACAATCATATGGAAAAAGAGAGTAAAATACAATTTATGAAAGGTATAAGAATGGAATGGACGAACAACATCTGAAGAGCTAAGAATACTATAAACATAGCACATGAGCAACATTAATATTAAAAAAATTAACTATGCTTAGGAGATATGGCAGATATGAGACTCAAATGATATGGAGATCTACATTGTGTATAAAAACTAGGGAAAGTGGAAGAAATTGGTATTAATACCAAAAAACCTAAACAGTCTATAACCTAAAAAATAATATATACCTTGTAGCTTGATGTTCAAGTTGGGCCATTGAGTTTTCTAAACATTCATTCCAAGCAGACATATCCGTAAGTTTTCCCGCTGGCGGTGGAGGTAGCTCATAACGTTTCATACTCATTGTTTCCATAGGCAAACGCTGCTGAAGTCTATCAAATTCTGTGCGCATCATTTCTGTCTGTTGAATATTAATTATTAGAATATTTTATTATTTTAATGTAAACATGATGTTAATAATCTTCAAAATGTTTTACTTTATAATGGTGATACTACTGTTTTAATTAAGTTTACTAATTGTGAAGGAACAGATAATCGATCTTAAAATAAGAAAATAATTACTTCAAACGCTGATACATTGAGTGACGGTAAATGTTCAAGATAATTTTTTGACGGCCTATAACGACGTTTTTCATCTTCGACCATACTGATTGCCTATTAATCGATTAAATTGAATAATTAGTGTTTATTATTAATATAACATGAATATATCAATACTACTTACCGCTTCACGGATGCCAGGCTCATCGTACCCTTGATCAATATACGGAAGAGCATCGACAATAACTTCGCCAGCCATTGTTAATGTCCCTGTATCGACTGTATTACTTTATTTTTTCACAAAGACAATAACCAAGAAATTCAGAAATTGAGTCTTAAATTTAAAACTTAAAAGCTACCGGTTATCAGTTTATTACTATGAAACTTGGTAATGTAATGATATTTAGTTAATTTAAAAATTCTAACTGTTAGCAAATAGAAATTACTTGTAAATAAAATACTGGTGATAAGCTGCACCTGGCGCAAACGCCGCAAACCGTCTTTCTTTTATCTGCCATTTGCATCATAATAATTGTTTAGTCTCCGCCTCCATATTATAATATAATAATAATATTATCGTGATATTCATAATTATCGGTTTTTCAGTAACCGTCGAAGAACCGTAACGATTTACGATCCTATGTAATATGATATACACACTATATATCATTATTTGCTATTATTGTGGAGGTTAATCATGATTCATGAATGATTTAGTATTGGTTATTTTACCACGAGTTACGAATAAAAATAATATTATGGTGTTCGTCATATTAAGCTGAAATTCAATCTTACGAACATTTACAAACTATATTATAGTTAAAAATGTAAACGCAAATCTCAAGACATCCAATTGCACACGCTTCTACAACCTGAGAACAAAAACTAAAAATCTGCGTCTAAAACCACGACTATTTCAAGATGTTCTCCTATCACAATCTGACAATCAAGCGAAGACGAAGACCAAATTTAATTTAATTTACCACTAAAAATTAATATTAACTAAAATGTTTCAATTTTAAACTTTGAGGGTGAGTTTAATACAGTGATACCATATTGGAACTAGATATACTTTAAATAAGTCAAAATTGAAAATTCTCAGTATTTTTCAAAAGAAAAAATCCAGGAAAAATAAATTCATCATTCTTACACAAATCCAGTTTTTGATAAATCAATTTTGTTTATTTGGTTTAACTCGAAAAAAAAATAACCACGCGTAGATACTTAAAGTAATTCACCAGATGTTAAAATTATCATTTTTATTTTAATAAAATAAATATTTTAACTCTTTTTGAAGCATCTAATATCTATTGTCGAGAATGTACCTCACATACCATTTTTCACTAAAAAATACTACAAGTTTGAACATTTTTGTTATTTTGGAAAATGTAATAAAAAATAAAATAATAAAATACATAAAAAAATTGTGCCCATATAGTTTTAGTAGGTTATTTAATATAGATATAAAAATAACTTATTTTTATTTTTATTTTTTTGAATTATCTTCAATATAATTTTATTGTCATTAGAGAAAGAAAAATTAAAAATTTGAAATGTCTAATGGCTCAAAAAGAATCATCGTGTGGTTTTCAAAACCATACGAGTAAGAAACGTAAATATAGACGTAAAAGTTTGTAGAGAATTTAATTCAATACTATTTAGGGTGTTTTTCTGTCGAAATACAACAAAATATAAAAAAATATATTCTAGGAGAAATAATTATAAAAGGAATGGGATTATCTGGTGTCACAAAAAAAATAACACGTAAAAAGTAGAAAATTATTAAAATCGCCAAACTCATAATCTCATAGTAAAATATAATTAAATGTCGTCTATCTCCAACTATTGATTATAGAAAAGTCTATTCTAAAATCAATATTTATAACTTACACCTATAATATAAAACGGGAATATAAAACATCGTGAAAAGAAAATACTAAAGAGATCTGAAAAAACAATAAGGACTTGACGAAACAACGAGAAAGACGGAGAAAATTCGAGAACGTTCTATAACGGTAGCGGCTATTATGGTACAATGGTACATGTTTAATTTTAGAAAATGGTTAGCAATAACTATTTAATACTGATAGGTATAATTCACAAACTTACAAGAGTACAACTTACACCCATAAGTACCTACCTAATATAGTTTATTTAAGTTTAAAAATTGTCATTGACTCTGGAATACAGAGTAAATGTACCTATATATATTGTATTAGGCATTTTCAATTTTCTGTATCAGAATATTGATAAAAAAACTTTCTCAGTCATCAAGCTTAAAAATATAAGTAAGTTTTACCTATTTACATATATCTAGTAATTAAAAAATATTGAAAATAATTAGGTACCTATACCTACCTATCTAAAAATTTTCTATAGATATTTAAATTTTGTTGAAAATAAAGATAGAAATGTTAATAAAATCAGATATTTGAATAAAAAAATAGTTTTTTTTTTTGCAATCAAAAAAAAATATTAGCTGTTGAAAATTGGAAAATTTCACTATTATCTACTAAAATTATTATTTTATACATATAAAATATATGGCGAATATGTCGTTAACATATAGTTGACGTCCTGTATTATTATAATTGAGACCATTTGATGAGAAATGAATAACAAAATATAAATGAAACACTGTAAAAACAATTTCAGTTAAATTATAATTGACTACTTATTGATTTACTGAAAAATAAATCATAATATTTATTTCAGGGCTTGCAAACGTTATAATAACATTATATTTGACAAAAAAACGATTGAAATTTGTAAACGTAATTATAACGGAAAAAGATAAAAATAAGTAGGTTATTAAATAACACAAAACAAAACATAATGATTAACAAAATATATGATATATCATCAAACAAAACATAATGCAAAACGTTATATATAATATATAGTATATCATAAAAAGAAATAATTAATTTACAATTATTTAATAGTTATACATTTTTAAAATATACTAAAAATTTTAATTCTGAATAACGTTTAACGCAAAAGTTGTATAACGTTTTAATTATAAATAACGTAGTATAACAAAATATTTTTTTCAAATGCAAACCATGATTTATTTTGAATATTTTTACTTGTTTTCAAATATATATTTTTATAGTATGCGATGTTATGTATAATTATTTATTAATTTATTATTATATATTACATATTATTATGTCCATTTTATATATTACATGTATTGTAAACATTAGTACGGGGCGAGATTCGCATGGGCCAAGGCCCAGTTGGCCCAGTTGGCCCAGGCTGTAGTTTTGCCCAAAAACATAGTCTACCTCAAACGACTCAAATCATTGATTATAAAAAAGTCTATTCTATAATCAATGCTTATGCCTAAAATTAAAATAATATCATATGTGTAAAGACAAAATTTTCAAAATCATACAAGTAGGAAACGTAAACATAGACATAAAAGTTTGTAAAGAATTTACATCAGTGCTATTTAGGGTAATTTTTTGTCGAAAGACAACAAAATAAAAAATAAATATATTCTAGGAGAAATAATTATAAAAGAAATGAGATTGTCTGATGTCACAAAAAAATAACACATAAAAAGTAGAAAATTATTAAAATCACCAAATTCATAATCACACAGTAAAATATAATTAAATATCGACTACCTCCAACTATTGATTATAGAAAAGTCTATGCTATAATCAATATTTAAAACTTATACCTATAATATAAAACATAGTAAATTTTATGTAAATACAAGTAAAAAGAAAATACTAAATACATCTAAGTAAACAACAAGGACTCGGTGAAACAACGAGAAAGACGGAGAAAATTCGAGAATGTTCTATGACAGTAGCCGTTATTAAAATAACATACATAGAAATGGGATGGCGGTGAACGAGGGGGACAGCGCGGAGGCAACGACATCGCTCGCGAAACGTATCGAACCTTCTAGAACGTTCCGTCGGCTATATAAACGTTAACAGCGCGCCGCCTAGCTTCAGTTTGAATTTCAAAGCGATACGAGTGCGATACTAGTGTAATACATCGAACGAGAGATACTATTTCGTGCTATTCTGTGCTATTCTCAGTTATTTAAGTGCGATATCTTTAAATCAAAGCGGTTTTCAAATCATCATCGAATCGAGTGCTATTAATTCATACGTTTTATTCGTTTAATATCTATTCGTATTAGTTGTGCGTTGAACGAGACCTACGAGTTATTGGCGAAAAATAAAATGGTTGGAAAGACTGCGATCGGTATCGACCTGGGCACCACCTATTCTTGTGTGGGCGTCTGGCAACACGGTAAAGTAGAAGTCATCGCCAACGATCAAGGAAACAGGACCACGCCGAGTTATGTGGCGTTCACCGACACGGAACGGTTGATCGGGGACGGAGCTAAGAACCAGGTGGCGATGAACCCAGTAAACACCGTGTTCGACGCCAAACGTTTAATCGGACGTCGTTTTGACGACGAGAAGACACAAGCGGATATGAAACAATGGCCGTTCAAAGTAGTGAACGACTGCGGGAAGCCTAAAATCCAAGTGGAATTCAAAGGTGAGCGGAAAGTGTTCGCGCCGGAAGAAATCAGTTCGATGGTGCTGTCGAAAATGAAGGAGATCGCGGAAGCGTACCTGGGCCATAGTGTGACGGACGCGGTGGTCACGGTGCCGGCGTACTTCAACGATTCGCAGAGACAGGCGACAAAGGACGCGGGCGCGATAGCCGGGCTGAACGTGATGCGAATAATCAATGAACCGACAGCTGCGGCTCTGGCGTACGGCCTGGACAAGAACCTGAAAGGAGAAAGAAATGTGTTGATATTCGATCTGGGCGGCGGGACGTTCGACGTGTCCATTCTTCAAATCGACGAGGGTTCAATATTCGAAGTGAAATCAACGGCGGGTGACACGCACTTAGGCGGTGAAGACTTCGACAACCGGCTGGTGAATCATTTGGCCGACGAGTTCAAGAGGAAGTGCAAAAAAGACGTGCGAAGCAATCCGAGGGCGTTGAGACGGCTAAGGACAGCCGCCGAACGGGCCAAGAGAACCTTGTCGTCTAGTTCGGAAGCTACTATCGAAATTGACGCTCTGATGGAAGGCATCGATTTCTACACGAGAGTTTCCCGAGCCCGTTTTGAGGAGTTATGCGCGGACCTGTTTAGATCGACCCTGCAACCGGTGGAAAAGGCGTTGGCAGACGCCAAGTTGGACAAAGGAGACATACACGACGTGGTGTTGGTTGGCGGTTCGACGAGAATCCCGAAGATCCAGAGTCTGCTGCAAAACTTTTTCTGCGGCAAACCGCTCAACCTATCCATCAATCCGGACGAAGCCGTGGCTTACGGCGCCGCGGTGCAGGCGGCCATCCTGAGCGGCGACACGAGTTCCGCGATCCAAGACGTTCTGCTCGTGGACGTCACGCCCCTGTCGCTGGGCATTGAAACTGCGGGCGGAGTAATGACGAAAATCGTTGAGCGCAATTCCACCATCCCGTGCAAACAAACACAAACGTTCTCGACGTACGCGGACAACCAGCCGGCTGTCACCATCCAGGTATTCGAAGGGGAAAGAGCCATGACCAAGGATAACAATCTGTTGGGTACGTTTGACCTTACCGGTATACCTCCGGCGCCCAGGGGTGTGCCCAAGATCGAGGTGACTTTCGACATGGACGCCAACGGAATTTTGAACGTGTCGGCCAAAGACAATAGCTCCGGCCGCTCCAAGAACATCGTCATCAAGAACGACAAGGGTCGACTGTCTCAAGCCGAAATCGATCGTATGCTCAGCGAGGCCGAACGTTATAAAGAAGAAGACGAACGGCAAAAGGCCAAGATCGCGGCCAAGAACCAGTTGGAGAGCTACGTGTTCGGCGTGAAACAAGCGTTGGACGAGGCCGGCGACAAGTTAACCGAATCCGAAAAGAACACCGGCAAACAGGAATGCGACGCGATCGTCCAGTGGTTGGACAACAATCAGTTGGCAGACAAAGAAGAGTACGAGTACAAACTGAAGGAAGTCCAAAAGAGTTGCTCTGCTCTCATGATGAAGATACACGGCGGTGGACAACCCGGTGGCGTGCCTCCGGGTGCCCAAGGTTTCCCGGGTTCTAGAGGACCTACCGTCGAAGAAGTCGATTAAATAATTTTAAAAATTCCATCTCATGATATTTGTAAATACTACTGTAAAGTATACCTTAGATAATGTAATTCTCATGTGTAAAAAAACTTAACTTATTATTAGATATAGATGATATTGTATATAAGTTTAGACTGATTTTTTTATTGAGATGTTTGTTTTTTTTTTTAAATATATTTATTACTTTATTAGCTGTACAGCAATTATATACGTGTTCTTTTTTTTTATTTATCCCTTATAACGTGCCTACAATAATTAGTATTGAGACTGCCGTACTTATAGCAGTATGCATAGTATGGTATTGGTTTTTTAAATGCAAGATCTAGGTTGGTAACCACAGTGCTTGTTAGAAAATAGAGATAGGTCATGTCTACGAATGATTGCGTCACTACTTACATATAATTTTCTCGAAATGAAAATCGGCAACTTTTATAAATTTGCAATAATAATAATTTTTAGATTATTAGCATATTAAAATCAATTTTTGATAGTATATAATAATGACCAAACTTGTAAAATATTTAATTTAGCTAAGTTTATTATACTGCTTACAAGTTTTAATAACAATAATCATTTGTTACGGAAATGTAAATTCCAATTTACGTGATATATAAAAAGTTAATACACAATTATATATATGATGAATGATGATCCATGGTTCATGGTTGATAGTACGTCAAACTTTATACAAAAGAAACAACATAATTAAAAAAGATATCAATAATTAATACAATACAGAAATTATTAGAAATATATTATTTTTTTTTTAAATAAATATAAGCAATCTATACAAGTAATATACAATAAGCTTATGTGTTAAGAGAATACAGGACGTGAGAAATTGAATATGTAGCCGCCCACTGGCAAAACTTGGCATGAATTATTTATATATAAATATTATTTTTATTTTTTTTTAATTGTTGATGGTTGAAATTGTATATTATACATGTAATATGTATATAGTATATTTTAATTTGGTAATTGTAGGAGGTCATGACACCATTTCCTTTTTAACCTGCGCCTTGGATTTCCTGGGAGAGTCACAGAGGAGAGATTTTTAAAAAGAGAATTTTATTTTGATGAGGTACAAGTCGAATGCGGAAGCGCAAGTAAAAGGATTGAGCTTCTTCATTGATGGTTTTCATATGAAAATCATTATGCAATATTAAGTTTGAGACGTACGGTGGTGCATTGGAGAGTCGACGAAGGGCTAAGTTTTGGAATACTTAGATTTTATTGGTATTAGATTTTTTTGCTGAGCCTCAGAGCTTAATGCCATAAGTCCAAAGGAATACATAAAATAATTTATTTAGTTCTAAGAGTGTTTTACGAAAAAAAATCTAAATTATTTGTCTTATTCGCGGCTGACGTCATAATATAAAAAGGAGATAAAGAAAGGTAGTTTTCTCAATACGAAATTTGGATTAATTAGTTAGAGTCACACTTATATTAGAATTCTTTAGGCTAATTCCATAGCAAAACATTTTTATTTTTTAAGTATAACAAATAATATATTTTTATTTACAATATATTGACAACGAGAGTATTTGTTTATATAATTAACATAGGTACACTGGTACACATATTTTAATCATTTAATACCTATTTACCAAAGATGCAGTACTGTTCACGGAAGGCAAATCCAAACATCTTAATCGACTTAATCGAGATGCCTTACTATTATGTAAGGTAATATAAATTTCTTGTGTAATGAAAATTAAATAATAATATTACTAATAATAACAAAAAACAAGAGAAAAAATTTTAGTAATGAATTTACAAAACTAAAAAATTAAAGTTTATCGAAAATAGTTTTGAAATTAATATATTTTTAGGGTTTTTTTTTTTTAACAAAAAATATATAATCTATGCCCTTGGGGCTTGGATATAATATTATAAAATAATAAATAGGTATATATATATATGATTTTAGATAGAATTATCTTGTTTTAACTTAAAATAAAATATAAAATGTGTTCAACATAAAAAAAGTGCTTGCATTGAAGAAATAAAAATATCTATTGTAATAACTAATATTATGAAGTCTTTTTGAAACAGCTTTATTCGTTTTAATGCTTCAATGCATAACTTGGTAAATAAACAATAAGCAATTAATTTCCTTAAAGTAATAAAATTGTATGGGATAGGATTATAATATTATCGGTGTTGTTACTTGTTAATTGTTATACATGCTTGCATATTTATGAACATGTACCACTGTATATACAATAAATATATATTTATAAATACAATTAATACAAATATACTTTATTTATTATGGTTTAACTTCAAAATTTGAGACAAGTGTATACGCTGATCGCTGATGAGTGATGAATGATGACATTATGACATAATCTTATTTTATTATCAAAACCGAAAGGAACTTTCGAATACTGGCAGGAGCCCTTATTGATGAAAGTAAACAAATGGGTTAGGTTATATATGGAGAAATTCAAAGTACCTAGGTAGGTACATGCTACTATCACGGAAAAATACTGGACATTATGTCTGAAAATACGAGGTAATAATGTAATATGGAATTCGATATTGTCGAAAACTAATAATATTTAGCATTGAAAATAAATACGTCAGATGTTAACATAAAGGAAACACAGAACGGAATTAACTCAATTAATTAGAGATTTTTAGTTTTACATCTTAGAGACAATTTTAAAAACTAAACTTGCAAATTTCAATAATGATACTACCAACAGCACTATACGCATGAGCTACATCAAAAACTGATATTAATTAATAAATGATTTTGACATAATAGCAACAATGAAAATTAAAACAATAAGCTGGGCAGGAAACGTGCGGAGTTGAGAACTGGTAATTGAATAAATAACTAAACAGATACCGGAGAACAAAATCCCAATAGATATTTAAGTGGTCCAAGTCAACAATAGGTGGATATTCCATAAATATCTTTCATGCTGGACATAATGTATTATAATGGTGAAGAGATGAATATTGACAAATGACAGAGACATGTGGAGGGGAATGGTGGTTGCAGCGAAGGGCCTAATCAGTCTATATCAAGCCGAAAAATGTTTTATATCTCCACGAATAGTATTATTATTTAATTAGTATCATACTAAAATCGTTATTTTCCGTTTAAATATCTATTTTTTTTTTATATATATATTTTTTGAGTAGGTATATTAGTATATGAAATGTTTAATAAAACGATAATAATATAATATGCCTCACCCCCTCTCAATAGCCTAAGTTTGGTTTTATTACCTAATGTAATAGTAAATATAGCTTATAGGTAAGTAATTCAGTATTTGACCAAATTATATTTCTAGTATTTTTATCACTATTCTTGCCGTGTAACATTTTTTTTGTTCTTTCTGTGTTTTTTTTTCTGATGACATTTTTTTTTTTACTACCTGATTAGGTAGGCCCCCTCCATGGAAGTAGTATACCATGAGTGGTGAATAAGAAGTTACTACTGGGCGATTATTAAATTATGGAAATTATATTGGAAGCCCAATATAATTCATTATAATCACAGAGATATTAATTGACCTACGTGGATGTTATGCACACCCCCTAACTTTGCAATTTAGTTGTTTCATTACAAGATAATTAAGTTAATATAAATAGTAAGGAAGTAATGATTATTGGTAATAAATTAACAATAATAATAATAGTTTTAAAAATGACATTCACAAAACAAATTTCTTAGAATATAATAAATTACTATACTTTGTCCAACAAGAAAACACACCAATTTTGCACATCTCCATATAACATTGTCATAGTGGAACCAGATTTGTACAGAATTGATTTTTGTTAAGCCGCAAAACGTTAATCTTGGCAAACAAAATACATAAAACTTGCAAGAAATATGAAAATTAATTCTTAGTGGTTTTAATTTGATAATTTAGTTGGGGTTGCAACGCAAGTAATTATATTTATGGATTTTTGGTAAATCCAAATCAGTCATTCTAGAATTAAACAATTTATTTGTAACAATATAATTTTTATTAATGCATGTTTTCAGTTTACAATATTTTTTTGTCTATGATTTTTAACACATTGCACACTGCAAAATTTGTAATCCATGTATTCAAAAGGATACTTTTCTTCTATATTTTTGCCACAATAGAAGCATCGCAATAATTTAAATGTCCCTTGAACTGCCATAAATCGTTTTTCTGCTGCTAATGCACACTAAAATTAAATTAAAAAAAAAAATATAGTAAATTTTGTTTTAATATATTTTTTTAAACAATATATTACTTTCTCCCGATCTGATAATTGAAGAAATTTCTGTTTTTGAATTTCTTCTTCTTTTTTTAATTCCTCAATCACTTTTCTTTCTTTGGCACGTTTTTGTTTAGCTTTTTTTCTTTCTTTCAATTCCTCTTGTAACTCTTCGGTTAATGGTCCTGGTAAACGAGACTGCAAAGAACATAACCAAAATATTGCATTCAGTCACCATGAAAATAATAAAAATTTATATTTACTTTATCATAATCATATTTATCAGGGAAAACAGCCATAAATTTTCTAAAAACTTTTCTAGTTGACTTATCTGGTGCTAGTTCATATGGTGTTTTAGCGTCTTTATTTTTATGAATTGGATTTGATCCATGTTGTAAAAGTAAGCTATTAAGCATAAAAATACAATTTATAGTGATAATAATATTTATGAATATTATACAATTTCTTACTAAATATGATCATGCAGACAGTAGGTAGAAGCTAAATGAAGCATAGTATTATTTAATTCATCAATAGGTTCGTTTAAACTTTTTTCTAGATATTCTTTTGAAATGGAACTATTTTCATCTTCCAATAAAAGATATTTACTTAAAGCTTCAGAATTTTTATCTTCAATTGTTTGCAATAAAAGTTTTTTTATTTCTTCTACTTCAGCACATTTCTCAACAATTGTGTTTTTGGGTTTCTTCTTTTTCTTTTTGCGTTTCTTATTTTTCGAGTCATTTGATAATAAAGTGCCATTATTCTCACATAATATTTTATTTTGTGAAGATTCTACAATTTTATTTTCATTTTCATTTTCACTAGAATCTAAAAAGCCAAAATAAAATATATTGACATGACAAAAAATAAAATTTTCCAATAATAAATTATTAGAAAAATAATTTTGTATTAAAACAAAATGTGCATTTTAATATATAAATTTAATTGGTTTTTTTCTTTGCATATAATGCAATGTTTATTTACTCAGAATGTATCAAATATACAATATATCAATAAAATAATAAATAAATGAAAATGAGTTATTAATTAATATAGCTTGTTTTAAAATTATATTAGTATCTATATTAATTGAAGTTCAAGTTAGAAGAAATATCATATTTTTATAGTATAAATAATTTAAATAAAAATAAATTATATATTACCTGATTTTGAAGATAGTTGAGTATTTTCAGAAATTTTTTCATTTGAATTTTGAATGTCTTTAATAGGTTTTTCTACATTTTTTTTTGTTCTAGATTCTGTATTTTTTCTTTTTTTAAATAACTTTAATACATAATTTTTAATAGAATTATTAATAATATCTTTGGAATCTGCAAGAAAGTAGATACCATTCAAAGTTATTATTTTACAACTATTAGTTCATAATTATATTTTGATAATTACCATATACTAAAACTGTTGATAGTTGGTTATAAACTTTTTGAACTTCTGCATAAGTAGCCTTTTTGGTTCCAAATGGTATTTGACATAATCTACTATCATTTTTATTTATTAATGGATTTGAACCACCAAATAGAATATTTCGATTGTTTGGACCAATTGCTCGATAAAATATAAGGTTGCATAATTTTATATGATGTAGCCATGATGATAATATTTCTTGAATATGCTGAATAAAAACTTATTAGATATATATAACATTTAATTAAATTCAAAATTAAACTTGGGTAATTAACTTTACTTTTAATTGGGATGCTTCATTATATCTACGTAAACTAGCACCGGCACTTTTACATCCCCCTTTTGATCGATCTTGTGTACTTTGAGAACCACCTTGTTTTGCTCTAACAGTATATGAATGAAAAGTTTTATGAACAATTACTTCTTCTCCTAAAATAAATAAAAAATAAAAATCAATCATAAATTCATAACGTATAAAATTAACATTCTGCTATACCTTTAAATATAGCTGCTGAAAAACGACCACCACCTAACATAATTATAAACCACATAGGTTTAGTGCTAATAGACTTCAATGAATTAATCACAATTTCTTCGTTTGGAATTTCCTATTGACAGAAATTAATAAAGTATTATTTTTAACTTTGTTTTTATATTATAAAGTAATTTATTACTTTTTTATTGGTCAATAAACATCTGTATACAGAAAAAGCATTACCAAAATTATTTTCAAAAAATAATTTTGAATCAATTGAAAAATGTGAATTGTAAGCATTGATCTCATCATCACTTTCACAACTGGATGAGCTGTCATTAGCTTTATCTAAATAATTATAAATATACAATGTATTTAAAATTATAATATAGTACTATTTATTGACTATCCAGCAGCAAATAATTTAAATATAGATAGATGACCATAAAAAAATAAAATGATAGATAAATAATTATTATTATTAGAATTAAAATGGAAAATTTTTAATACTTTCTAGGGCATGAAACTTTGGTTCGTCAATTGTTTGTCTGTTACGTATTTTTTGCTTTAAATTGTACCGATGCCAATCTGATTTATAGTGTGCTCTGTGTTCTTCTGAAAGTTCAAACGCTATTTGACATGTAGTACAATGCAAGCCCAACAAATAGTTTTTATCAACTTCCAAATCTGAAATTTAATTTTTCAAACATTAGTTGAACTAATGGCACCAAAGGTGTTTTAAATTTTACTTTTTAACCCAACCGCTGTTGTGTCTTCTTTTTTCGTCAATCCCAAATTAATGAGTCGTACTCCGTCCAAGAGCGATTGATAATCGGGATGACCTATCAAGACTGTTTTACTAGCAGGCGGTAAAATCGTCGACATTGTAAGTACTCGTCGTGTCAACAAAACAGTAAATATTAGAAAATACCAATTAATTTTTATAAGTACAACGACGATGACGACGAACGTATATTGGCCGCTGTCCACGTTTTGAGAACGTAACCCATGTGGCCACCGGTCCGGTCATGCTTAAACTTGATGATAACAATTACCGAACACTGATAAGTATCTGAACTCTGATCTCTGAAGTCAACGTCCTCTAAAATCCCGCGCTTCCCGAAATCATGAAGAAAAGAAAAAGCGTTTTATTTTTTCACCGCAATTTCGATGTAGAAAAAATATTACCTATATAGTGCTCGCTAAATTTTTTTATAGAAATCACGATTTATAACGTTTACTATATCACGAAGCAGTAAATTTTTCTTCAAATATCCAGATAAAGAATAATTTACTGGAGCGATCACTGATCACTCGTAAATAGATAACAAGTCGCTGTGATAAGAGTTACTCCCACTCCGTAAGGGCAAAAAATGTATTGTGTAATTGTATTACAGGACTTGTATTATACCATTTATACCCATTGAAATCTTCATAAAAATTCATTATTTTTTAAGGTTTAATGCTTTTTGTCATATCATATTTTTTTTTTTTTTTTATTAAAAACAATAAAAATATATATATTATTTGCTGTATGATTATTCATTAATATCAAAGTAAAATACAACAAAATAGATACATGATACACTATATTAATCTTTAATATACCTATGTGGCTCTGTGACTATGTATTATTATTATTTATAATTAAAACTGAATGTAAATTAATAATAATATATATATTTAAATTAAAAAAATAAATAATATAAGAATTAAACTTAATAATAATGAAATACATTAATAGGAATTAAGAAAATAAATAATTGGATAATTGGTGATGATATCAACACCAAAATGCAAAATATATTGATAAATTTTTGAAATATGAAAATAATTAATTGTTTATATTTAAAATTTAAATGTTTTTAAATAAAATTACTTCCATAGATATTATAGGTCTTAAACAATAATTTTTAAAAATTTTCTGCACATCAATTTTTTTTTTCATAATGTTGCGAACAAATATTAATAAATTGTTGACAAATCAAAATGAATAATGATTAATGAACCTACTCAAGATTAGGAACATCAAAATCTACATCAGTTAGTGTATGAGTGTTTGCAAGAAAGAATGTGGTACATAGCGTAACCAGGGGAGGGTCCCCGGGTCCAGATGCCAAATCCCCCCTCGAACCGTGTCGTATATTTTTAAAATACCGTAATTTTATTTTTACAGCAGTATACACGTTGACACATTGTATATATTTTTATTTTTTAAATTATAATTACAATGTTTACATTAATCAAAAAGTAAAATAATAATTAAATTTGCTGCTACTTTAAAGTAATTATATTTTTGGACTCTCTCCCTTAAAAAAATTCTGATTGCGCCACTAATGTGATACTTTTATTTAAAATAATTTTCATAGTACTTTCAATAACAAATAATTACATCAATTACAACTATATCACTAAAATAGTTTAATTAAAACATAAGTTTAAAAATCATTTCAATTAATAGTTATTAAGGAAAAAAATCTATATTAAAATATTAAATTTTTAATTATTGAAAGTAGGTACAAGAAAAAATATTTTAAATTACGGTTTTTTTTTTTTAACACTCATATACTAATACACTATGAATGATATGGATATTAGATTTTTTCAATTTTGGTGTAATCAGCGACCAGCCCAAAGCCCAAGTTCACTCTATTCACCGAGAGAGTAGTGTTGCATTATTGCGCTTGCGCAACGGACGAATAATCATCGTTTCTACACATTACAAGACATAATATATAGGGCCCACCTACCTACCGGCTACCAGTTACTACCTGTTGTTTAGTGTTCTCGAATGGAGAGGCAAGTTTTACGTCCGTGACTTCAGCTGTCAATCGTACGCGGTCACGCGAATTGGAACTATTCTCTCAATAAATAGGTTATTTTAATGACCACGGTCTTAGAAGATCTTCTATGAGTTCATCTTTCACCTTGTCAGTAATGCACCGGTATAAATGACAATCTCTTACATGTTACAATTAAAATGTTACGTTTCATTTCAAACGTATATGGAGCAACACTGACGCTTGGAGATAATTATAAACTGTCATTTTGTATTCATTTTGACATTTTATTACATTTTTATATTTATTTATTATTTGAGGGTGATTGTCACTTGTCAGTTAGATAATGGGTGTGTTGGGTTGTTGGGTATATTTTTGTTCTATTTTGTGGAAATCTGATAATATATATTTTTATTGTTGGTACCTAAGAAAAAAAAATAAATACTGAAACATACCAATAGTATAGTAATATTGTATTTTGTTACTGTTAAGCTGTTATACTTATTACTTTGTAATGTAAAGGTTTTATCATGCGTTTCAATTTTTATGTCATATCTCGTGACAAAACTTTATTTAGTCATTCTCCATTCATACGTAAATACTAGATAGTAGATTCTTTCTATGAGCAAATCTTACACAACATATTAATATTTAAAAATTTGTGTACTACCAGTTGCAGTTCTAGTTCAACTATAACAACAGAGTATAATTTAATAACTATTATCAACCACTAATATTATGTCCAAATCTAAGGAAGACGACGTCAGAATTCCGGATGTAATAATTGACACTAAGAACAAAAAGAAGTATCAGAAATGCAGCTTTCTAGGAAAGGTAACAATGATGACAAATGACTAATGTAATACACTATAAAAAAAAAAATAATATCGAATATACTTAGTGTTGTATTTCAGTTTTATTTTTCCTCCACTGTGTGTTTTGTATATGATATGGCATATTGGACAACAGTGTGTCGAGTTTAGTTCCACTTCTGATTTTTTATAAATTTATTTTAAATGTCTAATACTTTTATAGGCATCAAAAAATTTTTATCCAAACTTGTCTATATTTATAATAGTTATTAGGATCATTTTTATTGAAAAACAATTAAAATATTATATTAATTTTTTGTATTTATGTATATTTCTTATAACTATAAAGTATTAATGTTTAAGATAATAATACAAATTTCTTATTTTAAAATTATTTGTACTAAATAGAAAATATAATATAAAAATAATATTTATTGAGGTGAAAAAGGGTAAATATGGTATATTATATTATAGTGCTATGATTAATGATTTTGTATCTTCTTATTTTTCTTTGTCCTTCACTTTAACTATATGGAATTATTTACTACTTTTACCATTTACGTCTGTAGACTGAAGGAATCTGTTCTCCTCATCTTTATTCATTCCAGGCATTTTCATGTAATTTTCAATTTTGACAATGCATTTCTTCAATCTTCTGTTTTCTCTTCTTTCTGCATTTATTCCGATAGCAATCAAATTACCTCTACAACACAACCAAACCATTTTTTCCTCATTTTGTTTACAATTCCTATTATTTTCCTAGTAAATTAATTTTTAATTCTATTCTCTTTAGTAAATCTATTCATCTTTTTTTAGTAGTCTCATTTCTGCTACATCCATTCAGTATTTTATATCTACTGCCTCAAAACTACTTTATAAAATCTACTTTTTATTTTTTATAGCATCCTCTTATCAATCAAAATATATAATATTTCTCTGTATTTCATGTATCTACACATAATCCTATTCTAGACATTCTCAAAATTACCATTTTTTTAGTACCACTAAGTACTTGAACCTATGTATTGCTGTATTATCAAGTCTGCACTATTATAATTTGTGATGTATATTAATATATTTATCAATACTCATTTATAACTAGTTTTTTTATTAATTGTTACAGGGTGGTTTTGCGAAATGTTATGAAATTATTGATATGAATACCAAGGAGGTATTTGCAGGAAAAATTGTGTCTAAAAAATATCTTTTGAGAAATAATCAAAAAGATAAAATGACTCAAGAAATATTTATTCACAAAGTATTGAAAAACAAAAATATCGTCTCTTTTCATAGTTTTTTTGAGGATAATAATTTTGTTTACATTGTCTTGGAACTTTGTCGAAAAAGATCAATGATGGAGCTTCATAAGTGAGTAATTTAACACTTAACGCACTCGATTTATTTATTTTTTGTTTTTAATAAAAATGTATGTCAGTTAGTATTTTGATTCAACTTTTTGAATAAACTTTAAAAGTTAAATTTATGATATATGTGTAACAAAAATGAATTTGCAGTTCTAGTAATAGTAAAATAATTTATAATTTAGGAGAAGAAAAACACTTACTGAACCTGAAACTCGTTACTATGTGTATCAAATTCTTGAAGGTACATTATATCTACATCAACAAAATATAATCCATCGAGATTTAAAATTAGGAAATTTATTCTTAAATGATGAATTGGAAGTTAAAATAGGGGATTTGGGTTTAGCTGCTAAAATTGAATATGATGGACAACGTAAAAAGTAATTATAGTTAATTTTAATTTTATTTAAAAAAAAAAAATATGTGATTATAATTTTTAAATAATCAATTATTTCAATAAGTATTAATGTATTTAAAAAAAATAATGAAAGTAATTATTTTTAGAACATTATGCGGTACTCCAAACTATATTGCTCCTGAGATTCTTAAAAAAACTGGTCATAGTTTTGAAGTGGATGTATGGTCTATTGGTTGTATTATGTATGTTATCTAAAATAATATTTTTCAATAGTTACAATGTATTATATTTAAGGTATACACTATTAGTTGGAAAACCACCATTTGAAACAAATTCTTTGAAAGAAACATATGCTCGAATTACGCGATGTGATTATAATATACCTTCTCATTTAAATAAGAATGCCAGTACTCTTATTGAAAAAATGCTTCAATTTGACCCTAAAAAACGTCCTTTAGTTTCTGAAATAATGAAAGCTGACTTCTTTACAACTGGTTATATGCCTAAAAAGTTGCCACCATCTTGTCTGACTATGACTCCTCGTTTTGATTCTATTAACTATAGAGAATCAATTTCTAATCGTAGACCACTCATTGGTAATTATTAAATGTATTGCTTTTAAAAGACTTGTATATTTTTTCAATTTTAATTTCTCAAATTTTAGAACTCAACAGTCCAAAACTCTCTGTTACTAAAACTAAAATTGCTTCAAAACCTCAAGACCCATGTTTTAAATCACCAGTGTTAAATATGCCGAGCAAACCTATTGGAAATGGTGTATCTAAAATTGATTGTAAAGATTATATGATTTCTCTTGAAAAAGAATTGGGAAATTTATTAAAGTGTAAACTATCTACAATTAGAGTGAAAAATATGGGTATGAATTTTTAGATTATATTGCGTATGTATTAGTATACTTAACACTATCATAACTATCAGGTGTACAAAGTGTGCGCCACACACTGGCCCCTCTGTCTTTTAAATTTTATAATTTTATAACTCACTAAGGTTCCTATAATCTATTGTTAATTTACTATGTTTTTATTAATCAAAGAAAGGAATATTATTATCTATAATAATAGTTGTTAAAAGTAGTTAAAGCTAATTTTTTCCAAGAAGTATTCAAATAATAAAATTTTATTATCAGGATTATACATTTTTATCTTTAAACAGTGATTATTTTCAATAGTATGGGTACTGTAACTGTTCATCTACGGGTTTATTAAAAATTAACTCCTTGTTATGATCAAAGCACGATCACTGAAAAGAGCAAAACAGATACCAAACAAATTTAATTTTTAATAATTAGTGTTAAATCAACCAGTTTTAAATTAAAATATTGTTTTAAAATGTCATTTTATTTTTATTAACCTCATGATTTATAACAAATTTTTAGTTTTTAGAAAATTTCTAAAAAAAAAGTCCTGTTGATACTTCTTCCATTATTTGAAATCTTCACAGGACATGTATAAACAATATTTTAATCATCTATTATTTATTTAATGACATTATTGAAACTGAAGTATAAAACATGACAAAAATCTATTTTCATATTATTTAATTATTAGCTTAAATATAAGTTTAAATTTGTGAATTAAAGATTCTTAGAATTTAAAATAATTAAAAAACGTGTGATTGCTAGAGCCCGAAATTTGATGCATTTGCATATTTTCTCTTTTACTTTAAAGTCTAATGTATTGCTCACCTCTATAGAAATTTGATTTATGAATTTTTGAATCTAATGGTACAATTTTTATTTTGTATTTTTTACATTTTTATAGAATTTGGTGCTTAACAATTAAATTTTTGTATTTTTGGTGCATTTTTTTTTACATAGATTTGCATTTTATTGTTGTAAGTTACACTTTATTGTAACACATTCAGTTTCAATTAGCTTGTCAATTATTGGCGTTCATTATCTTTATCGTTACCAATTTCTTATTCACACCGATGTTCTATAAAAAGTCAACCATTGCACTATTTCTAAACTTTTTGATAAAATACTTCACATTTGGCCAAATGGAATAAAACATAACAACATATTGCTTTTTATTAAGTGACACCACGCCATACATGGCGAAAGCATGAAAATGTATTTTAAGTATTTTGTTCTAAATGTTGCATGTAACATACAAAGCATATGTACCACATAGAGTAACAGAGGAAATTAAGAAATATTTCCCAAAAATTGATCAACTCATTTTGAATGGAAAAAAAATATTTTTAAAGAAATTGTGCCTACTATACCGTTAACACCACACCCACTACTTACTAGATGAGGAACATGACTAAGTGTATACTAACATTTTTTTTTTACCTTTAAAAACTACAATAAAAACAACTTAATTGGTGTGTATAATATATAATTTTATTTAATAAATTTATAATAATAATTATAATTTAATTAAAAACAATATTTATTATTTTTACAGTAAAATATACATTTTTTAACATTTTTGTGTCATTTAATTTTTTTTTTTTTATATATTATTTTAAATCATCAAGTTCTGGGCCCTAGTGATAACTAATTACTTTATCCCCCCCCCCCCCCCAAAAAGTAACTTTTTCACTTTTTAAAATATCTTGTCACTTTTCTACTTTTTAATAAAAATTAATCAGTGCTATTTATCATATTATATATAATAAAGATGTTAATTTATAAATTTTAATGAGTTGGTGGTAGTTGAAGACTCCTTGTTTTACCCATACACATAAGCCCCAAAAATGTAGTTGCGACACTAATAGTTTATAATTATTCATTTTAGAAGAAACTACTGATCCAGTTGCTCAACCTTTAATTTGGGTCAGTAAATGGGTTGACTATTCTGATAAATATGGATTTGGTTATGAATTATCTGATGACTGTGTGGGTGTCATGTTTAATGATTTTACTCGAATTGTACTATTGGCTAATTTAAAGTAAGGTGTTTTTTAAATTGGTATATCATTAAAATTTATTTACGAAACATAAATATTTTAGGGATGTTCACTACATAGAAAGAAATGGCTCTGAACAATACTATACTATTGATCATACGCCTCCAACACTGGAAAAGAAAATGAAATTATTAATGTACTTTAGGCGGTATATGAATGATCATCTCGTTAAAGCTGGAGCAGATATGTTAGCTAAAGATGCTGATCAATTGAGTCGTACTCCATATTTGTATCAATGGTATAGATCTACTTCATCAGTTATTTTGCAACTCACGAATGGGACTTTACAAGTATATAATGAAAATAATTTATACACATATTATATAAAAAATAAATATTGAAATTTTATTTTAATTGTGATTAGATAAACTTCACAGATCATACAAAAGTTATATTGTGTCCACTAATGAATGCTGTAACTTTTGTTGAAGAAAATATTTTTCGTACTTACCGATTTAGTACAATTGCAGAATATGGCTGTAGTCCTGAATTTGAAAAGTGCTTAGAATATGCTCACAAGAAAATTATGTCCATATTGAAAGATAACCAATAATAATTTAATAGGATTTTTTTTTTTTTTTTGAAATTTGGAGTATTAATTTATGTTTGAAATTTATAAGATTTCCAAGATTTTGTATAGATTGTAAATCATTTTTATTTAAAAAAAATCATATTCATAATTATTTTATTTTTGTTAAAACTTAAAAAAAATACTGTATTGTCAGAAGATTCAAAAAAAAAAAAATGTATTTAAAAGATAATAGTTAATATTGCAACATAGGATCAAAGATTTTTTTTTTCAAATTAATTGAAATAATCAAGCCTCACTTAGAGTATTAATGTTTTAAAGTTCATATTATAACTGTTATGATTTATTTTTATGAAGAAACTAAAAAAAAAAGTATTAAATAATGTAATGTTAGGTTTGTGTTTATGAGTTATGACTAGCCCTTACATATCTTTCCCCTATTTGTTATTGTAAATATTATTTTTAATTCAAAGTAATAAATTACATTTGGATAAAAAATTTAAGTTGAGGTTAACTTATTCATTTGATTCTATTTGGATTGATCTATAAATTCATCTAAGATCTTTTTTAAAAAAAAAAAAGACAAATGTTTATTATATTTTCTCTTTTAGTGACCAACTATATTTTGCATGCGTATATTAAAACTGATCATAGTAAACTAAAGTTAAATTGTTATTTTAATTGTCCAAAGAGCTATAATTTTGACTTCATTTCCTTAAAGCATAATACCTATTCTTTGTTTATCACCAGTATTCTGAATTGAATTTCATTGAATGACATGTATTGGTATATGTTAACTGCCTGTAGGCTGTAGGTGTTTAAAGTCTCACTTATTGGTAGCTATGATTTCCTTACAATAAGGTTTGAATTGTTAATGTTTATATATTATATATAATTGTTATTATATTTCCGGCGTACTTAAAACATAAAAATATTATTGTATGATAGTAAATTTACGTCTTGGCTTCAGCATAGTATTCATAAGGTATATGTATTCATAGGGTTTTATGCTTTCAAGGTTTTGTTGAAAAATCATGAGTATATGAGCATATACTTTCAAGTTATTCATGAATAAAAAAAAAAAAGTGCTTGTTAGCACGGGACAGATTCTGTAGGTTTTTCTGACTGATTTTTAAGTTCGAATTTTGTCTGAACTTTCATCAAACTCTTGAGCTAACTTTTACATTATGACTAAGATGGAATTGATGTAAAATGAATTATCTGGATTCTTCGATGAGCATTCTTACTTGTTCTTTGTCAATTTATGTAATATTTTCATTATTGACGTTTTGACAATGCTTTGCTTTAAACATTTTAAATGTTAATGTCAATTTCTCAACGTTTTAGATTAAAAAATGTACCTATTTGTTTTGCGTCATTAGAACTAAATTCAACTTTCAGCTTTCCTACTTATAATTTAACAAGATTAATGAAATTAAAAAATATTTCTTATGATTGAAACGTTTTTTTTATTTTGTGCGCATTAGTGTAAAACATACCATAGTTATAAATGCTTTATATAACTATAAAACCTGACCGTAAGTTGTCCTGGTACTTGTAAGTCAACATTAAGAAATATTTTTAATTTAAAAACAATTAGAAATTTTTTTTTTGATCTATTTATTTCATCGTAATTACTGCACAGCTCCCATACACGGTTGCTTACACGTGGTCTGCTCCAGTGTTAAGACAAATTGTCTAGAAACTAGTAGAAACAGAGACGTATTTAGAAATTTAGCGGCCATTTGCTAATATTTTTCAGCCCTAATCATACTATCATACGACATACAGAATTAATTTTTTTATTTATAAATTGTAAAAGTTCTACTATGAAATGATATAGTAAAACACCTTTAATCTACCTATGGAAGGTCACTAAAAATATTAATAATTTTTTTATTATTATTACTTATTAGCCTTCTAAATACGTTTGTGCCTAGGAAATAGGAATAAAATAAATGTACATTTCGAATGATAATTAAATTCGAACAACTTGATTTTGGAACTACTACGTTGTAGAACAAAAGATAACGATCCGATTTTTCATCTCATGGCCTAATAAGTTATATTTCGTATTATTGTTTAATCTTTTCACAGTGATACTGAAATGTCTGATATTCTCTTATCCAATCCTGCCGCAGGTTTAAGTAGTCTAAGGTTTAACGTTTACAAACGTTTTTCAGTTTTCACCATTCAATTATTATTATTTTTCATTATTTAATATTCGCTGGGGATAAGTTATTTTGTTTCTATTTTATTAGTTCATACTATCATATTTTAACAAAAAAACATGGCATTATCAATAAGTAGAAAAGAGGTTGAAGACATCAAACCGTATTTGGAGAAAACTGTGTCCAAGTTTTTAGGATTCAGAGAACCGTCTCTGGTGACCACATTGATGCATTGCTTATCGTCTGGTTATGACAAGTTTAAAACCGCTGGTAAATATTTTTACCATTTATTAATTATACAGAAATTACAAACAATTGTTTACTAAGTTTTTATTTTATTCTTTAAAACAAAACTTAATTTTCCCTTACTTCTAGATAAACTCCGGTCTTCACTGTTGGATCCGGGTAAGGCATTATCGTTAACTGATAAGGCATTTGATTTGGCTAAAGGAATGACAATGAAGGTTAATAATATCCCTGCAACTACAAAACGTACTATTAAAACTGAGTATGATGAGAATAATATTAAACGTAAAAAAGAAGATGATACAACTGTGGTCAAAGAAGAAGCACTTTCCATGGGACAGGTACCTGCCTATATTTTTACAATGTTTAATAATTCATTAATTTGTTTGTCTTTAATAGATCAAAGACATGATGTTAAATGCACAAAAAATGATTGAAGAGCGAAAAAAAGCACTGTCCATACCATCTTCTGGTACTCAAAAAAATGCTAATGGCAAAGATAAAAAACCACAAATAACGACTGATTTTGAGAAGCAAGCTAAAATTGCTCAATTGCAGGTTGTTGTTTGTTTATAAAATATTCTGTCTAGATTATAATATTTATAATACATATTAATATTACATTTTTATTTTTGGAATATTTAGGCTCAAATACAAAAAAAGTTAGCTACTGGTATTATAAAGACAGTTCCAAGTGTTCCCAAAACTCTGAGTTCATCTGCAGAAAAACCAACACCTCTAATTCTTGACAGTGAAGGACGTACAATTGATATTACTGGTAAAGAAGTTCAGTTAACACAAGTTATACCAACATTAAAAGCCAATATTAGAGCAAAAAAACGAGAAGAATTTAAACAAACATTTAGTGAAAAATCTAATGATGATTCTTCTGAATTAAAGTTTTTTGATCCACGATTAACATTAAAAACAAATATCCGGACAAAACGATCATTAAAGTTTCACGAACCTGGCAAATTTCAACAAATTGCTGATCGTTTACGAATGAAGGTATTTTAAAATATAAATTCATTTTATTTAGTTTAGTTTTTAATTAAAATATTTTTACTGATTTTTACATATATATTTAATTCATATAAATCAGTTTTTTTTTTAATACTAAATATACATTTTATGTATTAATTACGATTTTTTAATATAGGCTCAATTAGAAAAATTGCAAAATGAAATTTCACAAATTGCACGTAAAACTGGCATTTCATCGGTAACAAAAATGGCTTTATTAGTGCCCAAAGAAGAACAATTAACTGAACATTGTCCTGATTTTGAATGGTGGGATAGTGTTATTTTGGATGGAGCATCGTAAGTTTATAATTATTCATATATATCTACTTAAATGTTTAACTATTATATAAATGTATCAAATTTTAGTTATTTAAATGAGGAAGGTGAAATTCAGTTTAAAAGAAGTAACATAACACACTTAGTTGAACATCCATTACAAATGAGACCACCAAGTAAGACTATAAATTAAAAACCTATCATTAAGTTTCTAACTCAATTTATTTTAATATTTATAAATATTACAACTATCTTTAGGTTTGGTTGAAAAATAAATAAATTAAAAAAATATAAATAAACTGATGTACTTAGTTCAGAAAAAATGTTTTATGCTTAAATGACATACATTTTATTCAAACTATACATAATATATTTTAAGCATAAATATGTTAATGTATATAACCAATAAAAGAGTAAAACAGTTAAAATTTTAATGTATTCTTATTTAGATCATTTTAATTAAACATGGCTTAATAAATAATTTTCAGCTGATCCATTAAAACCAGTTTTTATGCCAGTGTTCTTAACAAAAAAAGAAAGGAAGAAGCTACGTCGTCAAAATCGTCGTGAAACATGGAAAGAAGAGCAAGAAAAAATTAGACTTGGTTTAGAACCTCCAGCTGAACCTAAGGTATTTAAATCATAAACCATAAATCCTCTTATTATTTTTGTCCTACAGGTTCAATTTATTTTATAAAATTTTAATTTAGCTTCGTATTTCAAATTTAATGAGAGTATTGGGAACAGAAGCAGTTCAAGATCCAACTAAAATGGAATCCCATGTAAGGGCACAAATGGCAAAACGTCAAAAAGCTCATGAAGAAGCTAATGCATCACGCCGATTAAATCCAGAACAAAGACGTGATAAAAAAATAAGAAAGTTGCAGGAAGATACTACATTAGGTGTTAATATTGCTATATATAGGTAATTTTATTACTATTAGAGTTATTAGAATAACTATTTATAAATTTAATGTATATGTTTTAGAATAAAAGACCTCAGTAATCCATCAAAAAAGTATAAAATAGAAACTAATAGTAAACAACTATTTATGACTGGTTGTGTAATTTTATGTAAGGACTGTAATGTTGTTATTGTCGAAGGTGGTCCAAAACAACAAAAAAAGTATAAAAGGTGATGCCATGTTTATTTAATTGTTAAATTGATTCAATGAAATATTTTTAGTCAAAGTAACTAACAATATTTATGTATATGTTTAGATTGATGTTACATAGAATGAAGTGGGAAGATGATGTTATTAAAACTAAAGATGAATCAGAACCAAAATCAAATAATAAATGTTCTTTAGTTTGGGAGGTAATAAAAAAAAAAAATTTTAAAACTTATAAAGTTTACTATCAAATATTATATAACAGACATTTAAAATAGGAAATTAAAAAATTATATTGAATAAAATGTAATTACCATCATATAATTACACAACTATTATAACAGTATTTTTGTGATTCAACAGTTATTGTTCTTAACTAAATGAATAGAATTAAATATTTTTTCATTGAATTATTTTATAAGATAAGAAAATATTATGAACACTTTTTTCTTAATTTGAAAAATTCTGATTTAATGCTGTATGTAAATTAATAATATTCTTATTAAAGAAACTTAATTCTTTTCTTCACAATTTTTGTTATAATTTAAACTATATACTTTCAGAAATGGTATTAATTAATTTTGTATTTTGTGATTTAATTTCAGGGTATGTCTAAGCAACGTAATTTTGGAGAAATAAAGTTTAAAGTATGTGCTTCTGAAAAGTTGGCTCGTGAACAATTGAAAAAACATGGAGTGGAACATTATTGGGATCTAGCTTATAGTGATTTAATAATGGATTAAAATATTAGTGTAAGAATAAACGCATTCAATAATTTGTGAGTTTTTAACTCTACTAAATATATTTATCTCATATATATATATATATATATAAAGATATATTTGTAATTAAACAATTTTTTTCAATTTGTATGATAATATATTTTATAATATTTAATTATTATTCATTAATTTGTCCAATTCATTGTATTTCTTCTGTTTCTCGTATTGTATTTCCCTTAGATATGATGTGTATTTCAATTCATTCATTGCAATATATTTGCATGTTGCATTTGTATTTGCTTTTAATTCATATGAGATTGTTCTAGCATAACCTTTATTTGCCACAGATTGTACACACATTTCTAAGATTTCTTGATTTATGACCATTAAACGTTGAATTCCTTTTTTTAGTTTTTCTACTCCATATTTGCTTATTATTTCTTTAAATTTCAGTAAAAACCGTTTGTACAGCATACTATCCGCCATATTGATTTGTTGTAATCGATCAACATCATCATTTGATAATATTTGTTTATATGTACTTTTTCTGCTGTTGATTGGTAAGTATGCCATTTTCTCTAATGGCCACTGCATGAAATGTGCAAGTAAGACAAGAGATGCATCTAAATATTCAAATATCATTACAAAATCAAAATCTCTTTCAATCATATTTATATGTTTATTTATCATATCAATGTTTTCAAAATTGTCTGAAACCATTCCCAAGTCCCAATTCATTTGATTTATTCCTAATTTATTATTGTAACGTTTTATGTGGTTTGCAGATGATTTGTTTGAAAGCCTATTGGTGATAAACTCAGTTAAATTACATTTATATTTTTTATCAAAATGGTAGAACGAGTACAATGATTGAAACAATGCTGTGGGTTCCCGAAGAATAGTGACATAAATTGTACCTGATCTCATAACGGATTTTACTTCTTGGGAATATCTGGTATGATGGACAAACATGTCAAATTTGCCATCTACAGTGGAATATTTATTATTTACCATACTGGTGTTAAAATGCATAGGATTTCCTATGTAATTATTCATAGTTGGTAATAAAATATCAAGGTTTTCCATATGACCAAAACGCATTAGTATATTTTGAACAGTAGAGCTAGCACATTTATGTGTTTTCAAAAAAAATATGCGTTTCTTCTCTGTTGCCGTTGCAGGTTGTGGTGAATTTGATTCAATGATTGTCCTGAAAAAAACTTATAATTGTTTTTAAATATTTTTTTTATTCACCTAATATCAAAAAAAAAAAAAAATAAAAAATAAAAAATATAGTTATTTTCGTGTTTTAATAATTTTATTTACCTATTGACAATATTTGATAGAATTAAGTATTAACTATCATAAGTATTTTAAGAGTTGATTGAATACTTACTAAACGGATTTCTATGAAGTACCTACTATTTAAATTGTAATCATGTAAGTCATCCAAACAACATTTAATGTTTTTGAAATATAATCATTATTATGTATTTTTTCAGAATGCTTTTAAAGTCTACTTAGAGAACTTTTAAAATATTTCAGAAACTTTTCAAAGAATAATTCTTTTGTTTATTAGTAATCTATAGTATAGAATATAATTTGGTGACCCCTGATATGTAAATCATCTAATTCGTTTTTGGTATTTTAATATTATTTATCAAATCAATATTATATAAGTAAGATGATTTCACTAGTTAATAATAACCACTTAATCACACTGTAGGGCTGTATAGATGGGGGAAGGGGTAAAGTTCTCTTTCTCTAGGACTCTAAAGTTATCGACATTTTTGGGGTACCAATTGAAGGGTCCGGTGCAATAACAAGGTATCTCCACTTTTTGAAATTGTTCAGGAGACATAAAAAATGTTTTTACTGACCCACCTTTCATCATGTTACTGTTTCCAAAACTGATTTTTATGCTTTGGATGTATATATAACATTCCATAAAGCCTTATTACTTTTAAATAAATTTGAATAATTTTAATTAATTAATTCAAGTTTAATTTAGTGGAGATATATGGGTTCTTACCCCAAAATTAAAATCCATGTTTTTTGTTTTTTTTTTATCTCAGAAATTCTTTCATCATATGTATTGAATAATCTCAAAAAACATTTATAATGTGTAATTTATACCTATAATCAAAATCATCCAACCTATCACAACCTTTTATAATGATTAAATTGAGTAACTATGTGTTTTAAGGAGATACCTGGTTTTTTTGACCCAAAATATAAGTAAAACTTTGGTCTATGCATTCATTAATGTAGCTTTGATATCCTTTACGACTAAAAAAATACTTAAAAAAAAAACTACTTTGGTAGGATATTTCATTTTAGAATATAATCATGAGCATATTAGTACCTATTAATGAGCACATAATAAATAAATAGAAAATATATCTTAAAATGATAAAAATGTGTTTGTTGTTACTCACAACATAATATAATAAATCAAAAAGAAACAAATTGAAAATAACATAACACCTTGAGCATGTATAAAAACAAATAAAACATAAACATAATAATAATCCTTTTAACAGTTGAAACATAATATTAAAATCTTATAATGTGGTATTAGTTGACACCAAATATTTGCGTACATAAAAACATAAAAATTAATACTTAATTAATAAATTAAAAGTAATAAAAGTGTTGCCATCTTTCTGAGCATAAACAAGGTATCTCCGGAGATACCTGGTTCTTGCCCAGAACATTTAAAACCAGATATCTCCTTTTGTATGATATTAGCGTATTTAATAGTCGGAGATATATCGTTATTGCACCGAAATGTAGACAAATTTTTCCACTATTAGAATATGTTAAAACATGCATTTCGAAAAAAAGTGGAGATACCTTGTTATTGCACCGGACCCTTCAATTTGAAAAGTTACATTAATATATTTTTTGTTATTAATTAATATTTATTTATTTTTTATTTTTTATACATTTATTTTAAATATATATATTTATATTATATAATTTCGAAAAATTAACTTTTTCATTACCCATGTAAAATCTCGGCTTCCCTGGAATTAATGTTATACCAAATGGCACGCGGAATAGGATACCAAGTATGATTTTTCTAGGGCGACAACGATAGTATTAGCACGGTATCGTGACATGGCGAAAAGTGAAAACGTGAAATTGTTGGATACTTTCAAGTTTCAATTATTTTTATATTACGGTATAACTTGTTAACCATATGGAATACACACGTAATTTATTAGTTCCTTAACTCTAAAATATTAATTCATTCATGGATTACCTACTATAATTTACAGTCTGTGTTCTGCAGACATAATTTTATTAAAATGACTAGGTGTCTAATATTATAATACATGAAAAAAATATAACACAATTTAAACCTAAATATAATTATACTAATGTGTTTGGTAATGTTTTATTATTATAGGAATATGGACTAAAAAACATAATAATGTTATCACAAGTATCATGATTAATTTAAATTTTTTTATTGTTTATTTGAATTATATAATCTATACAAAGTGTATACTTTACGCATTTGAAATTTAGGTATGTAATAACACGAAAACTTGAATTATGATTTAAACATGGCATTAAGTATTTATAGTTTATATAACTTATACATACATACCTATGTACAAATCCAGTTGGTATGAAATTAAAATTCATTAAAAATGTTATTAGCGTCAGTAAAATTACAATGTAGGCAAAACAATATATCATTTTTATAAACCGCATAGTATTTATTAAAGAAAATACTAAATATAACTAATTATGTAAAAGTTAGCAGGTTATGGTTATTTTATATATTATTAGAAAATGTGGCGCATGTATTATTATGTAAGCTATACAATTCATAGATGTGACCCAACATATTATTATTCGATCCACCTGAATTATTACTATAATAAAATCGGTAACCTATCTTCATTTCGAAAGATAATTCTTTGTACAGTGTTAAGAAACACGTCAACACACTTACATTTTATAAGTGCTTAAATCATGTATGTATAATATATATATATATATATATATATATAACTATATGCTCTGTAAACATTAAAATTAAAAGTCATTTGACTGTTTCAATAATACCATGGTATAAATTATAATATGTTATCTTAATCTTAAATCAACATTGTTTCTTATATCGTGTGTACAATGTACTATGTACATATCGATATCTGGTATTATAAATTATAGGAAACCTTTACTGTTATTGATGACATAGTGTGAGCGTTGATTCAACAATTTTTCTGCATTACATACTTTATTAGGTTTACCTGTTAGGTTAGGGTACAAAATTTGACGTTTCATTTTAGTATGTGCGCATAGTCTAATATATTCTGGTATATATATAGACTTGAAGATGGATATGGGACGATGTAGTCCCTGTACTCTCTCATAAAATAAAAATAAATAAATAATAAAATATTTACCCCTTTTGATTTTATTCTTATACAGATACTCGGATCAATAAAACAAGGTCAGGTTTTTTTTTTTTTGTTTTAACTTTTTGCATTCTCTTTCTACATTTTTGTCTAATTCAAGCACCGTGCTTATACCGGGTTTTACACGGCTGACCTCATAAAGTGTAGACAATCGTTCAAATAACACGTATAATGTATATAGATTATAGGTGATTAAATAGTAGCCACTAGCCGGCCGGCATCCGGTTATTACACATGGTAATTAAATATAGTATTATGTACCTATATGAGTTATAACTTATGAGTAAACTCTGCACGTTTCGACTTTCGTCATCAGTCAAATATCACAGTATAATATGTCGTGTAAGATCACTCTCGGTTTTAATTTTTTAAATTGTAAGCGGAACGAGGAATATTTTTACATTATACGTCATTACTCATTATATTATTATGTTGGTTAAACAATGATTAAAATTTTATGTTTTTTTAGATCATGATAGGTACGTTTTGTGTCTGTCACCCGATTTCGGAGCGGCGAATTGGCTCCCTGCAATAATTGACGTGGGGGGGTTGCTGCGGACAGCGAATTCGCATTAATGTAATGAATCGAAAAATCAACTCTTACGGATAATAAACGGGCGACTATGTCCGTTAATTTTATAGACTTTCGGCTCGCGGTTGACAGTCGTGACGATTCGTTACAACGCTTGCAGTAGGTATCGTCCACTCGCTATAATCGCGACGTTATCGTTCTAAAAAATTCCAATTCGTGTAATGTTATTTTTTCAAATATATTTTGACATAATTTTTTCATGGCGTTTACAAAATAAATAATTTGCTTAAATCATTATAAGGACGTCGGCACAATCACTGTCATATGTTAAGTTCTCATCACTCATTACATCCCGGCCGCGACGTGATCGTTGTGCGAATCGTCCAAATCACCGTCTGTACGAGTAGTGGGTTCCGTACGGTCCGGAGAAACTGGTGTGCGAGACAGAATGCGGTGGAGTCACGACGGCACCGGCGGTCGGCCCGTAGCCGTACGGGGCGGCGACCGGTCCGTGGCCGTAAGGGACCGCAGCGACCGGTCCGTGACCGTAAGGGACGGCGGCGACCGGTCCGTGGCCGTAAGGGACCGCAGCGATCGGTCCGTGACCGTAAGGGACGGCAGTGACCGGTCCGTGGCCGTACGGGACGGCGGCGACCGGTCCGTGGCCGTAAGGAACGGCGGCAGCCGGGCCGTAACCGTAAGGAACGGCGGGAGCCGGGCCGTAGCCGTACGGGACGGCCGCGGTCGGTTGGTAGTGATACGGCAGTTGCACGTCGTTGGTATACCGGACGTCCGCCTTGTGCGCGGACGAGTACGGCGTTTCGACGGTTTTGTGCACCGCGGACACCTGTCCCGGGTGGCCGGGCGTCCGGAACACGCTTGTCGACGTGCTGGCCACGGCGCCGTCGTACGGGCTGCCGTAGTGGACTGGGCCGCCGACCGCGACCACTGGTTTCGGCGGCAAGTACGCGGCCGAGTAGAGCGACGGTTCGGCCGCCGGCTCGTCCGCCGCCGCGGACAACGTTATTAACGCGGTCGCGATGACGAAGCACTGCAGCACGTTCAACACCTGTATACATCGAACACACAAACACAAATTCGTTTTTTAACTTATTTATAATGCATAACTTATGATCGATAACAGTGTTTATTATTTTTTTTTCAGTTTATATACATTGTGTAACAGTATTATTAATACCTATTTATATAGGTACTCCGAAATTGTTTAAATTAATTAATATTTTAAGCACTTCATATTGTTTTATTTTAGTTTGTGACGTAGTTATAATTTAACATTGTATTATTAATATCGAATAGTTTTTCTTAAAAAAAAAATTTAATTGAATTTCCGAACAAAATAAAACATATTCAGAAATTATGAACTTGGCAACGTAGCCTATAAAAACGTTCGCAATCGTTCGTTTTTTCGGCTAAAAAAAACAAATTTTTTGATAAGCAACATTCGTTTGCAATTGTGTTATAAAAAAGGTAAAATGTTCGCAATCGTGTTGCACCCGATGTAGAATGTATACTAACATATTTATCTATAATATTATGTAATCCATATTAATTTGATGAAAAACGGTGCTCGATTCGTAGGTATAGTTGTTAAGTCGTGCTGTATTATTTGTGATTCGTTCGTGTCGTATTTGTTTCGTATCGTTCTCTTCAATATGGAAATTCAAATAATAATGTCCGAAAAAAGGCAAGGAATTAGTTCTCTTAGATAATTTTAAATACTGTTTCGTTAGAAAGCGTAAAGATGGATATATCAAATGGGTCTGTACAGACAAAAATTGCACTGCAAGTATTGTAACAACTACAGACAAGACCTCTCTACATCAGTCAACGGGCGAGCATAATCATTTAGTTAACAGTCGGCAAAAAATTGAACGACACATCTTGAGAGAGAATTGCAAAAAAAAAGCCTATGATAATATTTCTACCAGGCCATTAAAAATTATACGAAATGAATTGATTAAAGATAATCCGACAAATATAAAACACAGTGATATACAATCTGTGCGTAAGGCGATGTATGATAAGCGACGAAAAATGTATCCTATATTTTCCACATCTTTCAACGAAGCAACTTCTCAACTGAAACTAGTGGAAAATGAATTTTGTTTATTTAATGGAGATAAATTTGTCTTTGTACCGGAAAGGCGGAAAATGATGAATTTGTTTGTATAACTACAAAGGAAAATTTAAAATTTATGACAACACAAAATAAGTTTTTTTGAGATGGTACGCACCAAAATTTTTTTACAACTTTATACCATACATTCTTACACAAATGGTTTTTATGTGCCTATTGTATATATTTTTTTTTTGCAAATAAAACAAAATAAACTTATTTCAATATGTAGAAATACCTTTTGGAACTGTGTCAAAAATTTTTTACATCAATTTTCGATGTTCAAAAAATTCATTTGGATTTTTAATCTGGTGCTCATAAAGCTGCAAAAGAAAATATATTTCCGAACGTAATAATTGTAACATGCCGTTTCTATTTAGGACAAACTTGGTGGAGAAATATAATGTTTAAAATCTAATCTTGTTTATAAATTAATTTATGAAATATACTGGACTTTACCCTTTACGCATTTTTTTAATAAAATAAAATATCTACAAATTAATGGAGATACGAATTTGAGAAATGCATACAATGAATTATAGGTCAATGGCTAAAATTATTTTTCGGCTTACCGTTTTTACCCAATGATGAAATTAAAGATACGTGTTCAACATTAATAGTCGAATGTCCCAGCTTTGAAGAAGGTCATGTATTTACTGATTATTTACTATCGACATATATTGCACCTGATGTATTATCTCCACCGTATTTTTGGGCACAAGAACTCCCTAGTAAATCCAAGGTATGATTTTAAAAATGTTTAGCTTAAATTCTTGTTTCTACCTACGTACATTTTAACAGTAAATACAAAATCCCTAAGTTTTTATAAATATGTTTTAGAACTACCAATGACCCAGAGAGGCTTTCATAGGACGTACAATGGTCAGTTTTATAATCTCCATCCTCCAACACACGTAGTGATACCAATTTTGAAACAAACACAAGTACAAACCATGACAATAAAAAGTATTAAATTATATTCAAAAATTTTTACATAACCCTATGGCTAAAAAAGATAAATCTAAAATTTAAAATAAAAATATAGAAAAAAACTATTATTTTTTAATTTTTTTTATATAGGCTTTTTTTTAATTTGCTAACGTATTATATACATTATGTAACATTATTATTAATATTTACTCCGAAATTATTTGATTAATTAAAATTTTAAGCACTTCGTATAATTTCATATAATTTTATTTTAGTTTGTAACGTTATTATAATGTAACATTGTATTATTAATATCGAATAGTTTTCATTTGAAAAAAAAAATGTTCTAATTGAATTCCCGAACAAAATAAAATATATTCAGAAATTATGAACTTGGCAACGTAGCCTATAAAAACGTTCGCAATCGTTTGTTTTTTCGGCTAAAAAAACAAATTCTTTGATAAGCGACATTTGTCGCAATCGTGTTATTTAAAAAATAAAACGTTCGCAATCGTGTTGCATCCGTAGTCATATGCACAGCCGTCCGTATGGGTATATAGCCAAACGTAAAATAACGATTTTAGTAATTTTATCGTAGTTTGAAAATTATTAATCATTCAATAATATCTAAATATTTCATTTGGTTTTTTTTTTTCAAACCTACTATCTGAATTTATTTTACGATTGTGAATGAATAGAAATTTATTCGACCATTATTTCACGCTGGTCGCAGAGATATTATTTATAAAATTATGTGTATATATATACGTAACACTAAATAGATGTATAAAAATACTGAAATACATAATACTTCATAATATGCACTAGAAATCTTTTCTATACGATACCTATTATGTAGTTTACCAAATCTGTTTCAGTCCTTAGGTAACTACTAACTGTGCACTTTTAAGTATTAATCCTATTAAATATTTATTTCATATTTTGTTAACTTAAAGTGTCCATAATTTTTTTTATTAACAATATGTTTGTATATAATATAAATATCAAGTTATGTATTATAAGTGCAACTCACCTTAAAATTCTGCATGATATGGCGGTATAGCTAGTATGTATAATCAAAGGTAGTCTGAACAAATTATCGTATCGTTGGAGCGTTGTTGTAGATTGTTCTGGGTTGTTGATATATGGAATTTTAGTCTGCAGATAATATTACATTGAGTCTGTGCGTAATCAACTGTCATATTTATACCTTGAGTTCTATGTAATATATGGTGGGAAATCAAATCACCCTAAGGGGCGAGGTGTTATTTCAGCCACCCCTACTTTCTTATATAACAGGCCGATTGCTTTCGGGTTAAAAGGTTCCATTGTTAACATGAAATATTACTATCGATTGTTATACACTATGTCACTATGATATAGTCTTACCATAGCCGTTGTGTGTGAAAATTATGAACAATTTCTAAAAACGACCTTAAGACTACTTTGCAACATGTGTAATAGAGTAAAATAAAAAAAAAATTTATAGGTTTATATAATGCAAGTATTTTTTTATAACAATGTTCTTGTTTAGGTTCAAAACAATGCATGGTCTTGCAGAACTGCAGAGGCCAGAGACAAACAAACGACGATGGACATACTGTATTAGTTATTAATTACTTATTATATAATAATTATAACTTATAACTTATAACATACTACCCAGTGACTATTGTACAATGCTCGTCAAGTTGGTAATTTATAATGGACGATCGCGTGGTTCATGGAGTAAGCATTTTCGGATTTTTAGTCTTTTTACATTAAATTTCTAAAATTATTTATGTACTTATTATTCGCAATTTACTTACTATAGTTACCTACTTAGATAAAAGGCTTTATTTATGTCCTCACACGATACGTACAACCATAATATAGGTGATTAAAATATAATTAATTTATGTTCTATGAGTTATAAAATACTATAAAATTATAATGTAGGTACCTATAACTACTTACTATTATATAGTAGGCGCATGTCTATAAACATGTACCTATGATGTAATTGTATTTTTGAGTTAAAACGTTCTAATGGTAAGAGTGGTAAGAACTTAGAGTGTACCGAAAGTTTTTTATATACAAATGTATATATAGGTATAAAATTAATATTATACAATGATAACATGACATTTAGTGATCAAAATGTCTAAATATTATTATGTGACTATAGTTTATATAGAACATAGAATGTTATACTATACACTATACGCGTCCTAACTATAATTAAAATGACTGTCAATAACTATTTGACATACAAAATATTATGTAAGTTTAAGTCGCACCATTATATATACAATCTATACAAGAAGATTCATTGAGCAATAAACATACATTAACTAAAAAAATATTAAATTTACTTTTCATCGTTATTTTTTTAAAGTTGTTTTCTTTTTAAACAATGCTACAATTTTAATTTAAACATATTATTCAACTTCATAATAATAAATAATACCCAGTATAAATAAGGTTAAACAGTGGCTCTCGACTGAATGTAAGCGGAAAGCTATATCTAAGCTATACCATATACTTTTATATTGTGGATAAAAATTTGAATTATTTATCAAACGCTATAGTCTACGATAATAATAGAGAGACTCTTATTACTTGTCTTTTTTCACTACCAAATTATATTAAGACATGAGTGTAGCGAGAGTGGGGTAGGAGGCAATTACACCCCCTTCGTTTCAAACCAAATTCTGTTTCTTATATCAAACGTATAAGTTTTATTATAAAATCGAAAATGCAAAAAAAAAAATTATCAACTGCCCCCCTCCCCCTGATTAAAATCCTAGCTACGCCCATGTACTATGAGATATATTCATTAGAATCATTAGATTATCGCTGGCAATTAATCGGTAATTAATTATAATACGGGTTTTTTTTTAATTGATACGTGAAAATTTTCAAAATTTATAATACTCGATCTGTACTGAAATATTAAAAAGATAAAAAGATTGAGAGCCGCTAATCTATAATATATTTTTATATTATGTATTAATACGGAATATAGTTCCCGTTTCATAAAAATAATAAAGATATTGTATGGTTATTTTTTTTACAAAAACTTTCCATTGTTATCTGAAGGTTATTATGTACATGGATCCAAATCGTCCATAGAACACATATATTTTACGAGTACCTATATAGATCAAAGATATGTAGATATTTACATGCAATGTATAGAGTTCGTCTATTGTCGCGGTGAATTGTGGACGACTTTGTAATATAATATAGTGTGTGTGTATAGGAAAACATAACGTGATGATTTATGACGTATCCTTCAAGCCTGATTTGTGACCGACTCTTTTTGTAGCCTTAAGAAGGTCGTTCAAATAATAATGTATACATATACGTTTTTTAAAAATTTTTTTTATCATTTTACTAAAAAAATACTATGTTTGACAAAACCGATTTTGTTTTTTAGCGTAATTTAAAGTCAATTAAGTAATAACTGTAGATACTTGAGATTTTCAAAATATTTCCATGCTTTTTGAAATATATATACAATAAAGACATTTACATTTTTAGTAATTTTATTATTTGTATTATTTTTAATCATCATCTATGTTAAAGTGCCTACCAAACATGAGTATATACGTAAGAAATAAACTGTTATTTTAAAATATTTTATTTTTTTATTTGTTATTTTCCTCCTTACATATGTAGTTATTTAACAATCGTCCTTTCAGGTTTTTGAGTCGATGACCAATACAATGTGATGTCACCACAGGAATTGTACGTTGGTCTTCCTACAATAAAATCATAAAACACAACGAATATTTAAATTTACTGTTTCAATACGTCATGTCTTCTTATAGGAGTTTTATGTCACAAATATATTAATTTATACTTCTCTGTAAATATTGTCACGTATATCTTTTTGACTTCTCCAACTATCTGCTTTTGATTTCGGATCGAATGACTTATTTGAGTTAAAAAGCAATTCGTACTGCAGTTGTTGTACGACCGGTTTCTTAATACCAAAGTAGTTTATTAGATTTTCTTCCGATATGTCCTAAATCACATGTAAATAAATAGTCTGTGAATCTCGAATACATCAAATATTAATCATATTGTTTAAAATGGTAAATAATGTATTAGAGTTTATATTCTTCTTGTTTATATATATTTTTTTCTGTCCATTTTGTCATATATTTACCTAATTATGAAAATAAATAAATATACTATTATTTAAATAAATGGTTATTTTAATATCTGTAAGCACCTACTGAAAAAGAGGTTCGGATCCGCCTCTATGTTGTATTTTGTAACATTTATTAAAAAATTGATGATTTGGACTATGATTTTAAAATACCTTTAATGGTACAGTAGACTTTTCAAGTTTCGCCCACATGGTTGTTAGCGCTCTTTGTACCTGTGTCGGTGTATGCCAATCGGCCATAGTATTTACCTATAGGTAGGTATATGAAATAATTGAACAAGTATGAAGTAATACGTTATTAAATTTAATATTTGTAAGTCTAAGGGAAAGAATTTTAATACTCAGTAGCTTATATGTACAAAACTTTATATATAATGTGATGTTGTATTTTGAGCAATATTTACCATAGATACCTACTATTTTATAAATACTTTAATAGATGGGTATTTTTTTTTCATTTTTTATTTTTGTAAAGTAGATATTTACAACCTGTATGAAAAAAAATATATAATAAGTAATACATATGATACAATTTACATGGCTTGATATGGCTCGAGTGAAAGAAGCCCTCAGTAACGCTACTTCAGAGATAGGTATTTATAGAAATTATGAAAATGCATAATAAAATATTTTATTGTATTTTTAATCATATTAAAATTATGATTAATAACAATATTGCCCACAATGACTATTATTTTTTATTCTATTAGTTGTGACTAGTTGCGAGGTTATTAATGTTGTGTACTACTATACAATAATGATTAGTATTTGATGATTAACAGTTTGACTCAGACGATTTATTAAATTAACACTGTTAACTCAAGTTCTGCTGATTCAATTTTAGGAAACAATATCAATTCAGATATTTGGTTATACCAATATAATTTTTTGATCATACAAATATTAAAATTGCGTAGATTATTATTATTTATTCATATTTACATATAAGTACAAATAAGCTCTGGGCCTCTGGGCTTTAACTTGATGGGAACTTAAAGTAATTATAAAGTGTACATGGTACAGGCTGTTACATCGTAACTGTTAAAAATTGATACAATTATATGAAAAAATATGTCGACGTATAGTGACTTTCATAATTTTTACGTACAGATTGATTGAATAAGAACTGAGTATTTTTAGTAAATATTTCAAATTCAAACTATTATTATGCCACACGTTATTCAAGAGGAAAATTTCGAATTTATGTAAAATAAATTAAAAATTGATATCATCTATTCGAATAATAATAATATTCTTATTATAACGTGTGTGCTTACGTTTAAATATGAATTATTGCCGCCGGCCGGTAAAAGCATCAGTGCTTACCAAAACCATGGTATATGTTCATAGTATGTATCGTATCATATTATGACGTGTTATCATAATAAAACAATATTGGATTTTACTGTAACTATTATTATGTTCATTATACAACAATAGTGATTTATACTTATTTTTATTATTTTTTTACTTTTTCGAATGTCAACGTTTCCATTTAGGTAACTGTTTGGATTGTATTTTGCTTGTGGACAGTTTTATTTTTCAGTCATAATGTCAACTGTAGAACAGCCTTGTTATACTTTGATCAATATCTCTAGCGACTATGAGATGCCAAATGAAATGCAACTCAAGTCAGATCTTGGTTAGTATTAACTATTAATCAACCGTCATGTTTGTATATTAAATCATTCTTATTAATGATATTTAATTTTGGCATGTGTATAGAAAAAGGTGATAGCAAAACAAAAATCGAAGCATTGAAAAAAGTCATTCATATGATTGCCAATGGAGAACGTTTGCCAGGATTGTTGATGATAATAATCCGTTTTGTCTTACCATTACAAGATCATACGATTAAAAAATTGCTTTTAATATTTTGGGAAATAGTACCGAAAACTACGGCAGATGGAAAATTATTACAGGAAATGATATTGGTCTGTGATGCATATCGAAAGGTAAATAAGAATTCAACTTTTTATTTTATAATGTATGTTACTCATGGTAAATTTATTATTAATTAAAATTAAGTGTATATTTAGAATATGCCTAATATAAAATGTGTCATGCTGATAAGCTAATTTTATATGCTTGAAAATTTTAATTTTAATTTATATAATAGCTATTATAGTAGTTATATTTTTACTACATTTTATTCATTGATTTTGAAGTTAAAAATGTTTTTTAAGTATTGATTCCTATTTTTAGTCTTAAGTATTAATGTTAATTATCAATTCATTGATCTACATTTTTTTATTTTAGGATTTACAACATCCAAACGAATACTTGAGAGGATCAACTCTTCGTTTTTTGTGTAAATTGAAAGAACCAGAATTATTAGAACCATTGATGCCTACTATACGTTCATGTCTTGAACACCGTCATTCGTATGTAAGACGTAATGCTGTACTTGCAATATTTACTATTTATAGGTAATATACATTTTTTTATTCAATTTGACAAATTATTTTTTTTTTAATTATAATTTAATTATTAAAAACTTGTTAAATAGAAATTTTGAATTTCTGATACCGGATGCTCCTGAACTTATAGCTAATTTTCTCGACGGAGAGCAAGACATGTCTTGCAAACGTAATGCTTTTATGATGTTATTACACGCTGATCAAGATAGAGCACTTACATATCTTGCTTCTTGTTTGGATCAAGTAGCTTCTTTTGGTGATATTTTGCAACTTGTTATTGTTGAACTAATTTATAAAGTAAGAGAACACTAAATAAATCAAATAATTTCTATTAACAATTATGTTTTACTAAAATTAGGTGTGTCATGCAAATCCATCAGAACGATCCCGTTTCATACGTTGTATTTATAATTTACTGAATTCTTGTAGTCCAGCTGTTCGTTATGAAGCTGCTGGAACATTGGTTACTTTATCAAATGCGCCTACTGCTGTGAAGGTATGTTTTTATTGCATTTATAGATATAAATATTAAAATAAAAAATTTATGTAGGCAGCAGCTTCTTGTTATATTGAATTAATTGTAAAAGAAAGTGATAACAATGTAAAACTCATAGTATTGGACCGTTTAATTGCTCTTAAAGAACACCCTTCACACGAAAGAGTACTTCAGGACTTGGTCATGGATATACTAAGAGTATTATCTAGTACTGATTTGGAAGTTAGAAAGAAAACACTGAATTTGGGTAATCATTTATGCCATTATTTACATATAATACTAGTGTAGTGACTGGTTAAGAGGGGATGTTACAATGCCAAGTAAATAATTAAAATATAATAATACATTGTGTCTACTTGTATAGCTATGGATTTGGTATCATCTCGTAATATTGAGGAAATGGTGTTTGTGCTTAAAAATGAAGTAGAAAAAACTCATAATTTAGCTGAACACGAAGATACTGGAAAGTATAGACAATTGTTGGTGCGCACACTTCATACATGCTCTATTAAGGTTTGTTATTGTTTTATAAGTTAATTTTTAAGTTCTTATTTTTTACTCATATAATGTTTTGTAGTTCCCAGATATAGCGGCAACAGTGATACCTGTTCTCATTGAATTCTTGTCAGATAGTATAGAATTGGCTGCTACAGACGTTATGGTATTTTTGCGTGAAGCTATTTACCTCTTCGAATCATTACGTCCTCTAATAATTCAGCGTCTATTAGAAGTTTTCCAATCTATTAAATCTGCCAATGTGCATAGAGCTGCTTTATGGATACTTGGTGAATTTGCTAACTCACAAGAAGATATAGAAGCAACAATTGAACAAATAAAAACATCACTTGGAGATGTATGTTGTTAATTAGATTTATTTTTGAAATTTAAATTGGTTATAACTAGGGCTTGGATTTTGTAGCAAATGCTTCTTTTGAGGGGAGTATGATTGAAAGATAATTCTTATATATAAATATGTTTTGAATCGTTCTGATTTTAATGATTTAAACTTTATTTTGTTTTTTTCCATAAAATCTGCTTTTTATTGCTTTTTCCCCTATTTGGTTCTTTTTTCTTGATTTTTACATATTTTTCTTGAAAATTTAACTTATTTCTATGTATATTATACTTGGACTATATTTTTATTATCAGAAATTATAAAACCAGTAAAAAACCACTAAATAATGTATGATTGATAAAACTAATATGGTTATTGTGCCGAAATAGTTTTATCTTCAATTATCTATAGTTGTATTTACGATTCAAATTAATTAATTTATATGTAATATACACCGATTACATCGGTTGACCTGGAAAGGTCTTTTTCTGTGTATAAAAATATATTAGCACTCTATAGAATGAGTTTTAATGAAAGTAACTTGACTAAATATATGATAATAAATTACTTTTTTAATATTTAATTTTATGTGTTATTGAAATTTGTTTTTTTTAAATTAAATTTAATAAATTTTTTTTTGGTAACTTAAAATGCTTTTTTAAGGATTTATTTTGCTACAAAATTTGAGCCCTAGTTATATCTATTAAAGAAAATTAGCACAAATTCATCAATTTAAATAGGGTTAATATTTGGTATATATATTTTAAACTATTTACAAGCAATTTATTCAAATAGCAATACAAATTGTTCATTTCAAATAACAATTGAATTTTATTTGTTTTATTATATTTCAGCATAATTTTTTTTACTGGATATTCTTGTCCATTGGTTTAATCTTAAAGTTTTCTAGTACAAACTGTGTATAATTGTATATTTGTCTAAATTTATTAAAGTTTAAAATGTTTGTCCTAATTAATAATGGTAATAAATATTTTTGCTTTATAACTTATAACTTCTATGTTATGTATAACAGCTTAATAATGTATTAATAAGAATATGTTGATTTATTTTAGATGCCTTTAGTTGAAGATGAATTAAAGAAAGCAGCTGGAGATTCAGAAAACATTGAAGAATTTGGGTCTAGTGGTTCACAGTTGGTTACATCTGATGGAACATATGCTACTCAATCAGCATTCATTATAAATACTCCTCGTAGTGGTCAGGCAAAACGGCCACCATTACGCCAGTATCTAATTGATGGAGATTTCTATATTGGTGCAGCATTAGGCACTACATTCACTAAATTGGGTATCAGATATGCTGAAATTTGGGAAGAACAAGATTCTATAAAAGCAAATCAATTTTGTGTCAAATTAATGTTAATTTTAACTTATATTTTGAAGCTTGGAAAATCAGGTAAATTTAATTAAATAAAAAAAAAGTACTGGTTTCTGCCCATTCAAAAAGTATTTTGCTGTTTCTCAGATATAGGTAATGCTATGCTTTATTTTTTTTCTTCATATTTTCAATGTCCTAATCCATTCATCACATAATTCATATTGTGATAGATAAAATAGTAAAAAATAATTATAATTATGAAATATAAAGTAAACTATAATAAGCTCATGAAAATCATTTAAATTGTCAAAATACTGATTTATCTTTCAGTTTTTTCTTTAATGAATACTGTCTATTTAATTTACTTCTCTATATAGATTGCTTATATATATTAAGAGTGTTTATTTTTTATTCCTTCATTTATTTTTGCCTTATTTAGCATTTTTCCACATTCTGTAAACATCATGTGTGTAAGTTCCACTTATAGGATCTAATAAGTTATATTTGTGGTTTATTGTTGAGTGAATTAAATTATGAGTATTGCTATTATATTACCTTGTCAAATACTAATAGAATTTTATTAATCATTATTCTTAAAATATCTAATAAGTAAATTTCACAGATATATAGTATAAATTGATTTCATTAATACTTTATTAAAATAAACCAGATTAAGCTATTCTGTATTTAATTTTATTTGTAGTAAACTATAATTTTTTTAAGCTATAAAAAAAATATAATAGAAAGAACTGGTGTTTTCATAAACGAGTTGCAGTAAAATACTTTCTGAGAGGTATTAATTAAATTAATGTCAAAATATTAATATTTATTGATTTGTTGATTTATTTAGGAATTTGTTCTAAACCAATTGGCATTGATGATGGAGACAAAATTATGGAAAGTATTAAAATATTAAATGATAGGGATAGCGAAATTGAAGAAATTTATACTAAGGAGTGCAGCAAATCATTGAATGAAATGTTGGCTGCTAAAGAAGACGAAGAAAGCAGCAATAAAAAAGTAGGCTAATAAATATAATTTATAGAACAAAAGTATTACTATCTTAAAATTATTATAAATTTATAATTTTTTAGGCTAAAGAAAAACCAGGACATAAAGTAAATGTTGATGATGCTATTGTATTTTTACGTACCAGTAGCAACGGTACAGAAGGTACAGAAAATGTTTTTGAACTTAGCTTAAACCAGGCTGTCGTTGGTGGTGGTTCTATTCACCAGAATAGTGGCGATGGTGCATCAGGACTTTCTATCAATAGCAAACTTAATAAAGTTACACAACTTACTGGATTTTCTGATCCAGTGTATGCTGAGGCTTATGTTCATGTCAATCAGTATGATATTGTTTTAGATGTATTGATTGTTAATCAAACAGGTAAAAAAATATAATATAAGTACAAATTATTTATAATCTTAATAATATATAATATAACATATAAGGTGACACATTACAAAATTGTACATTGGAGTTGGCTACAATGGGAGATTTAAAGTTGGTTGAAAAACCCCAACCTGTTGTTTTGGCTCCTCATGATTTCTGTAACATTAAAGCTAGTGTTAAAGTTGCGTCTACTGAAAATGGCATAATCTTTGGAAATATTGGTAAATTAATAAAGTTTTATTATTATAACTTTAGTCATTATTAATAATTATTTATTTATATTAGTCTATGATATTGGCGGTGCAATTGGTGATCGAAATGTGGTTGTATTAGATGACATCCGTATAGACATAATGGACTACATAATGCCTGCCGTATGTAATGACTCTGAGTTCCGTCAAATGTGGACTGAATTTGAGTGGGAAAACAAAGTATAGTTATTTTTGTATTTTTTGCATTTAAGTGTTTAGTTGTTAATTAAAAATTGTTTTAGGTTTCTGTTTCCACTAGTTTGACAGATCTTAATGAATATTTGGCACATTTATTGAAGAGCACTAATATGAAATGTTTAACACCTGAAAAAGCATTGTCAGGACAGTGTGGATTTATGGCAGCAAATTTATATGCAAGATCAATATTTGGTGAAGATGCATTGGCAAATTTAAGTATTGAAAAGGGATTAGATAAGCCACAAGTTATTGGTCATATTAGAATTCGAGCTAAAAGCCAGGTAATTACAAAATAATACTAAAATATTATCTACACCTCACACTTATTGTTCATACTTCAAAAATTGAATGTTAAGCAATAAATTTCATAGTTTTTATTTCTTGTAAAAAAATGTTCGGTCAAAATATTACATTTGTATACTGTACATTATATGGATTCATATAGTATTATGTAAACAAAATAATAATTATGCGATGTTATTATGAACTGATAGTGAATGAAGTATTGAAAACAAATATTTTATTATACATAGAATACTATTTAAATTATATTCTATTATTGTAAAACTGAGTCATTGGATTTTAAAAATACTCTGAGCTACAGAGATAACTATTCGTAACTATCAAGTATTTTTATAAATATACATAACAATCGAAATTCAAATGAGTAGCTTATGATTTATTAGTATTAAATGCTTAGACAAGTAGAGTAATAGACCAATATTCTATGTTGTCCCCGTACTACTACATTCCTCGCATTTTTTTAAAATATTTTTATTTTAGATAAATCAACAATCTGTTACTTATAGCTATATTGAGAAGGGTGGGGTGTGCATAGTAGAAAATGTGCATGATTTAAAGATGTTATTCATTGATAGCACTTCAACATATTTAAGTTAAATGCAATTTATATTAGAATATTGTTAAAGTTGGTGAAAATTCTTTGGCTATCGTCATTTTATCGCCTTTGGGAAGGATTGTTTGGAAGTGTGTGAGATGAGAGATTTAAGATAAAGGGGGTTGGTATGTATGTTGAGGTAACAGGAGTGGAATTTGTTGTAGTGTTTGGCTAGGTTAGGTTAGGTTGGTTAGAGGGACCTTTGGGTCATTATCAAACCTCTTATTTAAATATTAAATACTTGTAACTCATATACTGCTCATCTAAATTTTTATTTTTATTTATTGAAATAATCCAAAAATATTCTGCTCTAGAATATGAAATTAAAAATGTATATTGGCATACAAAAAAATGAAAAAACTCAAAAAATATAATAATGAAGATTTTGGTTTTTTTGACTGGAATTTATGTAAAAAAAATATTTTTAAAAATTAATAGAATTTTAAATAAGTGTTTGATTAAAGAATTAGTTTGTCTTGTTATTGTGTGTTCACTGTTAACTCTGTCATTATTAGGTAAAAAATAATTCATTTATACTAATAATCAAACTGAAATGTATAGTGTTTAAAATAGCTTGTGACCTATATTTCTAGACATTTTTTTATAGATAATACTTACAAATATCTTTAGAAAAATGCATGTAAAATATTTGGGAAATAATCTTTTAGTAGTAGAATTCAATAACAATGAACATAAAAACTGTAAATATTAGCCCTGGTTTACTGATAACATCACAATGTAATTGAATATAAAATTTAGCAAATCTACATTATACCTGATTTAATATTATATAACTTTATTTGGCATTTCTGCATGTCAGCTGCAATGAATCATTAACATATTTTTAAAATGAAAAATAAACTCAATGATTATATTTCTTGCACGGGTTATGACTATTAATAATAATGAATAACTAAGCTAGCCGAATGAAAGTTCTTAAACAATAAAAATGAGTTTAAATTTGGATTGTGTGTATATATATATATATAAAATTATATCATACTGTAGAAAACTGTTTAACAATTTTTTTTTAAATCTGTATTTAACTATATATTTATTACTATAAAGTTTAAACCAATAGAAAAATTTAATTTGTTTTGCATAGGTATATAGGGAAATTTAGAATTTACAATCGGCAAAAGTTGTTTCTGTGATTTAATAGCAATGATTTTTGTTTAAGTTTAATCCATGAATATAATAATATATTATGTTATAAAATTTGATTTTAGGGAATGGCACTCAGTCTCGGTGACAAAATCAATATGATGCAAAAACGACCATACAAAGCAATTGCGGCCTAAGCTCTATGTTGCGGATTCAAATAAAATCATCTATCTCAAGAGTTTATCTTTATTATTATACATATTATATTTATATTGTGTTTTAAATTACGTATTATCAATAGACATTTGTTTAGTAAACGTCTTATGTTTATATTAAAATATTTTAAAATAACAATGTCATCGTTCGTCTATGGACAGGAATGTGTTGTTTATTTTATTTGTATTATTGAGTCATGATTTTATCACATTTTTTTCTCATTAAAAACATTTCTGAACAATAAGAGAATAATTCTAACAAAACTGATAAAACAGACTCTAAAATGCTATTTAAGGGATTCATCTATAAGATGACGAGTTAGTATATTGATGTCTCGTGACTTGATGAGCGTTTATCGTGAAACAGAACTAATATGTTGAAAATTGTAAGTTTTTTTTGACCTACCTAATAAAACTATAAAAGTATCTCTGTTGTATAACAAACGTCCATTTTTTTCACTTCTATTTGTTGTGTTAACGTTTTTTTGTGGTATTTTAGACGAGCGCGACGTTAGTGCAGGTGACCGTATTTTTTGTAATGCAGGCATCTGTTGAAGTTGTAGAACCGTGCAACGATAAATTCATCAAGGATATGGTAGTGCACGTTTGTGGAATGGTTGGATTTAAACGCTCACTCGCTGATAATAGCAATCCTGGTTCGTTATTTGGGTTAAGTCTAGGGGGAATGTTGGGCGATGCTGAACGCGAATTCAAAGACTTGGTCAGAGACATCGCAGAAGCAGACTTGCAACTGAAAAAATCTAATAAGAATAAACCAAAAGGTATTTATCACGACGTGCCCCCTAACATTATTAACGTATGTACGTTCGGTATAGTAATCAATCTTTCACGAATAGGAAGTAGTTGTTGACTCGTGAGAACATAATATTAGGCACTTAAAAATTATTTAAGTTACGTGGTAGTTTTCTCAGCAGACCAGTAAAACGATATGTCGTTACCAATCAGTATCGACTTTTTTTTTTTTTTAAACAAAACGAATTCGATTAGTTGTTCATTTTGCGGTGCACGTGCTTAAATTAGAAAATTGGGTAGAAAGAAAATTCGTCAAAATAGGTAATAATTTACTAAGTGTTTATAGAACCGTGAAATGTGCTATATATTTTTTGAATCTTTTGTTGCATTATTTTATGTCTAAAGCAGTTCGAAATAATGTACAATATGACGACATGCCTCGCTGCAGGTACCTAGGTTCTATGTATAGTACAACCAATAGAACTAAATTAGACATTATAAGAAATTCAACACTACAGTCGACTTGACGATAATATCGTTTTACGAATAATGATAATTTAAATAATATTGGAAGTTTCAAGTTTTTATAATTAATATTTTTTATTTGCAACAAAAAATTAAATATTGTTGAAACCTGAGTTTTTGTAAAAAAATTGGTTCGTTTTTTTAGGTTCTGTGCGATGAATGTATTGGATTTTACAATAGCGAGACTGTTTTTGTTAGATATTTTTATTTTCGTGCCTTTTATATTTAGAGGCAGTAAAAGTGTTTAGATTTTCAACTTTTGGGGGTGGTTTTTGATAGTAAATTGGATCTAGTTAGTATGGTGGGGATCATAAGAATAAATTTTTCAATAATTTTCAAAGTAACTGAGAAAAAAAGTCTAAAGCATAAATGGAATTTTTATGCAAAATTAGTATTCAATAAAATCGATTAATCGATTATAATTTTTTATTTATTTTTTTGGTGTAACTCAGAATTTAATAACCGTGCGTAGATACATGAAATTTAGAAGCATTAACCAACTCTTTTACTTTTGAAATTATACATTTCAACATCGCAGTATTGTCTTCTTTATTTTGTAGAATTTTAGATAACCTTCTAAAACCCTTTGAATTCAATTTCATATTACGGGTGTTGTAGTAGGTAACCTTATCCCAGTATTTAGATTTGTTATACTTTTATCAAATTTCAACTATGTAGTACCTATTGTACAAATTAAAGTAGGTACACAATATTATGGGGTTGAAATGCAATGGTATTTTTTATTTTTTCAGATAATTTAATTAATGCTTTTAATGTTATTTTTTGTGGGATCTAAATTTACTTTAATTTTTTTTAGTGATTAATGATATAAATTGTTGCAAGTGAACATATTCGTAATTAATTGTTGTCATCATTGAAAATAGATTTTGTGTAATCAATTTGATTATTTTATTATTTATTAAAACAGTATTATTGTTCTACTAAAAATCTTGAAGTTTAATTTCGAGACAATACTGTCTTTATCAGAACACAAAGAGTCAAGGACATTATATTTCAAATTGGTACAGTCTCGGCTAAACCGTCACGTATGCTGTCTTAATCCTACTATATAACTAATATTGAGTAACTATTAATTAAAATGAATAACAAATAAAGTAGTTTGTATAAATTATATACATAAAAGTATCTTTTAGAACTCATAATGAGTCTACGATTTGTAGTTTGTACCCTATATCCTATAAGTTATAAATTTTTTATACCCTATTCATTACGAATGAAAGACAGCCTGTTTAGATAATGAGACGCAGTTTTCGACATTCGTGAATTTTGATTTTAATGAATAGCTTTATCCAAGCTTAACTAAGTATAAGGTTTTTAACTGTATTATGTTTTTCATAACTTAACTAAAATAAGGCTTATTACTCACCATATTCAAGAAATTATTGAGAAATAATTGACATTAGTTTTTCGCAAAATTCCACATTTTTAATTTTTTTTACCTGATTATTTTTAAAGTGCTGGAAATTTTTACTTTTGACCTCTCTTGAGTACCAACTAAATTAAATTTTATACCAGAAACTATTCTCAAAATTGAATATTTAAACATTTACCATAAGAACAAAATAACATAAAATAATATTACCCTGCTCGCAAGAATCGTTTTTCACATACAGAACAAGTTTAAATTAAAATTTTTTTTACACTGACCGACTATAATCGTCATTAATTTGTTATATACACAATATTTTTTTTAGTTTAGAACAACACAATATTATATTTTCTTAAATTTGTCTTAATTTTCAAATATTTATTTAGTTCAATGGCGGATTTTGGATAGAACACTAAGGAGAGTTTCTATAAGAATACTACTTACTGAGCAAAAAAAAAAAAATCAAATAAAAAAAGTAGAGAGGTACACAATATTATTTTAAAAATCTTATTAATACATATTTATAAAAAAAAAATAGTGTATCATATGTCTACACAGCACATTAATATACTCAAAATAATATTAATATTTAAACCAACATCTATAGATTGCATCTAAGGTACCTAGATATTATAGAACACTAATAGTACCGTTAGTTTTGCATATCTGTATTTTAATTTTTTGCTACAGTTTTAGTGTTCGTAATAGTTGATATTATTCCCAATGGTTTAAAAAATAAGTGAAATATCTACATTAATTGATAACTTTGACAAGTAGGTATTATGAAAAGTTAGACAGTTTGGTTGTGAAAATGGTGAGGAGAAGTTGCCTCTGAGTTCCTTAGATCTGTCGCTAATATATGTATATCCAATATTTTAATAAGTACTTAATAATACAGTACTAAATCAAAAATTAATATTTTGATGTCTTTACAAATGTCAACGCTGCAGTGATATTGTATTATTCGTTTGCATAATATTTATTAATAGTAATTTTTCTTTTTTTCTTTCAGAATCAAACGTTACTCCACTGCAGCGTACAATTAACTTATCGGGTTTCAAAGACAGATCGAGACACGTGAATAGACGTATGGTTCTAAAATTTGGAGATTAATTACTTATTAATCAATTTTTTGAAAAACAATTTCAGGTGATGATGCCGGAAAGGTCACGATTAAAAAGCGGGAAGTAATGGCAATGTTAAAAGAGTGTTGCGTCAAGAAGACGTGTACTGACAAAGATTTTTATCGTATATGCGAGAAAAAATAAACAATATAATTAATAACATTTTAACATACCTTGTTTTATTATTAAATTATGGGCAATAATTATTATCAGTAGTCAGTACGTATACATAAAAATATATAAATAATTATTTGTATTTTTTTTTTAAATATATTATATATTATATTTCATGTTCCATATAATGGAGCGAATATATAAATTGTCGTAAAATCACAGACTTGTTTTTATAATAATTTTCTAAAAATCGTTATTTATATTATATTCACCGACAATCGTATATCGTGAACTAAAATCGTGCAAACTTAACACAGGAACTAACGACTTATTATACTTATAAAATTAAAATTAAAATTAACACAGCAGGACTTTAGTCAATATTTTTTTTTTAATTCTTCGGTTTTGCGCGGTGCATTGTTACAAAGAAAAATAAAACTGTAAATGAAACGTTATACACGACATATTATGTACGCATAATGTAAAACCAAACAGTATTAAATATTTCGATGAGTTTTGACGATGGAAGTCAAAATGGAAGACGAATTGCAGGCGCGGTGTTATTCCCGAGTTTCAGTATTGCGTGGTTTTAGTAACGATGACCGATGGCATTTTGTCAAAATATGGTGTTACAGTTTTCACTCGTCCTGGCACTGGGTCCTGGACGATCACCGCCTGGAAAAACGACAAAAAAATAATTATATTAATTATTATTGAAATGAAAAGAAGACGACGACGACGAGCCACGTCTTGAAAAATGAGTTTATGGGTTAATACGGACAAATAATAATATATATTATGATTGTACTGTCGAGACATAATTAGTATAATAAGTAATAATATGTATTGATATACTGGATAAAGTAATTAATACTAATTATTATTAATTAGTGTTATACAAATTCACTTGTGCATTTAACGGTTTAGAAATGTATATGTATTGTTCATGCATAATAATATGCAGGGCGTGTCTCGAGGATTCGACATTTTATCCAATATCTACATTCGAGTTCCCCTCCCACGCATGTTTAGACGTAAATATAGGACTTAGAAAATTCATGGGGCTAGAGTTCAGTATAATAAAGCTGTTTGTATATATATATATATATATAATAAGAATTAAGAGTAACGAAATAAGAGCGATATGGGCGATGCGTCTCCCTCACTCGGCACTCTCAACGTCGCCCACCCTTCACGCAGGGTAAACTTGTACTCTCGATTTTATCACGGTACCACTGCAATGATTTTGCAGTGCTCAGTCGGTTGGTAAATTGATAATTAAATGTACTTTATACAGGTAGATTTATCGAAGACGGTTAAAACTAAAATGCACTTATGCCGTCGAGTTGTAGGAATTGTATATTTACGTCAGTTATGCAGGACTTTGTGTCGTATGCATGCGCACAGCGCACGTACCTTAAGTTGAGATTGTCAACGCAGACGTCTCGCACTTTAAAAATGCAGTCGATTCGTCCCGACACACCCTGTACATCACAATTTATATGTGTAATAAATACAATATGTAGGTACAGTCCTGTATCCCATTATAATATAATATTAATATAAATTATTATTGTGTTCATATACAAAACAAAAATACATTATACACTTCATGTACCTATAATAATAATATTATATATTCATAGAGCATCGAGCGCCGCTATTTAGCGATTCTGATTGATCACATGTTAGTTCCTGCAGGTTGGTACATTTATACGTACCTATTATCATTTTCGTTGTTATTAGATCATTAGAGAGTGGTTGAATTATATAATTATTATTATTATTATTATTATTATTATTGTCGTTTGGCTTACTTCTTTCTTTGGGACGTACGGGACCGTGTTGTATTTATTAGTCTTAATGTCGTTTTGCCTACCGAGCTCTTTAGAATTAGGTATAATACTATAAGATTTCGTTTTGACAGTCGTGTACTCAGCCTGCAGCAGACTGTTGCTTTGGCTTTGGGACAGTGTGTTACTCGTGGGGTCTTTCTGGGGTTTCACGTTTTTGTCTACCGAGGGTTTCTCTACAGACGCGGACAGTTCCAAAACACTCCGAGTATCAGACCTGTAAATCATCGTAATAAGATATATTTGTGTTTTAGAAATGAAGCTAAATGTAGTTTTACAATTGTTCATTTGTCAGACGATAATGTAATATTGTATCGTGGACACAAGACGATTATTTAGAATTCGTAGAAGTACGAAATATGAAGTGAGTTAAAAGCAAAATGTGTAAAAACTCTTGGATCGTATGTTATGTATGTAACGATTATATTTCTTTTATTATTGTGTCAATATTTCCACTCGTTCACAAAAGTGTATATTGTATAATAATAAATTTTATTATGCATTAATGTAGAGGTCTATCGACCTATCAATGAGAATAAGAATAAAAAAATAATATTATATGATAATTATGTGGTTGTTGATGAGAAATGAGAATGAGTGTAAATAAAAAGCGGACGAACTATAGTAATGTAACGTACTTAGGTAGATAATAATACCGAAATAACAACAAAAAAAAAAAAAAAAAAACAACAACAAATGAAACCATAAGATTTAATATATTATCTAATGTGACATAATATTTATATGATACATTAATATACATGAGAGTTAATGTAGTGTTTATACAATGTATGTGTGTATTTATGTATGGGTGCGTGAACGTGAACACTGAACATGAATATGAATGTATTATTATAACAATATATTTAGACGATCAAAATATGATTGTAACAATGTATTGGACAGCCAATCAGAATCCTTTTTACGCGGCTCCAGATGCTTATGAAATAATATATAGGTATTATACATTTATACTTAATGTATATACAGTTGCAGTGATTATAGCGTGTATTCGATAAAACTTACAATAAGTACCAGGTAACATAATAAACTCGTACACAATAGCATATAGTATTATTACTATGATTGTTATAAGATTTAATTATTTGCCATTTTAATGTAACTCTAGGTTTTTTAACATTGTATTATATCTTTATAAAAGCGCGTATTGTAACACAGCAAATTTTTTTGTTAAAGAGATTTTTTGTTTGCGTTTCCACACCACGTGACACGTTTGATGGTATAATTATTATTCGGAACTTATACTTAATATTATTTGTCTCGGTCGACTAATGTTGTAAAATCAGCTATCGCGCATAATAATAATTATTGTTAATTTTATCAACGATGTCCATTTATTCTACTGTTTATTTAGAAGAATAAAAAAAAAATCGCAATCGACTGATCTAGCAAGTATTTGATTTCTTTCGAACAATTTATTATTTTATGATAACATAAAAAAAGAAAAAAAATAATTATATTCATTTAAATGCATATGCATGTTTTTAACAACGGTTATGAAATATTTTAAGCCTTAGAGTTTTACTTGTATTGGCGCATCGTAATAATATCATATTTACGATGATAACAATCTAGGAAATCGAATTATAAGATAAAATTATTATAGGTATACGATTTGTAATATATTGCGACAGCGATGCGTGTTAATTCCTATTAACATACTGTAATGAGGAAGCATAGGGCAGAGTTGCAAAAACTTCCTGTCCCAACACAGCGATTAGTAATATTATTATGATACGATGTGCGTGTTTTTTACGAATTTTTTCTCTCTGATTGTGTTCGAATAATTTTCGAGACTAGCTGCACTTGGTTAAAATAAATTTCACGCTTGGGTTCTTATAATAGTATATTATAACGCGTCCATTGGCGCCACTAGAAATGAAAATGCATTGTGGCGATAAACTACCCGACACAAGTACACTATTACCTATATTATTAGAGACTCGGTTTTTTAAAGTACCTAGTAAAAAATTATTCACGACTTTTCAAATTTTACGTATAGGTACATGTGAACTTGCAGGTTGGTTTTAAATTGTATTAAGAGTCATCCAACAATGTTTACATAAGACGGCACGGTTAGGGCATGATTTTCGCGTAATACATTCTAGGTTAGTTTTGTTTTCCAAACATATTTTTTTTCTAGAAAATAATTTGTACGATTAAAATATTATCAGTTGTAAGATATTTATACATAATCTGTTCTTTTGTTTTAGCTAAATACTTATTATTTAAAAGTCATTTATTTTTAAGCAATTCGTAAACCATAGTCCATAGTTATGCCATAAGGCCATGCGGGATTTAGTAAATAACAATGTTACGTGAAGGATTCTAGTCAAATCTTTCTTTTGTAATAAATTATCACCAACCCCTCCAAGCAAAATTCTGGTTATGACACTGGTTGCAAATACCAACCCCGTTATCAGGCTGTATATTTCGGCTTTGGATGTGTTTACGTAATTAATTGGAATGACTAAGGTCGTGCAGACTTACATAGTTACAGTGAACAAGCAAATTTCAATACTTGGTATATATTATTAGACGATGGTATTAATCATGTTTAGATATTAGTTGCAGTATGATTTTTTATGATAACATTGTGAATTTTTTGTTAGATATTATACAGGCATGTAATATAAAATATTATAGCCATTCGTCCGTGCGCGAGTGGAAACGAGACACGAAAAATACAGTCGACAAGCGTGATAATATTTTATAACAATATCGTCGCGCACAGCAGGCCATGTGTATATGTCGATTTATTGATTCGTATTTCGAGATCGTGAACAAATGTAGCGTTAAGTGTATTAGTTAAGTTTACCTTCTATTTTCCCAGCAGTAGGATTTTAAGTGTTTCGGCGTGCAAGTATTTTCGCAACACTCTTCGACTATTACTCTTTTTCGACGACGGCTCGGGACAGTAACATCTGAAAAAATAAAAATAAAAAATAAAATACATATATCACGACGCTTCGCAGTTTAAAAAATGCCATATAATAATAATTTCATAATGCGATAAATAATAATTCAATAATAATTAATAATACTCGTTATTGTAACAGAACGTATTATATGTATAATGTATACATATATAATCTCTTAAACACATTATAGAGGCTATCGCAGATTATAATAATAATATAATGTCATCAAATTCAATTTTTATTATAGACTAATTGGTACTAATTGGTAGATATTAATAAAATATGATTAACTTTTACTCTAATTTTCAGCCACGTCGACGATTTCGTTTGAAATCGCATGAATCCCCTGATCGTTAGGTGTTAATTGTTTTCAGCAAGTACTGCCGATTATCAAATTAAAATAAATAATTTTCTTGTGAGAATGTAATAAAATTGGGAACATTTTGGTAAACCGCATACCAATGTGCAGTTCTAGAATATTTTTTGGCGTAGAATCAGCAGTGGCCGGAGTACTTTAAAATATGTGAAACGTATTGAAATTTGTAAGGGATATTAAAATGTTGTCAATTTAGAAATATTCACACCGGTTCTTTTATATTAAAAAACCATATATTTCATAAATTTATAGGAAAAATAATTTGACATAGCTGGACATATTATTTGTGAACTGAAAAAATAGTATGATAATATTTATCAATGACAATTTTGACCATTGCACATCATTATACGGCTTATTACTTAATACATAAATAATCACTCATTGTGATACGATTATCGATGATTTATAATATTATGTTTAGATAAAATTATATCAATATTATAATGACCGAGAAATTAAAATTGTTCGGGAATTATCTCTGTGCAGAGATGTAAAATTTCATGTTTTCACAGACGTGTTGAAACTTTTTAGAAACTTTTCAAAAAATTGAAATTTTTAATTTAACACTTTTATACACCTATAATTTGTTTAAAAATTATTTAAGTCTATAACCAACTTAAATATATAATTAACAGCAGATACCAGTGGTACCATAATACCTACTACAATTACAATCATATATATTAAAATTATTGTTCTATTATCTATTTATTGGTGTATACTGTATACGTACGATTATGAAATTAAATTTTTGATATTGAAAAGTTTCAATACTTTTAATTTCAATAGCCTTGAAACTTTTCAAATTTCATGAAAAGTTCCACTTGAAAATTTCAGAAACTTTTCAGCCTCACATCTCTGTCTCTGTGGCTTTGCAAAGGTAATCATATCATGTTCAAAATCGTTTTCACGTATTCATAATTCGGTAGCAAATACCGAAATGAATGTAGCAATTAAAATATATGATATATTTTATGTTTCAAGTATAATTTTGGGTCATAAATGATCGTAGTAGATTGTATTTCAATATAGGCGAGTGAATAATATTTACGAATTTATACGACAATTGGCGTTAATAAATTGTGGTAAAATGATTAATAATGATATTAATTGCATAATACTTTTTAAGAGTGTATCTCTAATGGATAATTGATAGAAAGAAAATATTCTTGTAGGAATTTATAATGGCGTGCTATATTTGTAATGAAAAAAGTGTACGTGTCGCCGTTTTTTAATAGTAGCGTTTAAATTCGATACTTTAAACAGGCTTTTCTTAAATGCTTTTATACTTTTTTCCCTTAATCTTATTCCATATTAATATAAAAAAGGTCCGTTTTAAATTTAAAAGAAAATATTTATACGTTTCTACAATAAAACTGAATAAAATTGGAATGTTCTGTGTTTTCAAAAAAATTAATTTAACTTTTGTTTATGTTTGGATACTAATATGGTCGATTAAATAGTTTCGATTGAGATTTTTAAAACTAAATCGTTTTTGTCCTAAATAACCGTTACCAAGTTCATATAATCAATCGTTTTTATCAATAATAGACGATTTGTTAACCACTTACCTATTTTATATGACATTAAATTAACTTAAACTATAAATTACTTACGACCAAAGCATTTGACAGTCAAAAAAAAGTTTGAAATACAGTGGTTTACATTAATTTAATCTCTGTTCTATTTCGAAGAAAAAATATTAATTTTACGATTCCTGTATATAGAATTATTATATTATTATGTATTCGGACTTACCATCACTCGCCGGATGAAAATTGTATCCATTGCTGCAGATCAACGCCAATACGTTGGCGAGTTGCGATCCACAGAAATGCCTCGGCGTGTCCCACGAAAAATTTATGACGGGTGAGCTGCTAACGTGGCTGGCCAGCAACATAACTATCACCAATACTACAGCTGAATTCATTGCAAATCACACCTGAAACACATAATAGTACACATGTTATTAATATTAAATTAGATTACATTCTGTTCTAACTTCACATCCTATTCGCGTATATTGCGCTCTGTTCAAGAATTTTGGAAACTAATATATATTTATACACAAAAAGTTGCGGATATAAAACAGTTTCAAAAATTTTTATCATCTCTTATAGGTTAGGTAAAAATAAACATCACATTATTATACTTATTGGATACGTAAAATTTGTATATCATGGTGTTAAATTTATGATTCTCGTTGTATTTTTGTCAAGTTATTGGAGGAATTGCAGTAGAACGGATTTGTCGGCCAAATCGTATGCACTCTGTAGGTAGATCCATTTAAAATAGTTCTGCTGAGATTTGAAAAAAAATCGTCGATGTATGACCATGTAATGTTATAATATGATAAAAAAATAAATAATTTTATTCGTAGATTGGCGTAGGTGTATAAATTCAATATAATATAATAATAAAACTGTAATAATAATTCATAATATACCTAGTACCATGTATTTTTGCAAAAACGTCGTACTTGTGAAATGGAACAGTAACGGCAATTGTGGGTGAGCGCCTTTATATAGGTGTTGTGAATTCGTGTTCCCGCTACATAGACAAACTAGATTATAATTCTATGGTTCCCGCGGAGTAGGAATAATTAATGTTTAATATAGTCAGTACGAATGGATAGTGGTTAATTATAAATATAAACAATTTATACAGAAATTTATACGCAAGATTTTAGTACAATGTATCAATAATATTAGTGTAGTGCCTATATGTGGGCTATTTCATCAATTTATAAAAACAATAATAAAAGTATGTGTGTGACAACGTTAAAGTCCATTTCGGGCACGTCTCGGCTACAGCTTATATTATAACACATTATGACAAATAATCACACATTAAGTGTTGTTTTGTCTAGAACGTACATTCAGAAAAATCCACACATCGACATAACCTAATCTAACTGTCTTAACGTAATCTATCCTCCACGTGAATAATTATGAACGCTAACTTTCTGAAAGTTGCGTTCATTGATATAATTTGATGTTAGCTTTTGTAGGGGTGAGGAGATATATCACGAAATTTGTCTTTAAGTCTTAAGGATTGTGATTATTTATAGAATAGCTGATTACGAAATATAGGTTAATACTAAATTATGTTTATTGCTAAGTTTAAATTTGTCATATAATTAAATAAGTAAAAGGAAAGGAATTCTACTTTCTTCATTATTTTATAATAATTATGCCCTTTCTAATTTATTATACTATATAACGATGATAATGAATACATGTTGTACTCATTAGGCCTGTGCACAGGGTTTCATAATTGGTGGGGAGGGGGTTGAAAAAAATGTTTTAAATAAATACATCAATAATTAGTAAACAATATTACATATTTATATTTATTACTAATTTTGAAAGTATAATTAAAGTGGTTATACTCTATTAAAACACTATAATAGTAGTGTACCATTTATGTTATGCTTTATTATAAACAAGATTATAAAATATTAAATATAATCGATTAAAAATGAAAAACACCAATTATATATTTTTGGTAATATGGGGGTTGAACTCCTCTCACTTGTGCACGGATCAGGTACTTGAAGTATTATAATACGTTTACGATTGATATTCGAATGAGCTTTTTTTTAAATGTGTCTCACTATTGTAGATTATAATTTATGACAGAATAACACCACAACTCATTTTTTTTAACAACGAAAACATTTTACACAATTATGCATTTTTAAAGAATCTTTAGTCGATAGTGTTTGTCATGATATAATATAAACTATTAAATTCATAATTATTATATGCTTAACATTTGTGTTTACAAGTTACAAGTCTAAATCAAATACAACTGATCCACGTTTAAGTAAAATTTAGAGAGAACATATAAATACAAATACATTATTATACTTTCTGGAAATAGTGATTTATCTCAAGTTGAATTATTAGGCAGAGAGAAATGTAATAAAATGACACATTCAGATACCACAGCCTTTCACTTCAAGCCATGAAAATAATATATACTACTTATTTTTTTTGTTTTTTACTCGTTGGTAAAAATTAACATTAAATTTGAATAATGAAAAATGTTAAGTATTTAAAAGTTTTAAGCCATGGAAGATGTTAAATTAGTTTTTTCATAATAGATATTACATCAATAATTGACATTATTATTATTATATTATTATACAGTGATATTTAGCTGCAATTATTTGTAATATAGATAAAGACAAACATCTCTATTTTTAATTTAATAATCACAGTTTTTTTGAGAATAAATATTTACACAATTTTGTTTTCATTACTTTATGTTCGAGTATTTTTATTTTAACAGATGCCTACGTCATATTCATCATACATCGTTATATCAAGTTTAATATTTATTTTAAGTTGACATTTTTAATATTTTTATATTTTATAGGAATATTATTGTATATTAGTACATGGATTTTGAATTTGATTTGCAGTTAATGTTGTTCACTTAAAAATTGTATACGATTTGGTAATTTATTTATTGATTTACTGAATTAATATATTCAACCGTGTGATCTGAATAAAATTCCATGACGATAAAAATAAGTATTTTGAATTTAATTTGACTACTATGATAACATTAATTGTTTAAAAAAAAATCTTATATTAAAAATATTTTATTATTATTGTTTTCATAGTTACAGTGTATTATGTTAATATTTCGTAGTTATTTTTTTTTTCTATACCTATCGGCAAGATAAATGGTTGGTTCGTCCTATTGGTATAAGACATATTGTTTCTAATTATTTTTGAGTTGTTGGAGTAATCATTTAATTATTTTTATTTCTAGGGTTATATTCTAAGAATCAGTCAAATAAAATATAATTAACGTTTTATCTTCTAGAAAATTAAAATAATTTCAAAGTTATTAAATTATAAGTGTATGTTTATGAACTATACTATTACAGGTAGTATTGTTATATAGATTGTATATTTATATGAGTACAAAACTAAAAATTAATTTGAAGATAAATACCATTATAAATTATAAAATATTCATTGCTTTTTTTTCGTGTTTATATAAACCTCTGAATTTTTTATTTAAGGCTTGTATTTTTATTTGTGGCGGAAACCTACTGCCCTCATTATTCCGACGTTCTTAAATGTTTTTGAACTTAATACTAGAAATAATAGAAAGATCACAACAAAAATATTTTATTCTTGCCTGTAAAATTGTAAAATAGTAAATTTTACAATCGGAAAATTCACACTGTGCTGAAAGTTGATATAATTAATTTTTAATAATATTATAAACAAGTAAGCTGTTCTGTATCTTTAGTGCACAAAAATGAAGGAATATATGTCGTGTAATTGTGTAAATGTGTTAAAGTCTAATTCACACTGCATTAATTATTGCTGATATGTTAGTAATAGAAATTTTTAAAAATTTGACACTTGATTTATTATAAAAACATGGGATTTTTTGAACAAAACAGTACCAATGATGTAAATATATTTTGTACATAAGTTTTCCGTATCGTGAGAAGGATAACAGACGCTGGTATCTTTTTAATTACAACATACATATATAGTGAATTAAATATGAAATAGGAAATATTTTCAAGATCGGCTCAAGCCTCCAGAGTTATTTTTTAAACGGTTATCAATCTATATTCTTCCCTCAATTTTCGAAGGGCTTCTAGGCGTTGGGGACTTAACTGTTTGAGCTTGTGAAGTATTCAAATCGTATTATAATAAATTAAATAATAAAATACGTGTTACATAATAACGATTCGTATATTTATAATAGTTATATTGACATAGATGATATAAAATCGATCTTTGCTCCTAGATACTACACAATACGCGGTCGCAAGAGTTGATGACATAGTATTAATAATAATAATGCTGTTTCTTGAACAACTGTTTCTATTAACATCAACGACAAACACAAATATTATATCATATTTTATTAATATGCCGTATTTTTATATGTGTTTCAAATGTTTGACTTGTGGAAAACAGTAAATTATTATATAACGCTGATTATGTATGTGTGTGAAACAATTGATTTTCCTTGAAGAAAATTTAACAATACAGTATTATACAACATAATATAATCAACGTTGATCAGATAATATTAATTGTATATAAATAACACGAATATTATTTATTTTTGTTATTAATTTTTTACCTCACAATCAAGGTCATCCGAACATTATTATAAAATTGGTTATGGCTTTCGAAAGTAAAGTCATGTATGTCAAAAGTTAAACCACTCAAAGTACGGATTTGTGGATCATAACTGGTATTATTGTTGGCTTACAGGTAGAAATTATTGTTGTTCAGTTCGTTCTTTCGACCCGTGTCTCGAATGCATCGAAGATGGGATTGGATCGAACGAAAATTGATAGATGTATAATATAGATGAAATATCATACTATTATTATATTTGAATATTTATGTTTTTTGGGAGGTTCGAAGACTTAACGATATTTATATGTTTGAATTTGAGTCAAATGTGCCTTATGGCTGAGGGAGCAAGTCGGTTCATCTGAAATTAGAGCAAGATATTTAGGTAAGATAATTTGTTTTGTTATATTTATTTATTGTTATTCAAATGCCTTTCCAACCAAATAAATAATTTTTCGTTACCTTTTCTGAATAATGATGACTTTTGATTATTATCGTTCTCTCATTTAAAACTGTTAGACGGTATAAATATATATATATATATATATATATTTATGTAGTATCAAAACGTCTTCAAAAAACCGGCTTATTCCGACAAGATAATGTATTAATTCTTAACCGTCGTCTATAGTCTATATTATATTGTATAACAATAAAATAAAATAAAATATAATACATATACGAATGAACCGAAATTCCGTTTCGTGCCAATGGCAATGGCCAGTTCAAGGGCGCTTTGGTTTCAATAAAAATTCGTTTATACGGAGCATTATTTTTATTGTACATCGTTTATATATAGTAGATGTGCATATAAATGTATAATGGAATTGTGCGAGGTGCCCATTACCATTTGATAAATGAGGATTAATGATTTTTAAATTGCGTTATGCGTAAAGGTGTACCTATATGCTATCACATAGAAAATATTATTTAATAATAACGTACAGCTGCACCGCGGTAAGGTCGCCGAAAAGACGTCGACTCGTGCCAGAAGGGCGTCAGTCGGTCTAGTGCACAAAATAATAAAAAGCATAAGACAACGATGGCAATAATCATATGATTATAATAATATTTTGTTTGTTGTTTTCGCTAAGTTTTTTGAACCGACAGGGCGCTCTGCGTTGGCTACTCCGTCACACACCGTGATTCTATACCTAATTATAAAACCGTAGAGTGGGCATTTATATTAATAACCGAGTTATAAAATGCTACTGCAAGATTTTAATTTTTAAAGCGTTGGCTTAAAACTAAAGACTCAAAATCAATTTTTCTAAAAACTATTTATTTCGAGTTGTGTTTGACATAAAAATTAATCATTTTGTTAAATATAATGTTTCAATATTTGAAATTCATATTATATATTCTGCCAGTCAGTCAAAATATTAGTTCAATTGCTCCCTACAGGATTTTTAAAATACAATAGATACAATAGATACAATTTTATACGGGATTACCAAATTGAGTTTATAAATTTGTTTCGTCCTCAGTTAAGGAATGTAAACCAGAAAATATCGCAATTTGCATACATTCAAACGTCCCGTGTGATACGTGTGCGGCGCTCTTATTTATCAACGTCCCGTTTATAAATAAAATAATAATTATCAACCGGTTGTGTCGGAGGTTATAATATTTTCAAGATATATATTTAGAGGCTAATAATTTTATAAATATTAATTTTTCGAGTATGATAAGTTCGATAAAATGAGCTGTAAAATTCGGTAATCGGACTTTCGAAAGGTCATTCAGCTGATAATGTTATATCTGTACCTACTAAATGTGCATATTATACGGTTTCAAGTTTGTCCTCAATTTAGTTCGAAATCGCATAAAACCACTGCCTTTGTACAATGACTGTGCACTATCGTTTGGCGGTTGATAGTGATATTAATTATTTTTAACTCTCGTCTGTTATTGCTTTTTGTCATAAATCAACATTGACAGAACGTAATATAAAATATTTTCATATTAATTTATAATTATAACATTTTGCGTGGGATGATAAAAAAGAATTTCTTTTCAACATCCGAAGTATATACTTTAGATTAACGATTGTCATTGTCTACATAATAAGTAATAATAATATGATATGATCGATCGAACGTTTAATAAAGGATGACGTAAATTATAATATTATTAGTATTTAGCTAGGTAACTAACGTTTCTGTACGTATTTAGACGAGCAAAGGTGAATGTATGCACGTATTTCAGTTATTGTCGCGTTTGGCCGACACCTGAGCAATGAACGCCAGCGCATCGTCTATAATATGATCGAAGTTGTGAAAATTCACCGAAAAATCATAATGAAGAGTATATCAAGATAATGTACCGAAAGCAGAGATCACCAATTAATATTTTTGGAGAGCCACTTCAAGAATATACAAAGTTTTAGGAGCCATAAAAATTTAATGTGAATGTAATTTAAAAAAAGTAAATGCAAAATTAAAATATAAAATGAAAATTTCGTTTGATTTACCACAAAATTTTTTTTGTCAAATTAAGTTTCTTAATGGGCCAACATTTGGTGACTCCTGATCAATGGTCAACATGTTGTAGACTAGTTAAAGTCGAACATGAATTTATAAATATTCTGCACACGCGACGATCTTATAGTATTAAATAACGTCCGATTGAAACACTGTAAACTGTAAACTGTTGTAAATTGGAATACTATTACACCAAACTTTTTTCGTATATGACTAAGTAATTTTTATGCTTATGCAAGTACAATGTATACTATTGAAACCTTCATCACGGTACAATATAAAAATAAAACACTCTAGTGGCGAAAAACACAAATATCATTAACATTTTTAACGATTTATGTGGCGGTAATAATATGAATATTATTATCTATAAAATATAACGATTTATATAAATTTATTATTTATTTAACGAGTTACTAATATAGTCAATGCCAGTTTGGAATTCAAGGGGGACTAAGTTTTGCTTAGGCACAAAAAATGTATTTTTCCATCCTTTTGTCGAGGTTTTATTTTTGTTATATATTTTAAAACATTTATTATATTATTTACTGTTAATCATTGCCATAAATTATTATTTCTAATATTTACCTACATATCAAAAATAATTAATCAAGTTTAAAGGAAAAGAAAGAAGGTATATTACTTAAAATAATATAGCATTTGACAAAATTTATATGTTATATATGATAAAACATCCGAATAATCTGTTTTTCGATTATGGGAAAAAAACAGTTTGGCAAAAATAAATTCAAAAAAAGTTTCGTAAGTTTATAATATAATTAATTTCCTTAAAACTTTATTAAATATTTATATTGTAGAATGGTTGTTGAAATTTTAAATTTGACATGTGTTATCGTAGTTGGGTCAAAATTCCAACGATGGAGTTAAACGAATTGTAAAACTGTTGTTTGTGTTTAAAATTCTTCAAAATTGTTCAGTTTGAGTAAAAATAGTTTTTATTTCATAGTCTTATTTAAAATTATCGTGATATTCAGTAGTATTGTCATGATTATATTTTAAATTTTATTCGACCTGAATTGTATTAAATAAAATTTTGGTTTACACGTTACTTGATTGACATAATGTAGTATAGAGAATAAAAATATTATGTTAATATGACAATATTATTGTATATTATTTAGGTGACGATGACCTCGCGAAATAATAAAATAATAAAAAAATTTTTGACAACGTCATGCCTGTAGTCTATTTTTAACTGTATGACATAATATACACAATATTATACTAAAGGAATTTATATATTAAGAAGGATATATTAGTTATATATTATGCCCAATGGTTTATAATATAGTTCGATGACAGAAATAAAAATAAAATATAACAATAATATTTTATTACAAAATAAAAAAATAAGGACTAAGAACTACAGATTGGGTATCAATTGAAATCATAATTTAAATGTATTATACGATTATGTAATCGTGACTCAAGCCGCTCGATGATTGGTCTATTCGTTTGGTAAACGTTTTTCAATAACATAATATGTATATCAGGTACTTCGTGGCATTTACACTTCATAAAATACGCACACGAGCGCGATATTTTCACTATAATCGTGTAAAATAATAAAGCCTTTATTTTTCCGGTGATAAGGCGAAAAGAAAAAGAATAACTCTACTCTCATAATTGTTATCGTTTAGCGGTCAATATAATATTGTACAGTACCGATGTGAACCTTGTGTCGCGGGGTCAAAGACGAGGAACCGCACAATTTAACGAAAAAAACATTTTAATTATAAATTATTAAAAACGTGAGATAATGGTTTTGATTTAAGATTTAATATTATATAGAGAGGTAGATAGCAGGTACCTACTACAAAATCATCATCTGTAGCAGTAAGGAAACCTTCGCAAGCATATTATTGTAATAACGCGTTCAAGACGAAACACGTGTCGCCGATCTTAACACCAGAAACAGTAAAAAACGTGTAAGCAAAAATTATTATTGAATTATACTAAATATTATACTTTGTATTTTATCAAATCACATTAAAATGTTTTAATAGCTTGATAATTTTTACAACTGTATACCTAAAATCGTCGTTATTGTATAGTTTGTTAATTATAATAATTACCATAAATTCTATTCATGTACGTCTTTAACGGTTAATAATATTGTATAATATATAGGCATTGAAGTCGTAGTGTAGACACCTATACCTACGTAAGGTTTTACACGTGTACGTAAAATTTGATCTGGTTTTTGATTATAATTTATTACTGATTAGGGCTGCTAAAATTTTGAGGATAAAACCGTTTTCCATAGTGTACATAACAGAAAAATGCACATCTACAAGTGGGTATTAAATCGAACTTGGTTAAAATGTAAGTCATTTTAAATGTACCTAAATTGGATATTTAACAACCAAATGAATAAAATTATCATTAGCCGTATGGTGTACATATAAATAGTCTCCTTTCAAATATTATTTTTTTTGTGTTACATATTAATATTTTATAATTATGATCTTTAGCCTTTAGATATAAAAAAAAAAATAACTTAAGTTAGATATTATTTGTTATTATTTTATTTTAAGTATTATATAGCTTTGTATATAAGTCAATATTTTATCATGATTTTATAGCAAATGTATTAAAAGATATGTTTTAGAATTATGCGTTTACCAATGTCTCGATCGTCTTTTTATCTCCATGTATAGATAGGTAAAAGGTATCTATACTATATAACAAAGTAGCTAAAATTGTATACCAAGTTACCTTATAATTGTCGCATTAATAATAATCGCACTTCCTACAGCCAATGACGACGAAAATACTCTTTACATAATCTTAGGACTACTGTAAAAATGTAAATCAATCTTTGATCACCAATTTATAATAACTAGTATACAATGTGATAGAGTATTGCGTAGTCTGTCATCTTACAAAGAATATCAATAAAAAATTTTTTCATTATTTCAGAAATTCGCCGATTAAGTATAGATAATTTATTAAAAACAAACATTGATTTTTAAATTATAGATACCCGCGTTATTGTATTTTATTTCCAGAAATTGTTTTTTTGATAAGGTACATAATTTATCTTCATGTACCTTTCTTAATAGTAGTGTTTACAGAAAGCTGATGGCTTAAATATAGTGAATAAGATATAATTTAAATGCAATAGCGATTGAGAAATAGTTGTGAATAACATCGTTTGCAATTAAAAATTTGAAAACAATATGAACAAATTACTTACTGCGAAACGAAAATACATTTAAATGTTATTTGTGAGTTGCAAATAATACTCGTAGAATGTTTAAACTTTTCTAATAACAGTTAATACCATCGTATTTATTGTTTTCATTATTTTATGATTAAAAGTCTTGGTAAATCTTGGTATATAATAAATTAAATAAATAGATAAAGACGATTAAATTTATAATATTATTGTTTGATTTAATATAAAAATTATATTTGCATCCGTATACACACAACTATACAAAAATTGCAATACTACATGTTTTATACCTAATATTCATTTTAATATAAATTATAGGTAATCTACAATAGTTTAATCCAACTAATAATGGATGATTGTTTATAAAAATTGTTATATTCGGATAGGACTTTTAATTTCATTAAATTTTTGCAATAAAATAAAATTTTTTTTTATCTATTTCTAAACTCCTCAAGTGGATTTTTTTTAGGGGTAAAATTGAAACGGTGAACTTATAATAGTTCAGTTATACAAATAAAAGCATTTATTCATATATATTTAGAAAATTATTAAAGCGAGTTTAATATGACTGAAGTCTGAAATTAATAGACGAATATTGTTTTATAGAAATCGTAATATTAAGTAATAATATTATTATGTATACAATGAAAATAATATAGCCGTTCAAATTATCATATTGTCTGTCGTTTATTTTCACGAGGTTTAGAAATCGCAATTAATACAATTGTAACTATCTCGATTTTTTGAACATTTTAACATAGCAATAGTAATGACGACTGATTTCATGACTATTTTGTCAACTTATTATACGTGAGTATCGTTAAATTTTACACGAAAAATGTACAAAAACTTTGCTAACCTCTGCGTTTATGAGTATATACTCCAATTTGTAATGTTACGATTATGACAAAAAATGTATTCGTAAATATATTATATTTCAAGCTAAAAAAATATTTTATTATTTTTAAGTACTCAATTTATTATTTAACAAATTACATGATTATCGTATGTGTCTGGCATAATATAACAATTTGATTTACGTATCAAATTACATAAAATAATGTCATGGGAATAAATAGAAATAAACACTTCGAGTGATTGCGATCGTTGATAAACGATTAAAAAATATAAAACTCTCAAGATAATATTACAAAAAATTGACTTTATAATATTTTATAAGTTATTTCAGGATTTTTTAATAGCAAAGTTGCAAGCCAGACATTTTAACTGAGGAATTTTATTGATGATAATTTGTAATATTATAATATTATATTGTTTTTTTATTGAAGAGTGAAGACGATTTATAAATAGTTGACCTGGATTAACTCTTAATGAATTAAAAATATAGTGTCTTTGAACTTCGTTTCGTTATTCTACCCACCATGTAAGAAAGAAAATAGTTAAAATCATTATATTTGTCACATTGTAATGTTGAAAACATTAAAAAAAAAAAATTGATAAAATAACTAAAATGTTTTTAATACTAAATATATAAATGATTATATACTTTTTTTTTTATTTATTATTATTTAAAATGTTTCAGTACAATAGGTGCTATTAAAAATACAATAAGTTATAATTACAATTCAAAATTAATTTTTTTTTTTAATTTTTACATTTAAAGTACTGGTAAAAATAATATATACATTTTAAATATGTTAGTTACACGAGTGATCATTGAAGTGTATTGCTATATAAATGATATATAGTACAGAATCAATTTTTGAAAATAATCGTATCCTAAATTTAGAACGAGTAATATTCTGATAATAATAATAATACAAATGAATGCATAATTAAAGAATGTATGATAAATTCTTTAACTTAACAGATCTTAGAAATTGTAGTGCTTATTTCACAGATAGTCGTGCGAGTAAATATTTCGAGAGTGAGTGACGTTTTTACGTACGATAAAGATTTTGATTATTTTATTTTATTTGGTAGATTTAAAACAAGACGATCAAAGTTCATGCCAAAATTATGGTTTTGTATTATTTTATTATCTCTAGATTCGTAAAAATGTTAACATTCATTAAATTTATCCGTTTAAAAAGTAAAACGACTATACTGTTCGTTCTTGATGTGTAAAAGCATAAGTTATATAAGCTTAATAGTTTAATACTTTAAGTTAAATTTAGTTATTTTTTATAAGTTTTTATTGTATGCATACAATATTTAGTATAAGTATTTAACCACTAATGTTAAAAGTTTTATTTTAAATTAATTTTTATTTGGTAATTATAAAAATTAAATATGAACACTTATTAATTACATAGATACTGTATGAACTTAACACAGATTACATAACTTCATGTTAAATTTAAAAATTAAATTCAACCAAAAATCAAATTTTCGATAAAAAAATTACACAATTGTCATTGTGACAAAATAAAAAACAATTGTTCAAATGATAATATCATAAATAATTTATTGACTTACACAAAGATCTAAAGATATGATACACCATGATTTTAAGTGGTTTGATGGTCAAAAGATAATTTATGCGCGTAGATTGCGCGCAGCGTGTCTATAATTTGTTGACTGAAGAGCAAGCCAATAAAGCTTATTACATGCAGAAATAAGAAAGACGAAGGCCATAAAATATATCTCATATTATTATATTTTCAAGTCATTACAGTTAGTATTTTGGTAAATAGTGATACGCGTAAAATATTTGTATTAAACTAGAGAATATCTAGATCAAAGTCTTAATAAAATTGTTTTCTACAATTAATTTTAGATTCTGAGTTATAGAATAATGAATATACGGGTTATACCATGATATTATGTATCAAACTTTTTTGAGTTGTTAAAATGATTTAGCCTACAACTATGATCATGGTTTCTGGTATAAAATTAGATCTAGTATTTTGTGGTAAAATAATTCCCAGTATATTATGTACGATTTGATGAGGAATAATAATAATAAAAAAAATACTACAGATAATGGTAAAATTTTAAGGAAAACTAGATTTTTTTTTTATTTAATTTATAATTAAAAAATAAATAACCGATTTCAATAACATATACGAAACTTCAAAGTTTTTCAAAATATTTATTCGGACAATATAGATCTATAATATAAATGTTTAAATTTTTTTTTCGATTTATGTTGATTATATTCTTTTTTTTTTGTCAAAAGTTTAAAAAATTGTAATTAAGTGTTATAATAATAATTGTTCACATACTAATTAAAAAAATAACAAAAATACCATCACTATTTTTATTTAAAAATAAATTATTTTTAGTAATATTAATAAATTATGAAATAGGTACTAATAATTAGAAATAGATGCCGATACTTTCTGATCAGAATCATTTTTCATTTGCAATGATTATTATTGGATTCAAATTCAATACACCCATTATATTAACCTGCTCAATGATGAGATATACTTTAAATTTACAATACATAGCAGATTAAATTCTCCGGTTTCTTTTCATTTAAATTTATAGATTTGCCGAAACTTCAATTTTTTTCTATGAAAAAAAGAAAGTTAATATGATAAAATAATAAATATATCATTGCAATGTACAATCCGGTAAATAATACGATTTATTTATTTTTACATCTATCAATTAAATCGTCACGGTTACTCGGAAAAATGTCGTCAGTTAACTTTAATAAATTAGTAAAGAATCACCGAATTTTCTGTAAAAATAAAACCCTTAACTGTATCTTAATATTTAACAGCTTGATTAACATTAGGAAAAAAAATTAATTTAAGTAATTCTAAAAATTCTAAAAATATAACAGACTGAGACTTTCAAAAATTTGAAATTCACGACAAAAATGTATGTCATCCGAATCATAGACTTACAAATTATATAATATTAAAAATTTTTATCGAAATCCATAAGAAAAAAAAAAAAAATAAATATTATCTATTCTGTATAAAAGTCACGAGATCTGTCGGCGTTTGAATACCTACTCATATAATAGGTACAACATTTGATCGTAATATCGATCGGATAAAGTTAAATGCGCGACCTGTCGATCGAATAAAACTTTAACAATAATAAAATAATAATAATAATAATTTTACATAGATTTTGAATTATTGCCGTTGTTATTTATTTATTTATTTTTTTTATTACCTGTAATTCGTGGGTAATTATTCTAGCCGAGATCTAGAATTGCCGAGGTGTCGGACAACGCGGTCGGTCTGAGTAGATGTACTCCGGTCTTGAGCCATTAACTAACTGACTGGCTGCTTCACATGACCGGCGTTGTCGGCTTTCCGTCTGCTCTCCGTATCACCCTCTATTTATCCCATTATTATAATATTATTATCATCATCACCATCGCAGGCTGGCGGCGTGTATGTGTTTGAGTATGTGTATGTGTGTGTGTGTGTGTGTGTGTGTGTGTGCGCGCGTTCGCGTATTCACGTATTTGCACCGTAGCTGTGTGAGTGAGTGTGCTATTATTAGAACGACTTACTGTTTAATATTATTATGCTCTCGAGAACGACTACGAACGTTATGCGATTATAATAATCATCACTATTATAGGTGTAAATTTTAATAATGTAATAAGCCGGGTCGCACGAACGATCACTTAACATTTGATATGAATTCAGTGCTGAGCTAACGGTCTCTCAAACACGATTTAATGTCCCGCAACCATTGGTTCATTTGATTTTTAGCAAACCATTACAAATTGAACATATCTTTACGCAACTCGAAATTATAATACAATTGATGTCATTATACTTTTTACGAGATTATTAATTCATGCTATTTTTTTCTCTTCGCATTAGCTCTTTCCAATTCGATTAGTTAAAAATTTTAAAAGTCGATTTTAAAAGTTGACTTCCTAGGTCACCTGCACTCGCTTCCACTATTATGACAACGGCGTGCGACAATGAGCCATTCCAAAAAAGTTAAAAAGTTTAGAACGAATTATTATTTACGCGGTTAAGACGGTGAGATGGAATATCGAGGGACGAAAACGACGTAGCAGTAGCCAAAAGTGAAATTTAGGTACATTAGGTTTTGTTCAGTAGCTTCGTGTAATAATAGCGGTCAGCTGACTTAAATTACTATGTGCCTGCTTGCATATAATAAAATTGTACAATAATTTAACGAACAATGAATGTCTTATGTAAGTATTTTTTTACAGTATACATTGGTTATTTTTATGCATTTGACATAATTTGAATCACGTGAGGTACTTTTGCATTTTTAAAATTTCATATAGTATAGTATATTGAACTATGTGGATAAGTTTTAAATTTGGAATGTGATTTAAAAGAAAATAGAAAATCCAGTTTAAAACGTAAAATATTAAAAAAAAAAAAAAAATGGTGCCACTAATTTATTACTTAGATAAAAACTAAATTAAAAATTAAAAAAGTATATAGAATTATTATTTTTAGAAATGTGCGTATTATTTGAAATTCATTCGTTTTAAACTATACTGTTTATTTATAATAAAAAAATACGATAATTTATTAGGTACTACAAACGACTATGTGACCTAATGATTATTTAAATAACACCTTTTAAATATAGATAACATATGTTAATTTATATGAAAATATTAATAAATTTATTTTATTTTTGAATTCTAAGTACAATCTCGGGGTTAGATGGCATACGTAATTATTTAATTAGAAAATTGTATCCAAATATACGCATAATACAGACACGCACACAAACAAACATACATTAAATAGGTATCAGACTTAAAGTCAAATTATCTTTTGAGATTCTCATTGGTCGACGTTGTAGGCAATAACACTCATCTTATAGTTTTAGTTTTATTCGCAAGTGCAATAATAATCACGAAATATAATAATAAAATTACTTTATTCTTTAATTATTATTACCTAATATATTATATCGTTATTAGTTTATAATTGATGTATATTAGCGAGTTTACTTATCGCGCGTGCGAAACACCGTATAATATAGAAATTAGCCTCTGTACACGTTACTCTACCTACTGCCTATTATATTATTATACGGAACATCATGTAATATATTTCGACACGTGTGAGGTACATGCGGTAATCGGATATTTTGTTGTTTCTGATATTAAATAATAGGTATAATATTTCTATAATAAATTAGATTTCCGTAGCGACCTATCGCTGCTGAGATTAAATGAATTAACCGAAAATTATTTTATACGAAAATATAATATGTACATCGCGATTCCTTACAATAATTACAAAGGTTAGGTTATTTTTTATATTATAATTTAATATTATTATATGATTATAAATAAAATATAATAAAATAGTTATATATTACAATAAAATTATAAAATTATTATAATATTAATATTTATTTATATAAATAATTAAAATTATTACTTACCCACATAAATCTGGATAATTATAAAATTTAAAATTATTTATCAAACATAAAAACTATTTCCGGTTAGCATAACCATCTGTTTGTTGTAAATTTAATATGTTATTATATTATGTCTATATTGATAAATATATACTGTTAATTATCTTATTATTTTAATAGTTTTAAATTAATGTAATCGTATATACAGGATAATTCACTAAGCAAAATCTTTCCCATTAATTAATTTATTAAAATTTTTAAAATTTTTATTTTTCAAATTACAACTTCCTTTTTTACAAAAAATTATTCAATTAGTAATTTTTCTGAAATTTTTTAAGTGCTTCATTCAAAATTCAAACGAGTAGTTATTAAGTTATTAAAATATTTATTCTAAAGATAATAGTCCTTAAAAATGGTTTCAAAAAAATATTAAATATATATAATATTTCCATCTAGTGTTAATTATATTTGTACAATGCAAATCATCAATGTTAATTGATTAGTATTAATTATTAAAATTATTATGGATTAGTTAAAAGTAATACAGTGAGGAAGTAAATATTTAAATATTATAAAATAAATACACGAATAACTAAATACTCAGATAATTGGTTAATTTTCTTTATGTAGTTAAAAAAATGGAAATTTTATATTTAAAATTAATTTCAAAACGAGCGGGTCAAGGTAGTCCTCAGACCATTTATAAAAAATGAAGTGTCCCATTGTTTTATAAATAATCAAAACACGAATATCTTTATTTTATAAGTACGAACAGAATATTTTTAAAACAATAAATTACGACTCTATGTATTTATTTAAAATAAATATAATTTATATTTGTCAACGGTTTAACATTGAAAAACTTAATTTCAAAGATTCACTTATCTTCTAAAGTTTTAGATATAAAAAAAAAAAGAATAGCTGGGTGACTTGGTATATAATATCTAGGTTACGACACCATTATCTTTTCAAAATTTTGAGAAGATTACCAGGAATTATTGAAGATATATTTTTTACGAAAATATTAGAGTGGCCAAATTATACAATAAGTTATATTGATTTAAAAAACTTTTTTTTTTCATTAGCTTTCATTTTACAAGTATTATAGCTCAACAATTATAATATAATACTATTTGACTTATTATATAAACACGAGATAAGAAATATTTTTACCTAATTGTTATTAGGCAGATATAAAGACACATTATCGGTATATTTAAAACATTAGTGAGGTACAAAGTATAATCTAGGATAAGACCATTATGTTACAATGGGGATAATATTTTACGAAAATAGCTATGGAGATAAAGAAGCTTTGGGGATTAGTGCGTTAAGAATTGTGGAGAGAAGAGTAATTAATGGACTGATTAGAGAGTTGAGGTTAGTGATAAAATTAGATAATATGATGGAAAAGTGATCTATGGAAAAATCTTAAGTTCGGGTGACTTCAACGTAAGATTTCGGTTTGGAATGAGGGTTTGACTCTGGAAATTTGGAGGTGCTTTCAAAAAACTTTATTTTATTTATTAAGAGTAGCGGATTATTTCGTGCTTTAAAAAAATATATTTATACTGAAAATTATTTCACGAAGTAACCACCAAAATATAGTCTTATAAGTGAGTATAATTATTCCTGTTCGAGCGGTTGCTGTAGAATTCTAGTCAACTACAAGTATAACCTATAATTATATACAAATTATAGTATACTACCTATAATTTGTAAATGTGGCAAATCGCTTACTATAGGAGACGCGTTTAACAGCGTTCACACTGTCATCATTTTTATATGTTTAAAATTGTAAATAAATGTGTATGTAACCTAATATAAATGACTAAATTTTTATGTGACCTTTTATGAGCTGCGCTATCCACACCGCCCTTATTTTAATGAATAATCATCATTGATTATATACGATATATTGCTTTTAAGAGTGATATGCAATATAATTAATGTGTTTGTTTAAAATATAATTTACATAATAAGTATGACAACATTTTTCTTTTAACTATTAATTACAGGCATAGGCGTGCACAGACTTCTGAGTCAGGTGACTAGAGGACAGGAGGTAACCTAACCTCCCGCGCCACGGTCACTCAAGAAAAAAAATTATGTGTATGAGTAACCAGTATATATCTTTAATCGTATAAATAAATATGATTTTGATTTATTTTGTTATCAATTTTCTACGGCTATAACGTCTTATTAGTTATTACTTTTTTAGGTACCAAGTACCCACCTATTTATAAAAAAAAGCTCAGGTGAGACTAAAACCCAATCAGCCCTACCCGTGAGTACACCTATATGATTACAGACAACTTTAAAATAAAAATATTATAATTTCTTATTTTTGTGCCTATACTCAGTCAAAACTATTCACGACCAAAAGTGAATTAAAATACGCCAGTATACCAAAATAATATGCGTGTGTAATAATTCTTATTTAACAGATGCTATTGTTATGACACTATTTTTATGTAATCATATGATATATATTATTTATGAATATATTACAGATAGATCCAGACATCACAAATTAATTCAATAATGTTAAAGATTACTATTAATATAAGTTTAATTTTAATAGAAATACAGAGTAGTATTTGCTTAAAAAAAAAAAAAAATGCTTCAATTATTTCAATTTAAGTACCTTTAGATATTAGTTAAATAAATTATATAACATTGAAAGTTTTAGATTTTTAGTGGATTGATGAATATATAAATATTTTACTATAATTTGCTTGTTTTTTGTCTGTTGAGGCATTGAAAATGCTTTGATTTTAAATTGTGGAGATGTTTTCTTGTAGAAATTTTGTCTAGTTAATACTTTAGGAGGTTAAAAGTAAAACTTCCCCTTAGACTTTTTAAGATAACCAGGAAAAATAAAAAAAAAATAAAACTTAAGACATTTTTTTACGTAAAATGTATTGGACAAAGTTTATTTTGTTGTTTTGTTGTAAAATTTAATCAAATATTCTTAGATGTTTAGAATTTTTCTAAATGTTAACAATATTTTCTATACCTACGTGATAATATTTTTATTTTAAGGAATTTTGAGCTAATTGTAAAATTTTTAAATTTTTGATTTCAATATTATAAGTGGGGGTAAAAAGTTAATATTGATTCATCGTTAAGTATTTATATAAATATTATATATTTTATAACATTTTTTTGAAAATTTGTTTGTTTTTTATATTTGTAAATATATATTAGATTGCACTCATTTTAAATTGATTACAATTAAAACTTATCGACCAATAGTTCTAATACATAATTATAATCCTGAATAATAGTAAAATGTATATAAATTGTAGACTAGAATAATTTTCATACTAAACTAAAATTTTTTTACTCAGCATGACGCATATAGTTTTTTTCATCTAGTCGGGATAAAATAAATAATTCACAGCATGATTAGTTTTGCCTTTAGAAATGCAAGTTGCATAACTTTATACTTTGAATTGAAAATAATATATGTAATCAAAAATATGTAATGTAATAATGAAGAATGTTTATTTACGGATCACTTGTTTTTACATGACCCAGAAGAAGTTATATTTTCTCTGTACAAAAATGATTATTTAATAATTATTAAAAGATATAATTATATATAAACGAAAAAAATACTCACAACTTGAAAACATGATATTTCATTTATCATGTTATATTGCTGAAGACATCGGAAGAGTTTATTGAAAAAAATAAATATATATATATACGTTTTAATGCTAATTAAATAATATGATATAATTCTTGCAGTAGATAATCTGGTAATAAATATTTAACAGAATTTAATGCGCTACCATACATTGATACCAAAGAGAAATAATAACATAATGTGGGAGGGTCCACAAATTCTATTAAATCGTTAAAAAAAATATATGCTACAGTGGCTGTGGCAAGTAAAACTACTGCAGGTGGAATTGTTTTCGGTCAAAATGAACTTTTTCCTTTCAGTCTTTATAACTTTTCGGTCCTTTTGTAATAACTATTTTTGATCAATACATTATTTTAATCACCAATATAAAATTACATCTTTGTAAAAAAAAAAATGAAATAAATTTAAAATAAGCACATATAAAATCGGTATGTTTGTTATAAGTGCTTATAATTATTAAAATAAGCGCCAGTGAAGTTTTAATACGAATATTTAGCGGTTACGCTGCAGTTAACACACATACTGCATACGCACGACTGCAGTCTGCCGCACATACCTGTATGGCAATATCAACAGATAATAAAAAATCCTCCGATCCTCTTATGGTATACCATATACACTATAAAGGTATAATATTTTAGAAAGATGATAAAAATAATAATTTTATAGCAAATGTGTAAAATATTAATTTAAAACGAATAATATCATTTTAACAATAATTAATTAATAACACAATTTTACTTTAGCGACTAAACTCATGTACTGACTGAAAAAAAAGGTTCATTTTGGCCGAACGTTTCTTAGTTTTTATTTTGGGTTGGTACTCATATTTTTTTTTGAAACTTAATTAACGTAATCTTCCTAACTCACTACGCGTATAGCGATAGCCGTATAGGTTTCTAAGAAGTTGATGGATAGTTTGCTGTAATTAATAATTTATGTTAATGATTCTTCAGTAAAAATAACATAATATTCAGTTTTCAAACAATATACTTATCGCGTCATGACTAGAACGCCACCGCACGCATGCACGTCCACGGCTGTAGTATTATATTATCATTATTATAGTAATGTGATCCTTACTCCTCTACTTGGTCGTGTGACACTGCAAGACTTAATATTATAATGGATCGTACTAATCAACAATGCTAATAATGTTATGTTCAGAGTGTTTTGACCTCAATAATGTACTCGAACTAAAAATCAAAATATTTATGTTGACAAATCGAAAAAGTATATTTATTATTCATATACGGATCTGCGATTTGTTATTATCACTGCAGTTGCTACGGTTTACAAATAACTTATGCGTTTTTCATTCTTACAGTGAACTGAATGAAGTCATTTAAAGCTCGGCGGGTGCTCTTTTATTAACTTATTATACGTTTTTAATTTTGTATCTCAGACATCAAATTCAAAAGTTTTAATCAAAAATCATTATTAGAGTATTGATTTCATGTGAGTAAAAAAAAATAAAACCAACTGTTCTGCTCTTTGTATTTATAAATTTATCGATAAATTTAAAACGGTTAAAAAATGATTTAATATATAAATTTATAAAATAGTATACTGTTGTTTGTTAATACGTGGAAATAATGCAGTAATTCATCATATTGGTTTGATAATCGTTCTAATTATTAAGCATTCCAGCCACCACAAATGCATTTAAATGTATGACTTTTTACCGAGTGGAAAAAACATGACACCATATTAATTGGTTTTAGCTATACCGTTGATTTGTAACAAAGGTTTAAACAGGTACAACGTGCACGTCTACAGTGGAAATATGCAGATGTACCTATAATACTAAAATTATAATAAATATACCATACATAACAAACCATATTTATGCAATGAAAGGTTATAATTGTTCATACTGCATATTTATTATTTATTAGTGAATACTTTGTGTATGAATAAAGTACGAAATAATTAGCATTTGATCTTTTGAATGAGTAATGGTGTAGTACTTAATCAATGTTTTATAAAAAAAATGAATTACACATACTGTTTATATTGAATCTTTTGCATATTATAATGCAAAAACTAATCTCGATCGAAATATACTACACGATTAGGTACATTTGAAGATTCTAGGCGGTATATTATATCAATTGAATTTTATTCGCTTGATAGTACTGGAGTAGGAGAAAAATAATTGATATTGTCATTTGATTAAGATTCATCGACTGAAACAAATTCATGAGATAAATTAAGTTAGAAAAATATTTAGGCACGTGTATACATAATAACATAGGTTTTTAGATACTATAAATTGTCATCGTGTTACGTCGTAAACATCTTGTGATGTAATAGTTTTTGTATTAATCTATATTTGAGTTAAGTCCATCAATTGTATTTAAACAATACATGATGATATGGATTTTTTTACGTTTTATACGCAATACATGGGTTAAATTTAATATATTAATAATTATTTCTATTTGTTTGGAAAACACAGAAAGCAATAAACATTAAAACATATAGTACAATAACAAGTATTATAATCATATTATTAAACGATGATTGTGATCATCTAAGAACTAAGATTTATACTTTATTGAAAACTAACTGCGGTTTTTTTCACTATTTTTCACACGTCAATTATAATAAAAACAAGTTTACGAATAACGTTCTCATAACATTATAATGCATGAGAGTTTTTTTTTAGTTTTATGCTCATCGTGGTAATAAAATGATATTTTCGAGAACTTCTCGTCATATTTTTTTTCAGTCGTATTAGCATGTGTACTATTTTATGTTCCAGTTGGTTCATAAATCATTTTTAGATATTGCAGTTTTTTTTTACCAAGCACAACGCTATTGATAGATGAGACTTTCCGCAAACTACTATGATAATTATGGTTCTAAAAAAAACAAATAAAGTGATTCACACGTTTGCGGTGTAATACAATTTATATACTCTTGGTTTCGGTTTGAAAACGTTAAATGTGCAGAGAGTAAACTGCAAACATGACTAGACATCAAATGGCACTGTGTAGGCGTTATTTTCTTAAACATGATATGTACACATTTACAAATTAACTATTTAGATGCGTATAATGTGTTAATTTACACTTGTATACCATATGGTGTACGTTAATATTGTAATTTAGATTTATAAATAGGCATGTAAAATATAAATATTATATGGCGAATGACGTTTGTTAAATTTAATTATTGGTCTATGTGGCAGTGTTAAGACGTTATGTATACATTACTCAATGGTAATTAATGAAAACAAAAACAATTGATATTTTGACGTGATACAAGTACATAGCACATTTAATAGGGTCAGCATATACGAGTACTCAGAACCGTAATTTTTGGTAAATTGAAGCCACTGAAATAACGAAATTTCTATGGAAATCTGAAAGGCAATCTATAGTCGTTTTCATGTACAAAAATTATGGTTGATAATTATTGATGTTGGAGTCGACGCGTGTTTAGTATAAAAATTTATACTTTGTAGCGTGAATAATGACAGATTTAAATATTTTTTTTTTGGTTTAAAATATGAAGATGTTATCCAGAAAAATAAATTGTGATATGTTATTAAAAACTCTTCTTTTAGAAGTTATAATACACATTTATAAATATACATTATATATAATACATTTATTGCATGGCGTTATTTAAAGTTAATTCAAAATTCAAAGCCTAATATGACTTCTATTTAAGTTTTTTTTCTGTCTAATTTAAAAAAAGAAGTTATCAAAATTTGACTGTTTTACGAGGAGAAATGTTTTGATTCTACCATTCCATACGATTTATTATTATATAGTTGCCATGCAAAGTAACTGGAGATATTGCCTGAATTTTCGTCCTTGATACGCCGATGGTCTTAAACGAATTGTGGTAAATAAAATATCTTATTTCGAATATAAAATAAATTAGTTTTACATTGTTGATATTATGTGACTATATAAGAATTATTATAAAATTAAAATTTAATGCTATTAAAATAGTTGATAGAAGTGTATATAAATAATACGATTACGAATACTTAGTTTTACTAATTGTTAAATATTTATGCTATATTTATAACCATTATTCAACAAGACAAAGTCTAAAACAACAAATATTATATAACTATAAAAATATAAAATATAATTATCAAAAATTGATTTAAAACTATTTATACGCTGAAATTAAATATATTTGTATGCTATAATTAAAATTAATTTAAAGAAATTAGGAAAGTGTATTGCAATTTAAAGTAGAGTTTTTGTTACTATTAATTCAAAGAAATTATTTTCTCCTTCTTACTATCACTCTTTCTCTCTCGTTCTTTATATATATAAATTAAAAAATTATTGTACGTTTGTTAGTACTCGTCACTCGAGACTCGAGTCGGAAACCACAAAAGCTATCGAAGTCTTATCACATATTATGATATTAGGTTTGGTTGGTGTGGTTATTGTTATAATTAAGTGCTGCAAAAAAAAAAAATGTATGGGAAATAAAATATTTGTTGAATCAGCTATTAAGATATAACATACACAAACATATATATTGAAATTATATTATATTATTACATAGTGTAAACAATAATAACCATTAAACTAATTATTCGATTATATTTCATAGTATTATGACTTTAATTTAAAATAGCACGTATAAAACACATAAAATTATATTGCTCTATTAGTACGAGTATTATATTTGTACAATATTTCTAAGTACTATAAAGTATATGGTATTTGTTGTATACATTATGATTTATGAGCAATTATTATTATTAAATAATTTTAAATATCGATTACTATACTGTTGTTATGACCTATAACATGTATGATGTACTGAATTTTCATTCAAATTATAGTAACTATGTGGTTCTTGTTCGAATACTAACTTTTAAGACAAGTGTAAACATTCATATTAAATTTGGATGTCTTAACATTTTAATCTTTTAGGCATTTCGTTGATTACTGATTATTTTTTTTACATACCGCTTTATTTTAACGTTGTAGTTGTGTTTTAAGAATGGTGTAACGATATAATTGTAATTAAATTCAGTAGGATTGGGGCTCAAACGTATTCGATCTTGATTTAATGTTAAGAGTGTACGAGTGATAAAGTGCAATAACTGAATAATACGAAATATATTTATTACAGTTATTATGGTTGTAACTGCTATTATGGATAAACTTCACAAATATTGTTGTGGTAGGTCCTTAGTTTTCAATAATTTATGATAACTTATATCTAATATTATGATGGTAATTATGCTATGTAAATAAATAACAATTGTTTTTTTAATGCATTTTTCATGCTCAGAGTCAGCTTTCCATGTTAATCATTTGATTATTATATACAAATTATATAGTATTCATATTTAAGAACACCAAAACAAGTGTGTATAATGATACCTAATCTTCTTGTTTATTGTAATATATATATATCCAACATTCAAATATATTGTTTTATTTAAACAAAATAATCATTACATAAGAATTTATTACTTGGATTGTATTTGAACTCAAACAAAAAACATTTGAAATATTTCGGATAACAACGGATTGTTCATTTGGCAAATTGTGGTTCTCTTTTAAAGACTATGTTTTGAATTTGATACAATATTAATAATTATTACAAAATATAAAATTATAATATATTCTTCATGCTATTACTAGCTTCTTTTTACTCATGTTTCGTTAGTTAAAATAAAATAATAACAAAAAATTTAAATATTTTTAATAACTATAATATATTATAATGTTAACATAATTTCAAGATTAACGTAAAAATAATGTTAAAATATGTTAAATAGTTAAAAAATTGTTTTAATAACTTTGTGTTTTTTTTATGGAAATATAGGAAGAGCAGTTTTAAGATAAATTATTTTATAAAGGTTAACATCGCTGTGCACTTGTAATTTTTCATAGTAGCAATTACTTTATTAAAATATATGTGATAAAATTTAAGTAGAGTTATTCGAGTATTTTCAACCGCGTTCAATGAATCTTTGAAAATTTTCGCAGTTATGAATTGAGTATTGTTTATATTATATTATTTGTTTCTCATACTGTCGCAATCCCAGACGAAGTTTGAGTTTTCGTCGCAGTGGTATCCATTGCTCGCAAATTTAATTTTAGCGCACAGAAATCTTTATTGCCACCTCTGCCTGCATGTGGTGACCTCCTAATGGTTTTACGGTCGGTCGTCGGAATTCAGTCAACAAAAATCAGTGACGAGTTTGATAAATATCTAAGTAATATCTATTATTTGTTGTCTGTTAATTTTATACTGTTACATGTACGACTGCAGCTCGTGACTACTATGTAGCATTAAAACAATTTCACGTAAAATATTGTCATAGTTATGCAGCTATAATGTGACGATGCAACACTTTAATAAATTCATATAGTATGTGAAAAAATCAGCGCGCGTATTGCATTCACACACCTTTCAAGAATTCATGCATTATATTATTAATATAAATTTGTAATTTTTAAATTTATCGCATTTTGATTAACGTGACTACGTGAGTGTTAACCGCTAAAAAGTATAATAAACTTTTTTTTCGATAAAATAATTTACTTATCCGCAAGTAATTGGATACTATATGAATTAATGATAATTCGATGTTTAAAAACTACCATGAATTATGCATAGGAGTAAAATTAAATATTACTGTGACAATCAAATATTAATCAAAATTAAACATAAAATATGTATAAGCTAAGTAACCTAAATAATTAGATACATCGTTATGAATCCATTACTAGTTACTATATTTACCTACGTAATTTACTTGCAATTTTATTATCAGAAGTTAGAATCAGAACTGAAACGAAAACAATGAGTTTTAGATAAGTTATTTTAAAATAAAATGACAAAACCAGCACTAAAACGTTAATCCAAAAAGTTATTACAAGAATCAAAATTGATATTAAGACATTCGTAAAAAATCAGATTTCTTAGTATGAAATACGTATGTATAAAACTACGACTTAAGTTGTAATATTATAATGATAATTATAATCATCACAATTAAAAAAAAAAAACAGTTTATAAATTAGTGTAGATTTTACTCATAATTGATTCTATAGAATTTAAAAACAAAATCATACAATTATTGTTTATAAAAATGATTAGATGGTTAAATCTATGAAAAGAAAATATAAATAATTCAAGTTTACGACTGGGTGTTTAATTAATAATATATATTGTACAATAAGATAAATAACTTACTGTTCAAGGTAAATTGTATTCTAGTTTAAAATAAATTAAATTATCAAGTTGGTACACCAATAGGGGGATTTTTTAAATCTTTTGTTATATTTCTAATCTTTTTATAACATGTATGTGATATAAAAATGCATTGTTAGGTATTTATTTTATTTTATTTATATATGAGCTTGGAACAATATATTATAATATACCAATTATCTGTAATGTGAATTATATAATTTGATTGCGAAAATAATTCTACTAGTAAATTATGTTATAATTAATGAATATACTTCATGCGATTGTATATTTGTATGCAAACCAGCATACCTACCTATATCAATATTGTACGTCGTAATAACTACCTAGTACTTACACTATGTGGACTACATGTTGAACATTTAAAACGTTTTTTGGTTATTTAGCGTAATAATATTTAAAATTTTTAGATTTCGCGTAAATAGTATTTGACCATGAATTTTTTATGAAGGTGTGATGGTTATCAATACACACACATATACTTATTACTTAAATTTACTAAGACATTCATCAGTTTACCGCTTAAGTCAACATCCAAATATTTTGCTGGGTAATATTTACGACATCGTTGTATGAGTTCTTTCCGATTTTCTCAAATTAATATATTGGATCAGTATTTTTTTAGTTATCTTAGATGTTATTTTTATACATTATGTATAAAAATAACATATATACAATATAATATATTTTTGATATATACGATGTAACACGTAAATATCAAAAATATTACTAATGACGATTTTGTCTTACGCTATAATATTGTATTAGGTATTATATATAAATAGATATGTCGTATGCGTAATTATAATCTATATTTCGTTCTCGTTGAATTTTTTTTCAAATAATCGTAAGCGCCTACGTAAATAGACCGACTTTACTAAATTATTATGATTATACCAATAACTGATAAGTAAATATTCATAATATAACTTTTGCTAAATTTTTTCTACGCATAAAACCTTTGAAGCCAAATGTACTCGCCTTGCACTCGCACTGAAGATTACCATGAACAATATTATACTCACGATTCTCGTTACATAGTCTCACGGTATCCAACTATAGAATTACAGGAGTTATACGTCTGCAGTGACACATGGCGGTGACGTAAGACGATATTATTTGACCAAGTATAAACATAAAACCGACTCCGCAGGGTCCTTGTACCAAACGTTTGCAATTTGAACGAGAGTACGTCAGTTGGATTTGTTCTAAGAATTTATGTACAACGAAAAAAAAACAATAATATTAAATTATAATAATAAAGCGTATATATGTTATATTTTTATTTATATATTATTATGTGTTTAGTAATATTAGGTACAATACGCGTTTTGAGTGCATTTCAAACAAAACAAATCATCAAATTTTATTTTTCCTTATATATAGCAATATTTAATAAAAACTGATTAGTATTTAATAGGTTTTAAATATATTAATTTATTTAAATTAATCAATTTTTAATGCTATTACTTATAACATACAATGCTATATTATAACGTTATTGTTTTGAAATTTGGACTTGGACGTTTAAATATAAATAAGAATAATAGAACAGAGAAGAAAGGGAATTTTGCGGGTGAACGCGGATCGAGCATATATATCTATGATATGATAAATTATTATTATTATTAAATGTATACATATAATACATTTTATCATAATATGTTGGTGCTTTTTTTCCTATACAATTATTACTGAGAAAAAAACAAATGTGATAATCGATCAATCATATTTTAACATATAATATAGGCACTAATACCGTTTCAACAATATATATATATAAATAATATTTTAATAAAACGTATTTGATTTTTCCGATTATTTTTTAGGTACACATGAAAAATTTGGAAGAAATGATAATTTATAGTCATTAATATTCACTGTGGTCTTGTAAACTTTTGTAAACGTCAATAAATACTATATATTATACTGCTGCAACATTGATTCAATACGAATGTATAATAATATAATATATGTAGTTATTTGTTTAGAAATTATGACTATTATGTATGATAAATATAGGCAACTAAAGAATTTCTCTTTATACTTTTGTAAACTTAATTCTCAGTAAGAGGTACATTTTTATTTAGCTTGAGTAAGTTTCATGCAATACGGTCACGGTAAAGCGCGGACTTATATAAAAAACGCTTCGGATTGATAATACAAAATTCGCCTGAGCGTAAAAAAATTTTAATTCAGTAAAAAAGACGTACAATTTGGCAACGTTACGGTAAAAAAATTTTTTTTTAAACTAGCTCATATTTTTTTTTTCTTTTTGTAGTTAAGCTTATAAAATAATGCATCTCTTTGACACGCCGCTATTCGCTCAATTGGGTTGCAAAAATAACAAATATGTTGTTAATTTTACAGTTTCTGGCTCCCGAGCTAATTTCGTATTTAGCTGTATGAAATTTATAAATGTATGTCCTTGTTGCTATTTTATCTATCGTGAATTATTATTAGTATTATTATATACTGTTAAAATTTTATCTGTTCGCATAAAACAAAAACTCACGATTGATATTATAAGTTTTTAGTTGAGGTATAACTGTTATAGAATAATTGTATAACACGCGCGTGTGCGATTTGTCATTTTTGAATAATAATAATAAAAAAAAAAAAAAAAAAAAAAAAAATGATATCTATTTTACATCCGCACCCACATATAGATACAAATTTGGTATGCATTTTTTTGAACACACGCTTAAATTATGATAATATAAATATAATACGAATATAATTGAAATACCAGTATTAATATGCATTACTGTACAATGTACAGCCGTACAGGTAATAACAATTATAATAACCTTTAATTATAAAACACTAATTTATATCACACATATATAATTATAAATAGGTGTACTGAAAATATGCATTATTTGCAATGTTCATTATATATATATTATATTGTTATCATAATAATCGGAACGGACGATGATTTTTCATCACACGGAATTACTGAAATAAATACTTACCTACATATTTTTTATCACGATAACAGCGAAACCTTTAGACCTGGGTAAATCGCAGAAGTTTGAGTTTCCGTCATTGTGGCCGTAAAGTACAAACGTATCAAATGTATATTATGATTTCGAGACGCGAAAATAAATAAATTAAGTTGTTTTAACGTTTAATTTTTTTTTTTTATATAAACGAAAAAGTATCAAAACTAATACAATAGATGCCTAAACTGCTTCATTGAAACATTAATACATAGTATAATGATATTATTGTTTTAAAAATTTTATGCTTGAGGTATATGAGATCAATTAGGATAGTATACAGATAATCTAAAATGGTCGTGTAAAAACTAAAAAGCATGAGCAACGTATTTAAAACTATAATTTACAAATAATTTACATATTTTGTCAATATATCATTTCTATTCGATAAGTTGTATCAGTAAGAATTAATTGTATGATAATAAATTGATAAATAATAATATGATTGCACTTATATCATTTAAATACATTTTTAATGACATTTAAGTTTTTAACGTATTTTATATTCTTGGTGAAACGATGACTGTATAGTTAAAAAAATGCGTTTTAAAAATTTTCATTATAGCCATAGTTGACATTGCAAATGTAATTAAAAATATAGTCGTTAAGTATAGGTATTTAAAAATGTAAGATTCAGAATTTGGATAACTACATTTTTGAGTCGGAGGCTGAGCATACTTGTTGAACCATATCATATTATGTATAAAAAGTATACGTAAAAACCATATTTTCAAATACTTAATATTTTTATATCGTCTATAAATTCAAAGGATGTCCTTTAACAAAAAACTTTTTTCTTATAAAAATCATCATTTATTACTGTAAATTGTTAATTATAAGATTTCTTTTTTTTTATAATTGCATGTACTTATATCAGAAATTGAATTTAGAAAGTTTTGAATTATTAAAGCATATGCATTAAAAATAATAATCCACGATAATAAGCTTGGAAAAGATAGTTTAAGGTTTAAGATATAGCTTTGAGGATTTAAAAATTATGTAACTCTCTAATGCAAAATTTTTATTTTTCTGGCTATTAGAACTGAATGGTCATAGTGTTTTTTCTAACTATTTCCAGTTTACTATAACTATAAATTATAATATTACAATAACATATCTTTTAAAAATTCGAAAAACGTAAAAATTATAAATAAAAAATTACAACGATTATTATTTTTAGGGTCACAAATAATAATGTTGTTGAGAAATAATATTTTTAATGACTAATTATACATAAAACTAATACTAATAATGTATGGGTTATATATTGGTATATATATTATGTATGGACATAATATATTAGTAAAATAATAGCTTAAAAACAATAATTTTATATGTAAAGATAACATAATATGAAACCTAACAATATCAAACTACCGAGTGTATTAGGCGTTCGAGTCTAACCCTATAAATGAATAATCTGTATAAATAGTTGTAAAATCTGAATCTTCTCAAACATTGATTTAATTTTGAAAAAGACAATGTTTTTATGATCTAAAATATTTCTCTAAAATAATATTATATGTTAAATAAACAATGATGTAACTAAGATGAAAATATTTCGGATAAAATGATTATTACGGATTAACTTGCAAATTGAATTCTTAATAAGAATACAAAAATAAATAGAAATCGATTCCTATGATTTATTGCATTAGGGTGCATTTAGGTGATAAGCCTCTTAAAATTGGAAAAAACCGTATAACACATCAGTTTTCTTCGATTATGGGTCCAGAGAATTGCCGTGAGCTCTGTCGACGGTCGAATGTGATTCCAGATTGCAGATTTGGCATGCTCCTCCGGGTGACTAGCGGTCTGTCTGGCGCGGGTGGTGCGGCGTACCAGACGGACGCGGACTTTTTCAAGGCGGGCTGCTGCTGTTGTTGGTGTAACATCGATGGCGCTTTTAGTAGTTGCCCGCGAACCGGCACGGGGGCCGTCCACAATGTAGCATCCCCACCGGACCCGTGGTGGAATTGGTTCTCACTTCGGCGGTGCTCATCTATGAGCGCACGCAGAGTGTTCCGACGCTTCGGTAATTCGAACGGGCATGAAGTAGACGACTGCGACGTAGTCGCCGTCTGATTTGTCGTCGTTGGTGTGTAACTTGTCGATGGTTCTTTTTCTCGTAGAGCCCATACCTCGTTCATGGCCCACTGCAGATTCTGCTTGTTAATATAAGAACCGATCCCGGTTGTAGTGCCTATCTGTGAGCTGTAGAAAAAACAATATCCTCAGTTAGAAGTTGTACATAAGAAAATTATGCAGTATAATAAACACGATATAAATATTAATGTTATGTATTTTTTTTTCGTTTTGTTGGTCAACAGTTATATTATTTATTTATTACAGACCCTGATTCAATTTCAAGATAAAATTCAGTATTCGATTAACAAAACTTATAACTAAGTGACAACAGTTTAACAAAATAAAAATATTAGAAAATTAATTATAGGTAGGAACCTACAATAAAAAAAACTATTCGTAACAAAAAAATATCAATAAAATAATAATTAGTAAAAAAAAGAAAAAGAAAAATTAAACAGAAATCTCTAATATTGTGAACATTATTTTTAAAGTTTACAAGACTTAATAAGTAAGAATCATTAATTTTATTATTTAATACGTTTAAAAAAAAAAAACAATTTAAGAATCTTTTCTGCGATCTTTTAAAGACTTGATTTTAAAAATGTATTTATGTAATCGCAATCAAAATGAGGCGACCTCGAAATATTGAAATTAAAACCAATAAATCAAAAATTTTGTTTTAAACCGTTTCGATGTGATTGGGAATACCAATAGCATTGGATTTTCATATAACTGCAACGTATTTTAAATGAGACCTGATAATAGAAGTGAAAAGACATTTAAAGATGAAAGGGTTGTTAAAAGAAGAACAGTTAATAATTATGCATAATAAGACCAAGTGCTTTATTTTGATAGAAATAATATGAAAAGAGAATGTTAGTTTAGTGTCAAATAGGATGCCAAGGTCTTTTACTAGATTTGTACAAATGATCATTTAGATTATAGTTAAAAATCAGTTAATGTGCTTTTAGAATAAGTAATTGTTTGATATTATTGTTGAATATTATTGTATTAGAAATTAGAATATAACATATTATATTACGGTTTTTTTAATCTTGTCATTTTAATCGACTTTTTGATCGGTAAACCAAGTATTAATTTTTAATGTTATTTTTGATACTGACTCATCAATTTATTTTTTATTACATATACAATTTTAAATTTATAAAAATACAAATGTTTAAATGTCCAACTCTTAAATACGCCATTGTAATAAATATTTTGACCAAATCGTATGTATTTTAAGACAACGTTCTGGATATTTTCAATTTTGATTATTATTCAACTATTTAAAAAAAAATCAAAAATATATAGGTTACTGATTTTATATCACAGAAATAACATTTTTTTTTGAATTTTTATTATTCAATAAAAATTGGTTTGTGCAGTGATCCGGATGAGGTAAAAAAATATCATCACTAGTCTTGTACCCACAAAAATTTGTCTATATGTTATCTGCTTTAATATTTTATCCTCGAAAAGTGATGAAAATCGTCTACACGAACGACAGAAAACAACTATAGTAAATTAGAACCTTTTAAATTGCTTATCAGTAGGGTTAGGATATGCAACAGTATGTATTTTTTTGCAATTTCTGATTATTGCTTTTGTTAGTAATGTCTACGAATCACCTCATGATAAGATAAACAGCGGTGTTTCTATTTTGCATATTTTGGAAAAAATGCATATTATTGCATATTTCAAATAAAATTAATATTATTGCATATTTCGACTATAAAAGCGCAAAAAATGCATGTTTTATGGTATATTTCATTACTAGACGTTTTTATCGTGTGACAATATGTATTAACATTGTTCGAGAATACCTATAGGTATAAAAACATAACAGAAGATCGTTCAGTTTTGAAAATTTAAGATATCAACTGTTTTGTGTAACGCATGTGAATAATAGTAAAGAATATTATTTTATTAATTTTAAAACATGATTTTTTTTTTTTTTTTGAGTGTTTATTTTATATTTTTTGACGTGTATAATATTAATTGCATATTTTTGCATATTTTTAATAAACCAAATGCATATATTACAATTTTTTATTGCATATAAATTCTAGCCCTAATTATCAGATATTATAAAATTAATATTTATAATGGTCTTATGATAAGCACATATTATTGTATTGTATTGTTTTAATAAACGTACATTAAATCGGGTGACTTCATTACCTACACATAATAGATCACAGATACCTATTAATAATAATACTCATACTTATGCGTGAACGTAATGGCACACCCACTGAGATAGATACTATTAAAATATTTCGCAAGAACAATTAACAATACAGTCTCTTATATATATTTATGATGAAAATATCACGATGCGAAAAATAGTCATTACATAGGGTTTTCGGAGAACTGCAAAATTCAACGACCGCACACTATTGTCATACATTTAATATGATGTATTCATTCACCTATATCATACGAATATAATTATGCAAAGATGATAGTATTAGTGACAACATTATTATATTTTGAAAAATACATCAACTAAATAACTTAAGGTAGTTGGCGAGAAGTTTTTTATTTTTGTCTTTTAGATTCCTGACGATCACAAATAATGTAAAACAACATTTATTATATTATATATACTATTTAAATTTAATAAATAATGTTATGTTCCTTTTCAGTAGGTCATACATTTAATTTATGCAATATAACTAATATGAGTAATGCACGTTTTGATCTCTCGGAAACAATCATATTTAAGAATTGCAATCATTCTTTGCGGCCAATTATATTTATTCAGGAAAATAATCGTTTAATAAATATTGGTAATTTAGATAAATATAATATAATAAGCAATAACTAATTATTGAATAATAATATATTTAATTTTAATTTAGATAATCTAGTAATTAAATCATACATCTAGTTATGCAACCTTATGCTGAAAACTGAAAACCAGAAGCATTGAATAATTGTATTACAATCAATACAAAGAAAACCATGTGAATAAAATCCTGGCAAACATCGTGAACGTTCCAAAAATAGATAATAATATAATATATATATACAATATACTTAAGTCAAGGGTACTTATTATAACATATTATACTCACTTTTGATACACGTCATAAATGGTGGTCCGCCATTTGTTGGATATCGAGTTGGCCGCCACCATTCGAACAGCCTTACGAAACCGATCGATAGGCCGCAATTGATGTTTAAGTGACTTATCAATGTTACTGCTACTATTGTAAGTACTGCCGCTCGGAAACATTGGTGCCACGTAAAAGTCCGACATCAATCGTCGTTCCCAAATTTTAGACTTTCTGTCCACTGTGAGAGAAAACAAAATATAATAATATAATATCTATAACAGAATGTTTAATTAAACTATGATTTTCAGACGATGGAGGAGTCCGGAGTGATATCTGTAGTTAAATTTTGGATCATCTTTAAACCTGAAGAATTATTATATAATAATAATAAAAATTCGTGTTTCAAGCAAGAAAAAATCTTAGAAAGAACCTTGCAGAATGTTTGTGAATAATACGTCTTATGATGACATCAAATGTTTATACGATATCGAAAAAAAAATATATTTGTGCAACATATGAGTCGTTTTTTAATATAGTATATCTGATTGTTGGAAACCAACCGGGTACGATTTACACCAGGCATAAGTGATAAGTTATCACTGATAACTATATAGACCTCTTCCTTTTAGTGGTTCTTAAATTTTTGTAGAACACAGACACCTCTGATGAAATACTTTTAGAAATCACAGATCTTCCCCTCTCTTACTAACATTATTTCGAATACCTTTTTTTTTCTAAATATTCAAGTTTTTTCTAGGCCGAAATCACCGTAGAACCCTCATGGACTCCTAAAATGAGTGTCGCGGTTTCCCGGGTGATTATAGACAACAGTTTAAGAACCGATGATAAAGACAATAAAATGTACCTAGCTTTCAACTTTTCTATGCTAACAAAAAAAATACCATAGGCGATATGCATATCATAAATTGGTGGTACTGAACTTTGATACCAGTATTAGGATGTATCAAATATACATCGTAATGTAGATCATATCAGTACACCAATATAGTTTCAAATATTTTAATACAATCAAATACGAATACTGGCTATACCAATAACACAACTAGAAAATAATCATTTGAATTGCCTATATCAAATTCTTTAAAAAGCGCGCGTGTGGAACATAAATGTTAAGTATTTTTTAATCGTGCTTATAATTGTATTAGACGTATTTACTATGTGTCTATTGTATTGGGATACATTTAATTACTTATAGGTATTGCTTAAACTTTGATTTCAGATTTGAAATATTTTACCTTAACAATAAGCTCATACTACAGTAAAATCCAATATAAAATAATATTATAGTTTGTGAAGGATCACCTGTTTGACGATTTTAAATTATGATAATAAAAACGAAATACTTATATAAATTGTATTGACCATTCTTGAAATATTTTAATTTTTTTTTTTTTTTTTTTTTATATATTTAAGTAATTTACAATCTATATAAAATTATGTACAATGAGCAAATTTTATAATTAATGTAATATAAAGTAACAGAATTTAACGTTTGTGGGCAGGCGATCAGCAGCACCCCGACCGTGAACATTTTAGATGTCGTGGTTTTTTATTTTTTATTTTTATTTTAGTAGGTCTTTAGGCTACTGTCTTTTGAGTCTTCTGCGTATATTGCCAGGAAGTGAGGTGGAATAAAGTTGCTTTATTAATGGATTACTGTGAGAGTTTAAGTTGGAGTGAAATTTAGAGTAATGTGCTTTTGCTTATTGATTGAGTGTAGGGAATTTTTAGGTCTTTGTGAAGATTATTGTTTGTGAAATACCAAGAAGAAGATGTTATTAATCGTAGGCAGATAGATTGAAAAACTTGAAGCGTGTTGGTGTTAGAGGGCTTTGCGGAGCCCTATAACTGAATATTTTATGTCCAAGCTGGTTTAATTTATTGGAAAGGAAAAGTTTGGATCTTAAGAGTGGTCTAAGGATATGAAGTCTAGAGTTAACAGTTTAATATTTTAATTAAAAATGTTTTATACTTATTTAACGATAGTACTATTCATACAAGTATAATGCCTCATATTTTTAAAATTAAATACCTAATTCTAATTCGACACTTTGATATAATTAATAAAGCGTATTTTTAATATAATTATATTATTAATATTTTTAGGTGACAAGAGTGGGTAAAACTACAATACGTTTTTTATATTTATGCACTCATAACAATTACGTTAGGTAGGTATATATATAATTATTGATTACAGTAAAAATGTTTTAAAATGGTTTTATTTTGTATTTAAATTATTTTTAAAATTAGCATATTTTTGAAGCTAACCCAATACCGAATAACTTGTAATGGTACATAACGTTATAATTTCAGTGCTATACGTAATTTATTATAAATCATTAAAAAAAAAAAAATGTACACATGTTTAACAGCGAATTGAGGATTGTTTTAATAAGTTCATCATATAATACCTACAATTAATTAAGGCCTCATGCGCTCTGATTTATATGGATGATACAACAACAAATTCAATAAATCACGAAAATGTCGATTAAAGTTATATTCATCAACTATGTATATTAATTAAATATTTTAGTTAATAGATTTATGGTTCATCGCTCTATTATTTACACTCTGCGCTAATATTTAGAAATAATTGTTAAACTCGTCGATTGTCGCACCTACAGTCGGTATCGACTTGCCTTGCTATATAATATATATCTACATAAATAATATGTAACCTTTAGGTTCAAATCGTTTTTTTTTTTTTTTTTTAATGATAATTTTTAAATGTTGTAACTCTTTTTTAATTGAATCTTATATAGTTAAATGTAACAGCTAAAATCGTGGTTAATTAAAATTCATTAATTAATTTCCGTTAATCACTGGAACCAAATCTACTGTTTCCTCGTGTTTTTGTTTTCTTATCGTAGTTTTAAATTATATTATGTAATAATATTCAAATTTTTTTTTATGTTCTAGTCGAAGATACTATAGTGATAGGTTTATGTATAAAAAAAATAAAACAAAACAGTTAAGTTCTCATTAATAATGTTGACCATAAAAATATATTAATGCATTTTTAAAATATGTTTTTATTTAATAAAAAATTAATGCCGTATCGTGGATTGTCAAGATTTCAAGTGTTTTAACTAATCTATGAGTGGTGTATGTGTATGTACTTATGGTAGAAAGATATGATCTACTCATTTATTTTATTGAAGCCATAACAGTATATTAAAAATTGTAATATGCTAAAATACATTAATAATATGATTAAAAAATAAAAAATAAATATTAAATATATATATAAATAACCTTGTATACATTGTATGAAAATAAATATTTTCTTTTTAGTTCCCAATAATATCCTATTTAAAATTGATAAAATTATTTCCTAAACACGGTTAAGGTTACATAATGCCTACACATTTTTGTAATGAATTAGCATTTAACTCCATTCAGAATCATGTTTCTGTTCTAATATGAATCGTGTTTAAATTTAAAATAATTAATATCAAAAACAAAATATCATAAACCTCTGTACTCTATCATCACTTGCTAGGGTGCATAAAAAGCTACTAAAATTATTAACAAATTCAGGAATGTTATTTTTCACTTTATTTTATGTATCATTTTAATTTAAAATTTATTTATAATTTATTCTTTGTGTAAATGATGTAATAGGTATATTATTATTATTATTTCGTATTATTTTGAATGACATCATTGGTAAATGTAAATTTCAAATTTGAATACAGTTAAAAAAAATAACAAATTATAATTGTTAGGTAACAACTTAAAAACGTATAAAATTTGAATTTTAAACAAATATTCTTGATGTGTATATATATAAATCAATTGATTAATAAACAAACATATTTAATAGTTAATCGAAACTACATAATATGCGATACTTTTGAGTATATTTATATTTAAACATCATAAATATAATTTAAGGGTAAACAATTAGGTAGGTAGAAAAATAGTTATTTAAATAAAATATATACGTACTAGACAAATATACGATAAGCTAAATTACATAGAGATAAGTACACTTTTTTATAACTTTTATAGATTTTAAACTGTTGAAGTAAATAAAAAAAAAAAAAAAATAAAGAATATAATTTTAATTAATTATTATTATTTGAGATAAAATATATAATTTTTTTTTTTTTTATGAAAGATAGTACAAAAATGATAAATTTTCATTACCTTTCCTCTCTACTTGTCTAATAATATTATAATTTATATAAACGTATACAGAGTGATTAAAACTGATTATTGTGACAACAATTTTTGTATAAATAAAATGGATATTAAAATACAGATAAATATTTGGATTTGTTTTCAAGAATTGTATTTTGCATGTACATGTATTAATTAAACGGCTCTTTGATTGTTTAAAATTATTTATAATATAGCATAAAGATAAGTTTTAATTATTAATCATAAAATTATAAACTAAATTACTAAGTACTAATATCTTTGATTAAATGATTATTTATGGGTGTAAATAACATAAATTAAATCATGTTTTTTTTAGAGTAATAGGTAATGAGTGGTTTATTACTTTTGATAGTGTTTTTATTTTATAAGTTATGCATATAGTTAAAATTTCAAATTAAAAAAGATTTATTATTATAAAATATGTAGTTTTCAATGGCATTTTATATCAATAATTCTTTTAAGTGGCACGAGCAAAATGTTTTAAATGGTTTAAGTTTTATCCCAAAACCAATTAAATGTTTAAACAGTTTTGAAGTGCATATTTTTAATTTGTATTTATACACTGTAGGTAGTTAAAATACTAAAATAGATGTACAAATGTCTTATGATTGAAACTAAAACTAAATCAACACAAATAAAAATGTATAGTTATATATTTTTATTTGTATTGATTATATTAATAGTCAACTAGCCATGTATCTAGTTTTGTATCACATAAACTGAAATTTTGTAAAAGCGAGTATAAAAATAAATGCACGTTTGTATTAAATTGTGTACATAAAAATAAGACTCTAGGGAAGGTTTTTTGTTTCGTTTTCAATCTCTTTATAGATCTCTATATAGATCACATTTGATTCCGTTCATGAAAATTGAATAATTTTTTATCCCATATGCATAATATACTAGGAAAATACAAAGGTTACTAAGGTTTAACAATATACGTCATTACTCATTAGTTATTAATTAATTATCCATATATTTTAATCAAACCTATAAATAGGTATATATTGAACTTTTTTTTTTATCATCGACTGTTTAGTATAATTGTGTATAGTTGAAATTAATTATTGTTCGAATAAAATGAAAATTTATTTCATTAAGTATAAAAATTCTTAAAGTAAATAACTATTCAGAATACTTACTGCTCTTTTTACGATGGTCTCTGGGAACTTCCATACCGTTTTTCCGGAGTACTTCTAGAAAGTCGTATTTCATCGTGCTGAGCTCAGACTTTATTTCTTTTATATCTTCCTCAGTTACACCCATGTTTTCCATTTCTCGATGTTTCATGGAAATATATCGCCAAATAAGGGCTCGCATCACAGTGGCAAACTCACTCTCCCTTTGATTTAGATTAATTATACTGTTGGATTTATCATTCTGCAAATTAAAATATATCGATTGATTTGAATTTTTTCTTCAAAATTGACCTTTGAAAAAATGTTTGATTATAATTTTAAATAGGTTTATTTTTTAAAAATAATGAATTAATCTCTATATATTTAAAATTGTTTTAATAAATAAAATAAAATGAAACTAATATAATAATACATCAAATATATTATATAATCATTATTTGTAAGATATAATTTAATTACTAGAAATAATGTATAAAGAAGAACTTTTTTAGGGTTTGGTAATGAAAGTAGATACCTACATAAAAATTATTTTTATCAACAACATTATATGAAACGATGTATTTAACGTTATCCCCCAAAACTAGGCTTAGCATTAAAGTCACTACTCAGTAATCAGTAAACGTCGCATTTGAAATATAATGATTTGGAGGAAAATAAAATTCGTCCATATTAATAGGTATATTGTTTAGTTAAGTTATAATTTTTGATGGTTACGGTTCTATGTAATCACTCATTATGGTAAAAATTATAAATGTTCGGAAGTTGATTACATTTTTAAGGATTACACCATATAGCCATGTACTATGTTGTTCGGGTGATTAACTTTAAATAACTAATATCAAAGTTTAAAAATATATGAATATTTAGTTAAGAGTGTTTCTGTGATAAGACAACGTTGAGAGAAAAACATTTAAAAATAAGAAGCTAGTTTTTAATTTCCATTAAAACTAATATATACTAGTGTACTTTGTTAGAAAAATAAATAAAAGCAGGTAGGTTGTACCTTTTGTTTAAAAAATATATTTCTTGAGTTAAGTAGATAATAATTTTATAATGTAGTAATATTTAAAAAATTAATATACATAATAGCTTAATTAAAAAATTTCAATTTAAATGTAACACTCGTATATCAGTACACACCATAAACGGTAAATACCCAGAAATCATAGACACTTTTATGAGTTAAAAAAATACTTAAGATCAATAATGTATCTGAGATAATGTAACTAACAATATCAAACTTATATAATAAAATATATTTTATGATTCACGTATGCAGCACAGACATATATTAAACAGCATACAAGATTAAGTTATATTTACTTTATGCAATTTTAATAGCAGAATGAAATTATTTTTATTATTTTTTTTAAAAATACGTTTTGCATACTACAACAAATAATACAATAATTATTATTGTATGAATTTTTTGCAAAAACATAGATAATTAGTGCGCCGACTTTTAATTGACATAAACATAGTTCTATGAAGTATAATATAATAGTTTTATTATAACATAGGTATCTATCAATATAATTATTATTTACTATCAATTGATTAAAGTTCGTTAGAAAAACGTTTTCAACTATTATAATAAGTAGGTAAACAATACACTGCAATAATTGTACATTTTAATCAGTTCAGAACAAAGTTAATATTTATAAAAATATTTAATTTGTCTTCTTTAAATATGACTCATCTGCTGCGTTACTGGGTAAAAGAAAATAGATTTCCCATTTCCGGGTAATTAAATAAATTTCATCAATATAGATCCAATAATTCAATATTATAGTATTATTTTGTGAAAATCTTTTTTTCTGGTTACGAAATTTAATATTTATACCTGAGACCATGGATTAGTTTTTTTAGACTTCCGTATGTAATGATAAAGCTTTTTGAAGTGTTTCGCCGTTGGATACACGTTGTAAGGCGAGGGGAGTGTCGGTGTTTCTTCCAAACTTAACCACAGTTTTGATCTAGAAAATTTCCATTCCACGTCCGATTGACCCTATAGTTTGTCAAGTGTATAATTAATTACTGTTATGATTGATTATATTACTAATAAGCTATAACAAAAAAACAAATATACCTCAATGACAGAATAGGAATTAGACATCATAGCAATGAGCAGGTTCAACATAATCGTAACGTTAATTACCGAGTAAGCAGCGAACATAAAAAGTGCCCAGAATCTCGTGTAAGGGTTCATTCCTGGTAGATCAAAGGTTTCAAGGTTGACTTCACCAAAACCCGTCCAAAACAGAGTTTGTATAGATTCAAACACACTACAAAAATTACAACTCAAATTTAATTTATATTATTGTTAAATTATGGTATTTAACAAAATATATAGGTATATATAATATTATTATTTTAATACATAATGTATTTTATTGTTTTTTTTTTTAATTATTGTTAAAAAATATATTTATGTATTTCTAAATTATAAAAAAAATAATTTATTTTAAATTTTATTCTTATACATTTTAAATTCATTAATAAGTTTAAAATTATCAAATACCTAGAATCAGTATAAATTTTACTATTAGTTTTTTAATTTTAATTTTAACGGATTTTAAAGTATGAACGTAAAGAAAAATATTGTTGTTGGTGTATTTATTTTTAAAATAGCTGCTATGAAAATATTAACAACAACCGTCAAGTGTCAACCATATATGACATCTACAATTCTGTTGATGTGCAAATTTCGGTTTAAAGAACATAACAGCTTATTTGTTTTTCTTACTATATTAAAATAATATTATTTGAGTCCTACCGCATGTACTATCTATAAACTTCATCGTATTCAGCTGCATTATTTTTGTGGTGCTGCGTAATAGAATTTGATTTAAAAATATTAGTTTTTTACATTTTTAAAAATGGAATCTCGACTATATTATACATATCATATCATCTGTTATTACAGTGAACTTAAAATAGACCCAAATATTTTTTTTAACTACCAATATTATAATTACTACGTAGTTATTGTTTTTAATATAAGTCATAATTAGAAATTAATAAGGCCATTAATTATAATATTATCTTTGTTACACTGTATATCTACGTAAACATCATATTCGACCTTGTTCTAAAAAAAAGACGTAATTTTATATCAAACTAATGGCGTTTTTAAAATAAAACAGTTCTAATCAATAATTAATAATTAATGAAGCGAAATTGGGGTTGACTACAGCTGGTACCATATCGTATGTAGGTATGAATAGTATCTGAAAATAATGATTAATCGTTTTAAAAGGTCTGTAACCGGCTGGATGTAAAATTTTTATGGATTACAATATGAATAGGTATTTTCAGTAAAAAGAACGGATATGAGTACGATTGTTTTTATAATAACCCATTTAATAGTGTTCGTATAATATGAGTACATACTTTATAATTAATATATCTGGCTTTAATTTTGACCTGACTGCAGAAAAATAAAATTTTTAATATTATTAAAATCGAAAAATATTCAACAGCTCTAAAATCAATTTAACCATGAAAATTATTTTAATAATAGAATCATATAAACCGTTTAAAAATCATTTGGTCATTTGGATTGTATTAAAACTTAGAACTGTTAACAGTATCGTTGTTTCCATATTCAAAATAATAAATATACAAAAATCTATAACAGTAAGTATTATAGAAATTAATATTATCAAAAACTGTTGTTATTAAATATCATTTATGAATGTTCAATAAGTTAATAAGGTACTAATTATTTAGCAATAAAAAATACATTATTTAATATTTAATATTATATATTTAAATTGTTTGATATAAGAATATCATAATTTTAACACAAATATGTTTTTTTATGCTATCGATGTTTATTGATTATATTATTATAATTTAATCTAAAAAAACCTATACTAAACAAACTTGTTGCTATATTTAGGTCAATAAGCTAATAATTACTTCCTAGTCTTATTATTTTTTTATTCGTATTGTGCATTAGGTAAAAAAAATTATGTACAAAAGGTTGTATTAGTATTATTGTTCTTGAATTTTGAATTCATTTTAAAAATTTATAATAATTGCTTTCATTTTATTCCAAAATTGAGGATCAATTCATTTCTAACAAATTTTCTACAACCAACTATTATAGAATTACAATTTGCTATAAAATAAATATTTTCTTAAGATAAAACTTAACCATCTACTCTAATAAATTTTCATTTGACGTAAGTTAGCTACTTAAAATTTATTTTTACTTAATGACTCACTTTCCAAAATTCTTCCATTTCGAGCATGATTCAGCTTCTGTTGAATTGTTACATCTTTTTCGTTCTTGATCAGCAAAATACCACATTAACTGATTGAGTCCACATGCGAATGAAAATAAAACCAAACTGTAAAAACTGAAGAACTTGAGTATATCGATCAGAATGCGTTTCAATGATAGTTGTAACGGTCCTAAATGTGAACTTATTGAACACATATGGATCAACTTTAAAGCGCTGTAAGCAAAACATAATATAATATTAATCGATTTTGAGTGTAAATATTTGTTGCACCGAGTTTTTAATATTAATGATTAAATAGAATAACGGTTTAACCAATAACTATATTTTTTTGAGATTAATTAGGTTTTGTTAAACCGTTTTTAATTTTTGATATTTTAATATTCAAATTAACTCGTACTGTATAGATGCGAAATCATACATTAGTTTATTCGATCCAAACGTGATTTCGCAATAGAGAAAAACTAGTCTTATAATATTCTTTGATAATATATTGTGTTAAGTGTTAAGACATATTTACGAAGAAAACTGGAAACTGAGAAAAAAACTCACCTAAGTATGTTGGCGGCAGCAAATAGAGCGTCGGCCACGAGTTGAGGGTCGAAAGTTTGCCATTTATTTCTTGGAATGAATGCCGAAGAGGGGTCGTAAGCTATTTGAGAATTTTCGGTTATGTATGCGTAAACTCGTAGCGCAATCACTAACACGTACATCTTATTCCTGGCAAATTCCACGTAGTTCCAGGCGTTGTGCGCCAGATATCTCTTCAGGCCATCCCTGCGTACGTCCAATATCTCCTGCCAGATGTATCCTTCAACAATAACAAGAAATCCTACATCAGTCGTTAACCGGAATTCCAAAAACGGCAAAAGAACATATCGTTGGGAAAATAGGTCAATTGATATCCCAACTATATTATATTACGGTGTTTCTTAATTGTGGGAAAAGTAATATGAGAACCATGTGTTTGTTATCGTGGTATGCGAATATTTTATATTATATAAATAATATATTTCTCTTGCCACTTTTTTAGGACTTAAAGGTATAGGAAAACTATAGAACATAAGCTACTGAGCACTTAAATTGTTCTCAATAGAGTTTGGTTAAAAATATTACTGTTTTAGAAATCAACATTCGTAATCCTAAATATGAAAGATGTGCAGGAATATATAATAATAAATAAAAGAAAAAAATGTATTTTTACAAATAACACATTTATGTGATTAATGATAATTTTTTATGGAAAAAATATTCAAGAAATGGTCTAAATAAATGAATATCAAACGCAAACGAAAAAATTATTTATATTAATTTCACGAAGACTTATCGACTCTATCAACTTTTACCTGTAATAATTTTGTTACCTTCTTAAATTTATTAAAAAAATACATTTAAAATTGACTTAATTATGTGATTAATTAATTAATCAGTTTAAAATATAATATTATTAGTGTTTATTTCCACACATATTGCATTTGAGTGGAAACTTACAATGTAATATCAAATTTAGTTTTTAAAAAAGATTAAAAGTATAAATAATTACGTATAAAATAAATATTATATAATCAAAATTTATATTTATACATATTTATTATATACATAAATTCTTTTTGATATAATCTATATTATATAAGTAAAAGCAATTTGTAATTTTATTCAGGAAGTTTATATTTTTTCCGTATACGTTCTTAGTTCAGTCAAAAATTATATTTTCAAATTGATGTAATTTTCCCTCTATTATGAAAAATCTAGAGAATCGATGAATTCTAGATTTTACGCCCAGAATTAGTTTTTCATAACTCACGCTTTCCGCAACTTATATCATGTTTCGTCAAAAATAACGATCATTGACCGATAGAAAAATGTTGTCCTAAATTACTGTATATGCTACAAGTGATACGCGTTTATATATGAATCCGCTCATCTTACCGATGACAAAATGCAAGATCAAAAGCTCTAAAAATGACGGTCCATTCCCGCGTTGCCGGAGTTGTCGCTGTTGCAGACTTTCTTTCATTGATTCAGATCCGAAGAGTTCTATAAATTGCGTTTCAGCCCTCTGCGACACTAGTACCAATAGACCTATAGTAAAAGAAAACAAATGAGTATGAGGTCAATGGTTAAGTTCATGAGCATATTATTTATGAAAAGTGTATTTTTATTTTAAATTAAAATACATTTTTACTTTTTATGTTTGATAATACTAAACTTGTTCCTCACATATGTACCTACGTACTTAATTATTAATATAATACGATACATATTATGGTTTGAAATTTAATAATGACGAATTATTATTATTATTATTTCTATATATTTTATAATGCACCACTACATACTTATTAAAGTGAGTTCATATTTTTCTTTCCTGATTATTATTGGTATTTGGAAACAATGTGTAATTATAATTATACCTAATTGTATAGTTAAATATTGCAGGTAGTAGGAACTAATGTTGTGGTTAAAGTCGTAAGACTATAGACATTTTATACTTATAATTAAATTTGTAATAATTCTTATTGATTATATTTCATTATAATTTGCCATTAGGTATGATACATTTTATTTTAACACGTATGGAAAAAGATTTATTTAGAAAATTATGCGTTTAAAATTTTTTCTTGTTTTTAAAAATACCTACATCAATTTTCAAAATTTATTTTGTAATATTATTATTTTGTTGAAGCATCATGAACAGCAAATAATCGAGATATATTCATGTATATTTTTAACAAATATACCCAAAAATTTCTTTTTATTGGGATAACAATACATGAATTTTTTTTTAAATTATAATTTGTGAATGTGCATTAGTAATAATAATAAATTATCATTTTTAATAACATTTTACTACAAGCACAACGGTGTAATGTAGTTCATAATTGGTATCGGTAGACCATTCAATAATTTATATACTTACTATAGATTATTTTATCGTAGTAAATTACCTGCTGTACGAATAATTCCTCTCCCCCCCACCAAAAAAAAAATAAATACCGTAAAGTTTTATCTCAATTTAAATATCTCTCAATGTTTGTTGAATATCATTGTATATGGTCATTGGACGTTCTAGAATTTTCGCGCGGCTACTGCGTGTGTAACTATTGTAAGTCTTCCTCGTGCATAGATATTATTAGTTGTGACTTGTGTTACGTTTTTTTTTTCTAAAATAGTATCAAAAATAATTATATTCAGGTAAAAAATATTGAATACGCAATCTTTCTTCGATTTGAGCTATAAAAACGACTTCTTAAATGGATATACGTTAAATAATATAGATTTTTATTATTTTTATTGTGACAGAAATATACACAAATATTTGAATACCTATTCTTACTGTATTATAATTATTTTTTAAACTTTTATTATGGTTTGAATAATATTAATCGTTCATTTTATTAGTTGGTTTTAGAATTATACTTAAGACTTAGAATTTACTAGTATCTCAACTATAATTATGGCTCATAGATAAAAAAAAAATATTTTTGTATTATTTACCATAGTTTGTATACGTAACTATAGTGTGAACAATAAACATATTTTAGAATTATGAACTACCGCCTGATCATTGAAAGCAACTATTTTATATTAACCTTTTTATCAACATTAAGGATGTAAGAAAATTCATATATTTTAGAAGGCAACTATAGTATGCACTGTATATAATAACTAGTTTATGTTATTTTGTGCTTCTTTAATCCTTATTGTAATTTGTATTTACATAGGAAATATTATGTATTAGTTAATCTAGCTATATAGCCATATTCTAATATGTACGCATTAGTTAAATGGTGACTGGTGAGTCATGTTCCAAAATTCGGTTACGAATTTACGATATACTTTAAATAGTTTTAAAAAATGTATTTCTTTTATTTGTACAACAAAAAAAAAAAAAAAAAAACGAAATAAACATAACAATAACTTAATTTTGAAAAATTTGTTTTACATATATAAGCATAAAACAATAAGCATGAATCATGGATCGTAAAAAAATAATAATTATTAAAATGTTTAGCAAATCCAATAGGGTTGAAAATCACTAATCTATGTATACCGGCTTGCTATGACTACTCGAAAATAAACGAATTTCACAGTGTTTATTATTCTATTGAATAGAATCAGTTTGCCAATAAACATTGTATGATATAAAACATCCAATCATATTTGAATATTTAAAAAATTCAAATTTACACAATATTAAACTGTTTGTTGATTCGAACTGTATATTTCTTAAATATAGATGGATGTTTAGTTTTCATTTTATGAGCATTAATGGGATATGATAATAGAAATTCGCTATGAATATATTAATTAATGACTTTATTTTTATTTTGCCTATTATTAATTTTTGTTATAAAAATATATGAAGGTGTTAGTAATAATTTTTATCAATCTATTAGTTAAAAGCGTAAACATACTACTACTAAAACATTACATTTAAACAGCAGATATAGGAATACGATATAGATATGGGTAATATAACTATAATTATTAAATAACATGAATTTATTAGGTAATCAAAATATTTACAAAACATAAACAAATACGTAATTGAGCGATATAATATAATAAATAGGTCGTCACCAATTTTGTGGTTATACTGCTATAATTTCCTTAAGAAATATATAGAAACAATGAGGAACAATGTGTACAATGATAATACCTAAGAAAATTAGTATTAGGCTTTGGCGTTCTAAGATAACATACATTTTAACCGGCATATCTCCTAAATTAAATATCTGTATAATATTTTTATTCCTCTTAACAACTACAAAATCGTTAGTAATTGTAGACAAATAAAATTAAATGTACCTATAATCATATTTTATAATACTCGTGTATACTTCACGAGATATTGTCCACTGTTTTTCCAGATTCACTGTTTGTAGTCATTTTACTCGTTTAAACTTTCTACTCGTTATACATAGACATAGTAGCAGATATTTTTAAAAAAGAAAAAAACATTTAATATTCATAAAACATAGAATTGATAGCTAATCATTTACATAGGCTTTATATGTTCAGAAAAGAGCATGAGTAGAGCGATATTGGTAACTGAGCTAAGATAGTATCTATGACATTTTCATAGTTTCGATGATAAAAATGTTAAATGCCTATGCAGAAAAAAATACTAAGAATTTCGCAATTAATAGATATGATAGGTATTATAATAAATGATAAAAAAAATTTTAATCAAATGTTAATGAAATAAGCTAAAAAAATAGATTTAAAAAGTAAAATCTAAAATATTACTACAATGAAAAATAATAATCAATTTATTAAGTCGTATAATGTGGTAAAGTCTTGTAATTTAAAAAATATTTCAAAGTACATTCTAAACTACCGGAAATATTGTGATTGGAGATATAAGGAACTTATCGTTTATGGGAAAAAATTTACAAGCATTATTAAAATATAAAAAATGTCAAATAATTCCAATACGTAATAACTAATAACGAGTTTATAGTACCTACCTACGTCGTAATAGTTGTCTTATCTAAAAATTCTAAACGTATGATTGAAACCTACTGTTATTAATTTTAAATATTATAATATGCATATGATACGATATATTTACTCACCTAAATATGAAAGATAAGAAGATGAATGAATTAAAAATTTCATAAATGGCTTTTCCATTATTTTTCCAATTTTAGTGCTGGGTGCGTATAAGTACATAAGACAATAAAATGGAAAAAAGAAAACGACTTTGACGATTTCAATTATTTGCGTGTAAAGACGTAGACGTCTAAATCCTGGAAGACCTTCGTACCAAACCGTTGCCAAAAGTTGTTGTATATATGGATGTGCTACAAACTATAGGACAAATAAAAAAAAAAAAAGTTCTATTATATTAATTTATATATTTGGCTTACTTTCAATGCTTTAGCTAATAAATTATTTCTTTAAAATAATATCGATAAATTATAATTTGTATTATGTTATTAGTCTTAAAATGTTAGTAGTAGTTACGATACATAAAAATATATTATGTATTATATTTTGTTAAGTATAATAAAAAAATCACAAAATATCAAACGATTTTTGATATTTTATAATAAAAAATTATTGACTTACATTTTTTTGCTTATATTTTATGGCAAGTTCAACGAGTCTTAGTTTCATGGATCCTATACTGGGAGCATTTTCTGAATCATGTTTTAAAATGACATCTAATTCATGAGAGCTTCGTATTTGCCGAAGCAGATCAACAGCAAACTGTTCACATTGTTTACAGAGTTCCTAAAATATTATATGAATAAATAAACCGGCATAATTAAACATACTTTAAAACTATTAAAATATTATTATAGTGAATATTTTTATTGTTTGTCTAAAATTAAGTGTAAACATTATCACAAAACTTCCTAACTTTTAAGTGTGAACTTACGATACTTTGGAAAAAATTATAATACAAGTTAGGCTCGTAAATATATCTAGAGCAATGTAATTAACTTTATTTATAAATATTGTTTTTTTTTTTTATGAACTATAAATACATTTTTGTATAATATTTTAATTCATCCTGATTAATATAAGTTGGATTAATCCTGATGATGTTTTGAACTTAAGCTTTCTAGAAGGTTTACTATAAGTAAATTTATAATAAAATTTATTTTTCATCACTTTCAATCTTGAAAATATGAAATACCCATGTAGGTACATATTAAAAATAATAACATATACATTTGCCAAAAATATCAAGTATCTATAGTTATTTGTTTTAGAATTACAACAAAATAAAAAAATTAATCTTGTTTCAAAAACTAATTTTGCGTAAAAATTTCAATTTTCCCCTTTTTATTTTTTGTTTTTGCTAATAATTATTATGACAACTTCTGTGAATTTTTAATTTTATCTCTTCTCTAATATCAACTAAATTCATTATTTAAACAAATAAATAAATAAATAAATATTAAGTTGAAAATCAAAGCATTTTTTCAACTATAAATCTTGTTTATACAAAAAAATATGATGTACATATTTTATTGTTCAGCTCAAAATCTTGAAAAAAGAAAACGTAAGCGTCTATCGGCGATAATGAAAGCCGTCTAGGTATACGGATTTTTTCTGTGAAATCTAACAAAATATCATTGCGCTTGCAATTTTTTAATAGGAAATGCGTTTACCATGTATTCGTTTTTGAATTCTTTTTCGATTCTAGCCAATTTTCTCAGATCCCAGGACAGCTCGAATGCAGTTTGTATTGGATCAGCTGATGAAAGTGCAATCAGAGAAGGACTAGCCAGTGCTCTATATTCATTCACTCGACACATGGAGTATCGCAACGATTCTTTTTTTGAAGATGTAATACACTTATGACATACACACCTGAATAAAATGTTATTATTATTATCATAGTTTGTTTTCTTACCTCCATTACCATAATATTATAATCTTAAAATATATTTACATAAAAATATTTAAATATCGAACGCGTGTTGCTGTATAATTATATAATAAAAATAATAAATATAATAAATTCTATAATATTATACTTATAGTAGCATATATTGGATTCGGTAGTTAATGAATTAAAAATCAGTAAATAATAACCTATAAACAGTATAAACTTTAAAAAATATTCCTAAAAAAGGTCATGAAACTCTTTTTTTTTTAAATTTAGTTCAATGAACTTAATTTTATGCTTTAAACTTTAAAGTATGTTTGCATTAAAAATAATAAAATACAACAAATATTATTAATAGTATAATTTTATTTTTATGAAAAAAATTATTGAAATTTCTTTGTCGTTAAAATTTTTTTTTTTATGAATAGTTTTGAAATGTATTTAAAATAGTTTGACTTTAAAATAATTTTTACTGTCAAATTTTACATCAATAATAAATAAAATAAGTCATTATGTTTCTTTAAATTACTGAAAATTAGTTAAGAATAACATAAAGTTAGAAAAAAATTAGTTTAAATAATATCGAAAAATTGTTAATTAAATTAGATTAATATTAACACATTTTTAGGCATGAAATTATTATTTAAGATGTTCAAAAATAAAAAATAAATTATCTTTTTCCGAGTCTTATTTGTGACGTACATAAAAACGATAACATGCTTATATGGTATTATGTATATTAAAGTTATAGGTCTTTAAATTGGTGATTTAGTATGTATGATAATAAATAACAGTTTAAACGTAATAAATCTATAAACGAGCTGTTAGATAAAATAGAAAAAAAATTGATAAATATTATATAACTCGTATTTTGACGAACGGGTTGTAGGTAATAGATGCTTATAATTAATATACATTTCAAGGAAGGAACCTATGGAAATGGGCGTGAGCCAGTTGTTTGGCTTATTACTAATACATAAATAATTAACTTGCTCTTCGAACTTAATATGTTCATTAATTCGGGACTATAATATTATTTTACTCATATTTAAATATCTATAAAATTCGGTATGGGCAAAACCAATAAAATATATGTTATTTCTTTATATATTTATAAAAGAAATTTTATGATATTTCTATCAGCATACTAGAAAACATTTACACACAAAATAATTAATACATTATAATTTAAAATGCAATTTATAAACTAAAATCTGTACATGATTTTACGTGCTAATTACTGCATAATTATAGAATAACCGAGCGAATTAAAAAATAACTTTATTCTAATTTTTGGGAACCATATTATATATTATGTATAATAATGTGTCAATTGATTATTTACACCAATTCAATTTGAACTCACTCGCGTACCGTATACCTATGTACATAGGCGGTATTTAAAATTTAAAAAATTCAGATGGTAGGTAATTTTAAAATTATTAACTCAGAGTAGTTTGACCTTTGTATTGTATAACCACGATGCCCACTCTATAATTATTCAACAACTCATGTACCTATTATTAAATGTAATGACTAATGACTATACCAAATTTGAAACTGTAGAAAATCATATTTTTAGCAATGTTATGGGATATATATATACTATACATATATTTATATTTTATTAAATTTAACTGTTACAAAATAATGAACGAATCAATGATAAAAATAATGTAAAATTTTCTGTTAGTTATGTAGTTAAAGGTATAGTTTATATAATTTTATTAAAAATCGATTGAATAATAAGCAAAAAAAAATGTGTACATAATTTTTTAATGACAATTTCTTCACAATCGCACATCGTTTATAACTATTGAGCTCATTTGAATGCTAATTGAATGAAGTTTCTCTGTAATTTAAGTTTTTTCGCTCACTAAATTTAAGTTCTTCGAACTTTATCCATTGTAAATGTTATATTGATGTCTAATGTACCCTTATTTTCATAATATTATGAACTAGTCAATTTTAGACGATCCACTCTGTATGCGTATAATATAGCGGTCTATAAGTTTAAACAGTCATAGTAATAACCGAATACTCCGAGATATGATTTTAATTGTACAATATATGTAGTAAACGTTTGGTAGGCATAGGATGTAGTTCAAACCTTTTAAAGACGCGGATAATTGAAGATAAGGGAATTAATCTAGAAAAAAATTGTTTGATAGTATTTACTATAATACTATATTAATAAGGTAATTGGAGAAAAAGGAAAAATAATAAAAATAATATATCGGACAATTTTGTTTGAATTAGCAAGCGAATTTCCAAAAACACGATTTAAATAAAACAAAATAACTTAAATAACATTTAAAAAAGTAGCTACACCCGACATGCTGTCTCTGTCTTTCAAATGGATAATACGAACAATTTTCATTTAACTGTTTAAATTTTGTTTTGTTAGCTAAATATTATTATTTATTAGAGTTAATTAACATATATTCGTATTATTAAACATTTAAACTTAAAGCAAAGAGCATTATTTGTGTTTTCACGTTGGATTTTTACGATATTTTAATTTTTTAAAGAGGTTTTAAATTTTAATACTTTAACTAGGTACATACTTTCTTTAAAAATGGATATTGTAAAAATTCAGCAAGATAACACAAATTATGTTCTAATCTTTAAATTTGATATAATAATTTAATTTACTCTAATATTAAAGCTGATAAGTAACAAAATCGGAATTGCTGAACCTAAACCCTAATTCACAATGTTATATTATGTTTTAAGACGGAGGAAATACAATGTACGAGCGTGGTGTCTTCTTAGAACGACTGTAATAGATAATATAGGTTTACTTGATTTTATGTGGCTTCGGAAGTGTTGCTCCTCGGTCCAGCAACATTTTAATGATCTCATAATTATTCTTGTGTGCAGCCAAAATAAGTGGTGTGATGTCAGGAGTGAAATAAGCAATGTTCCAATCCACTTTTTCCCAACTCTAATAAAATATTTATGATTAGATAACTGTAAGTGATTATTAAAACAATCTTTGTTCCGATATACACGTATCGATAAATATCTACAAATTATTGATAGACATTCCTAAATATACAATCAGCATAAGCAATATTGGTTACATCTTACTATCAGTTCAATTAAATATTTTAAAATCTATAATAAACTGGTCGAACTGGTCAGTGGGTCAAACTCGTCTTAGCGTGGAAAATTTCAAAGAGTTGTTCAAGAGGCGGATGTTTTGAATTTTCAAAAGGGTGTTGATATTAGTGTGGTATATCATTATGTCACTATATGGGATATGATGGGTAGTCAGCAGGCCGTGTAATTTTCTGTAATTCCATTAAAACTTTCTTTGTAATATAGAATTATTTTTTTTTTAATAATTATAAAAATCATTTAAGGCAGATAAAGAGCAAAAATAATATAATACTGCTATTTAGTAGGTATTAAATAATGAACAATTTTTATCGTTTTTTAAATTAAATAACTTATTATGTAGTTTGACTATTGGTTTTACATTTACAGGTAAATTATAAATTTTATTGTCTATAGGTATTGAATATATTATTATTGCAAATTAGAATGTTATGAATTTATGATTTTAAATGTTTTTTCTAAATCCTATGTACTGATTATGTCAATATAATATGGTATTTGAGAAGAATTGCAGTAATAGAAGTATATAATATATTTATGCATCATTTATAAATAATAAATACATATTATAACTAATATTTATATAAATATAAATTATTTAACTAACACTATTTGTGAATAATAATAACTGCAGTGTAATTATTTGATTAACATAATCGAACGTGTCAATAAAGACAAGGTTAAATTATTGTTTGCCTTTAATAAATAAATAGTTGTTTGGTTATAATAATTATATAAATTAATTACATAAAATCTCAACCACCACATATTAGGTATATAAACACCTACAATTTGTGCATAGTGAGTATTCTGTATAATGATCAGAATAAAATGTAAGGTATTTCACAATAATTTTGTAATAATATATGGTTTTTATAGTTTTAAAACGATTGAGAAATATTATTTTAAATAAATAGTTATGTTTTTAAACGGATAGTAATAATTTTGACGTTGATCGATTTTTAATTTTTTAACAGATTAAAAATGACAACTGTTATATAACAATATATTATATTGAAACAATGAAACATTCCACAATCACTCACGTACAGTTCGCCTTCCGTGTGCACCAATTCCTCGTACTGAAGAAGAAGCTCCACAGCCTCAACGAACTCGGCATTGATGGCATGCAATAGACTATCCTTGGGTCCTACACCCATTACCACTAGCATTTCGAGCATTTCCAAATTTTCACCTTCGATTGCTAGGTTGATGGCACCTCGACCAAAAGAATCAACGCAGTTGATGTCTATGTGATCTGATCGAAAGGATCGTTGGATCATCCTGTACACGAAAAAAACAATTTTCCGTAAAATTAATATTATCTTAAAACTGATTTTGATACGATTAATTTTAGCTGTAATATTTAAGTTTTGATGACAAGATTAATACTGCTAAAAAACCTAGATTTTTATTTTATGATCTATTATTACAAAATTTCAAATGAATAGGTCAAAATAAATTATCAAGAACGGTTTTAAGTCATGTAAAACAAAAATTAAAAACGTATAACGAATCACTAATTTTTTCTATACATTTTAATGTTTCACTCTATAGTTTGTACTTCACAAATTTTCAAAAACAAGCAAGAACGAAATTATTTACTTTCACACTACAAATAAATTCAAGATCAGTACGCTGACTTCTATTTTTTCCTTTAATTATTAATTAATTAAAATTCTGATTCTTGAAATTTATAAATATATTTAAATATCATAATATTTTAAGACTCTTGAGATTTTTATACAGCTTAAGAAGTATTTTAATATTTTTACATTTAAGATAAATAAATATTTAATTCCATTTAATGTTCGGGTAGAGGTAAATATATTTTTTATTGTCGTGTTCTTTAAAAATTTCGTTTCAATTTTTGTTATAAAATAGTATCTTTGTGCATAATCCATAAACGTGTCTTATCTACGTTATATAAAATAAATGTGCAACATCTTTCTTTTAACATCAAATTCGAAGCCAAGATTTAATAATGATAGTCGTAGATACTCGACAAGTCTCAACTTATTGCAAAAAGGAAATTGAGGGGAATGCTGGATTTTGTAACATATTATTAAGCTTAAGTTGTAACCCGTCTATAATGTGACATTGTGATTTGATGTAATATTATGCCGTACTAGTGCTATGTCATCCATGTGTGTAGTAAATTTAGTTGGTAAAATATATAATCATATAATATATGAAAATTATATTACCTATATTATATTTTTAATATATTAAAAATATATAATTATTTAAACATTTTAATATAAAAATACGTATTTATATTTTATAATTATTTCTATATTATAAAATAATGTTATAATGATACCAAGTTAACCAAAACACACATGACATTTTTAAATAAAACGAATAGCTATTTATAAGTTCTATGAAATTATCAGATTGAATGCAATATGATTATTTTGATTAAATGATTGGATAAGGCATTGATAAATGCCGTTATGTGAAGTATACAAATGCAACATAATGTTTTAGTGATGAAAACAATAATCTAACAAACCAAAACAATGATTTATACAAATTATTACATAATATGCTCGAAGAAATATCTAAATAAAACAATAAATTATAACATGAATTCTCAAAAATAATTATACTTAATGATATTTTTATTAGATCCATAATAAATTAATTGATTTATCCCAGTTGTTGGTAATCGGAGTATACAGTGTATCTACATTAAATTATTGGAAACGTCAGACCACAGACGAATTGTATTTTAAATAAATTACGAGTAAATAGTATTATAAATTACATGTCAGTGTCAAAGTTCATCGTATATAATAATATGTAAACCTAATTAGTTGAAAAAAAAATACATTAACGATTGAAAAATTAAAAAGATTATGAAAAATATAAATAGTTTAAATAATTAAATAATTCAATAAATTATTATGAGCATTAAATTGAATACTACAAAGAATATTATTTAAATATTTCTTTGTAGTTCGCATTGTTTGTAGCATAATATTTATTATCTTTTTATACTATTATAATAATAAATCTAGATTATTTTTCATTGGATTTATTATTTGAACGATTAAAAATTAACAAAAAAAAAAAAAGTTAAACTATATATTATTACCTAAAAGCACTACATCAAATGTAAATTTAGGAAATTAATGATTAAAACATGAAAGAAAAATGCATATTTTTATTATTATCTGTTAAAGCTTCAACAAATGATTGTGGTTACTAGCATACTTTAAAATTAAAATATTAAATACAACTTTTACAAAATTATTATAATTAAAACTAAAATTTAATAAAAGTATTTAATATTATTCACAATTTTTGGTTTAAGTTTATTTTATTAAGGAAAAATGTTTTAATTGCTTCTGTATTTTCTTTATAAAATAAATAATAACTATCCTATGAGTATATACTCATATAGGTATGTTACCTACATTGCATTATATTAAATATCTAGTGAAATAATAATTAGCAAAGTATAAATACACAAGTGAAGTATAAACGCATACATAATATTCACTCGGTAGTAGGTAAATAAATAAAATATATTATGTTTTATGGATTTATTATTTTAATATTTTAATATGGTTAATTAATTTAAATGTATAATAAATGACAAACTAAACTGGTTTCAGTATGATCATAATCTCAAGATCAAAGTTATCCGATGTATAAAATTTCAAAAATCGTACGTAAAATCACGCTAATAATAAAGTTTTCTCATTTTAAGTAAATATTATATAGTCTACAAACGGGTTTCTGTCAAGTTTGTTTTTTTCTTTGGTAAAGCTAGATCCGTAGTTTAACTATAGAATAAAATATTTCCCGATTTGAACATTCTAATGATTAGATAGGAGTTAGCATCTAGGTGTACGAACGCGAAAATAATTGTTTTAATATACCTATCTAAGTATGTTTGATTTAGTTTGTAAATAATAATAAAATATAATTATCGTTTTAAAAACAATAAAGCGCAAAATGTGTTTACAATAAACTAATCTGTTCAATAGTCAATTTAATGCAAAACATGCATCAAGTGCACGATCAGTGCATAGTAAGCGCGTTTTAGTGCATGCCATTGGTTATTATTTTATTATGTTTTAGTTTATAATATAGTGCATTGAATTGATGTTCTAGTGATCTTCCTTTGAAAATAAAATAATTTAAATTAATCATCTATAAAATAATTGCTATTATTATTTTATTATCAACGTCAATTTTGGTCAAATTATTGTCAATTCGACTAATATGATTAATAAATAAAATATTATGCATTTTTAAATTATTGAGAGAAATCAGAATTATCAATTTTCTTGTTTCGTATAAAATTAGACGTTTTGCGATAAATTTTATATACGTACATTAAATATATTTAGATCAATGTATTGATCTTACGATTCAAATGTTCGTCCGTACTAGATCTACTTCAATGATTTTTACATTTTTTTTCTTTAATAACGTAGGTATCTATGATTTAATTTATTTATACCTATATCGGTTTATATTATTATAATATCATTCCAAGATATACTCACATTCACTATACTACACCAAACGAAAACGTGCGCACCGGACTAAAATCCGTATTGCGTAATCGACGTGTAACTATAAGTGCACGTTTTCGTCGACGGTTATTGCGTACACGGTACACTTGTTGAATATAATATATATTGTAATTTAATATACTATTATAATATTATATACTATATACCTAATATAAGCACAGATAATTATTCAACAGATAGTCAATGTATGGCATGTGTTCAGGGATGGTAATATTATAATATATATTATTATCTGCTATGAATTGTGACGTCAACGTAATATAATCAAAGCCATATTATACTTAGAAAAGTCGGCGCCCGGAGGACAGGGATAATGAAAATCCTCATAAATAATATACAGTGCACTACCTTTCCCACAAATATTTTTTTTTTTAATATACAAATTATAGATATAATTTTAAAACATTAAAATACACACCCATTGAAAATAAAAATCAAAGATGATATTATTTTTTAGAAATATGCACACAATCAGAATTTAAAAACTTTTACTTTTGACTATTTAATATTACAAAATATATAATGATAAAAAAAATACGAATATTAAAAATTTTAAAAATTTATTTACAACAAAATTGAGTGAAAAATTTTAGTTGTTCTATTGCACGGAAGTTTTTTTAAAACTAAGTTGTTAGGATATGTTGTGTATTAATCAAACATGATCACTCAAATTTTTCATTTAATAATGATTTTATTCAAATTCTGATCTTAAGAGTTTTTAAATATACTTAAAAACCACATTCTCAGATTTTTAAAATTTTTTCATTCTACTTGTAAGGAATTTTCTATAGAAATATAAACTTTTGTTTTTAAATGACGACCCCTCTTTTTTTTCTATAGTTAATTATTTAGCAGATAATTTTTCTAAAAATATTGACGTATCAAAATAAAAATTTGAACCAATAGTTTTTGAGTTATTTAACTTTATGTGCTAAGGATAATTATTAGTCTTGAAGATATGAGGGCTAATTGGGTATAACCAGTAGATTCATTATTTGAATTTTGATAATTATATTTAAAACATTACTATATAATAATTTAATATTTAATATTTATACATGTCATTAAAATTAAGTGTAGATAAATATAGTTTATTAATGTGTTGGCTCTTTTAAACAATAATTTTCAATCCATATAATGATTTGTTTTATGATTTACAATGAAAATAGTTACATAATACTGTAATTATTTTATGGTCGATATCTAGTCTTAATGTTTCACAAAGAACAACATAAAAGACAGATCACCGCCTTATATTTATCCACCGAATATACATAGGTATGAGTACAAAAGTACGTTACAATAATTATTAAATTTTTTTATAATATTGTTAAAGTAAAATTATACGCATGATTGAAATACGATTCGTAAACTATTTGTTATTCATTTAGTCGACATTTGTTGAAGTGTTTAGATTTTAAACCCGTTGCTGATAGGTTATCATTTTTATTAAATTATAAACTATATTTTAAAACTTGATTGTCAATAATAATTATAATAATAGATATTTTATATGTTGTGCAACTTGTTTTTTTATAGATTATTTAGCGTAATACATTTCGATATTTGTTTTAATTTTCTTTTCATTATTTAATATATTTTGTTATTTATACTAAGTTCTAAATATATAAGATTTCAAGAATTAAACAAATTCATATTTTTTATCAAACATTATTAGTTTTATTAATTTGCTTCTATGTTTTAACAATGTCGATGAGTGAAATCGTACATATTAACTAAAAAGCAACTATACTAAAATTAAACCAAAAAGATAATTATTTTTTAATGTAAACAAAATGAATCTAAACATATCTAATTATTATATATCTCTTTTGACTTTATACAAATATAATCATACATAACATGATAGGTACCTACCTACTATTAACTACTGTTTAACTACACTAGGTTACCAATTATCAGCTATAATCATTACTGGGTTATAAACAAATAGTGTAGTAAAATATATCTTACTTAATTGTATTGCCAACTTACAATAGTACACCGCCTAATTGGAAAATTGTTTATTCTCTAATACCTTTGAACTTAATTTAAAAAATAAATTTTCTATCACAAATCCCCGTATATACAGCTTCATATACAATTGAACAGACGTATTAACAATATTCTAGCTATGATAATGAATAATTGTTAATTATTTCAATTCCTTCTGTATTTATACTTTTATCATAAAACGTATCTTATTTGGTGGCTTCGTTATTAATGCCGCCGCAGGTGCTATTACCTTTTGCATAATCGATGTCCATTCAATCCTTTACGGTTGAATCCATTCCTCAATTAATTATTTTATCAATCTTACAAGTAATTATATTTGTTTTTGAATGAATTACAGTGATATTTGTTCCTATTAACACGTGATTTCGTTTTTGTTCATAAAATAACGGTAGCAGTTTTACGTCTATACATTTTGTGATAAGTTACATAATTTACCAAAGGTTTTTGACTAGTTAAAGAGATACAATATCACCTAGAGTCTTTTTAAGTAAGGTAGAGGGGTTGGATCTGAAGTATAGAGGTTTTAGCATTTTTAACATTTTTATATGCTTATTTCTAGATAATCAATAGTTAATTTATAGATTAAAATATCAAATATATATATTTATAGATTTTGTACTGGAAGATTTTTATATAAATATCATTACTTATTATTTTTTATTGTTTTGACTTTTACATTTAATGCGATTTTTAATTAATTATATATTAAAGTAGGGATTTTTTAATCCATTGTAATAATAGACATATGCTATTTATATTAATTGCTATTTCAATTTTTTCCTGATTTAATAACAAAAGCTTTTATACATTCAAAAACTCAATTGTTTAATTATGCATATAGTATATTAGTATAAAAATACTAATGAGGAATAATTAAATTTTTTCATTTAATAATAAATTTATACAAATTCTGATTTTTGTAGTTTTTAAATAGACTTAATGAAACTATGAGCATATTTTCAAAGTCATATGATTTTTGTACTACTTAAGGATTGTTTTATAACAATAAAAACTTCTATTCTTCAAATGAGAACCCCTCCCCCTTTTTTTTACTGTTAATTATTTAGTGGATCATTTTTTTTTTTTAATTTTTATATACCTAATTCAAAATTCAAACGGGTATTATTAAATTGTTAATATTAAGAATAATAGTTCTTGAAAATGGTTTTATAAAAATAAAAAATAGATGAAATGTCAGATCTAGTATTTACTATACTTGAACCGTTTATATAAATAATAAATATCAATACATCAATATAATGATATAAATAACTAGTTTTAAATTTATCATAACCCCCAAAACCCAATATCATAGACCTATTATCCTTAGTACACAAAGTTAGATAAATCAAAAACTATTCGTTCAAATTTTGATTTTGATACATCGACATATTTTTAAAAAAAAATTATATTTTATTTCATTTATTTTATAAAATTAGAACATTCGTTTGTGTAATAAATCATTAAAAAAATTTTAATTCAATTTTTCTGTTAAGTAGGGTGATAAAATATATTTTTAAAATATTTATCGTGCGTATTATTATTGTATATTTTTTAATATTAAATATGTTTATATGTACATCTTTAAAGAACTTTTAATCATGATACACGATTTTCATTTCAATGAGTATGTATAATAATGTTTTAAAACCGTATAGGTACATATAAAAACTTAGTCGAAAAAAATGACTGAACAATTCACAACGAAATTTGAAAGTGTTTAATTTGAAAAATAACAATGATTTTCATTTCTAATGCAAATTCATTTTAACAGCAAAAGACACGATTTTTGCCTGACCCTAGATGTTATTACATGTGTACTTATCATCTTTATAAGTATATGATAAACCATTTATAGATCGGATTGCATTGGCGTGCATAGAATTTTCAAATAGAAAGTAAATATATAAGGTACATAACAAAATAAAAGCTATCTATATTAGATCAAAACTAATTTTTTTTTTAAGTCCACCATTAATAATAATTATGAACTGTCCATTTTAATAGTAATTTAATATTATTAATACTGAATTTTTGGTCACATATGAGATACTCATTTGGGTACTCGATTATCGCACACACTGAAATTGTATTATGCCCATCTTGCAATGTACAAATGTTAGTCACATACATTGTCATTTGTCGTATATTGTCTACATTTTATTAAGACTAGAAAATATGAATTTTATGTGTTGAGAAATCTATAAGAAGCAATTGGGCCATTTCAAATGCCAAGCAATTAATATATTATTGACATTAAAATGTTTTAAGTGTGAAGTATAACGATAGTTTCCCTTACAACATATTATTTTGCAAGATGAAAACTATTGGAGACTGGAGTGGCATATTCTCAAATACACACTCGAATATTTCTATGTTGAACATATACAAACACAAATTAAACTTCGTAATTTTCTTATCATAAGCCATTATTTTTAAGTTAAAATTGTTAGTTTAATATTTTTTTCTAAAGGATGTTTTTTTTATTGACAAATTTAAATTAATCTATATAACATTGATTATTAGTGTATTAATGTTTTTGGGCTACTTGGTACTAATACTAATTGTTTAAATACTTGCAACTAGTTCTAGAATTTCAAAATTGCGTATTCACGTGCTACTATCTAGCAAATAATATTTTGTAGACGGTTGAACCAATTTTGTTTTTTAAATACTTTACTAAAATGGTTTCTAACATTTAAACATGATTATTTTATCGGTTAAGCCGTTACCAATCATGTGTGCTATAGTACACATAGTGTGGTATAAATAATATTGTGATGGTACAGCAGTTCGTAGACATTGTTGATGGCTGCAATATGTTGCTATATTATGCGCATTTATTACATATCTATTAAATGTTATTAATTATTATTATTGTACATATAATTAAACGTAATTTATAGCGCGTGCACGTAACCTTGACTCATTAGACATTGGTGAGTAGTTTTAATTTATCCCATAATGTCGGAATCGGATATCATTGGTCGTGGTTTTATTAGGTACGACCAAAGGCATAATCCAATTAAACAACTGACGGAGTCGATGGGCGCACACGTCACTAATCTTAAACACTGAGTAGGAATATAGTTATTTATTATTATCTGTGTGAGTAAGCTTATTATTAAATATAGTAATAATATATAATGTTTATGCTAATATGTATAATAGGAACACGTTGCGTGTGTACAATCAACTTGATTCGTACAACTTCCAAACTTTATATATGAATTATATAGGCGAAAGGATTTTTATATGAGCGATTGTATTTACAGTGGTTAAGTGGTGTTAAATATATTTTAATTTATTGCTGCGAGTACCTATATCTATCTGACAACATGTATCATACATTTGATAATATATACACAACGACCTCAAGCTTAATTTGCACAAAGTCGAACGTATGATAAATAATAGTTAATCGAAATATAAACAATTGTTTTGATTCCTCACTACGGTACCCAATATCACTATTAACTATTATATAATATAAGCATTTACTTTTAGATATATTTTAAAGTATATCTAATTCGCGCTCTAATTATTATACAACCGATTACGATTCACGACTAATGATTTTTATGTTTTCAAAACTTTTATAATATTGTGTAATGTAACATGAAATATAAGTAGTATTTTGTAATATTTTGTACGAATATATTATCAATTTTAATGACATATTTTTATCGCGACAATTTCTTATTCATATGAAACCGTTTAACATGTACACAAATCTTCGCAATTTAAAATTGTAAATTTATATAAAAATATCTATCTAATGTAAACTGAAATGAATGCCACATTAACATTATAAATAATTCATTAAAATACAATAGGTTATAAACTAATAGCATAATATTATTGTACCGACTATGATTTTATTTTATGATAATTTACCTTATGTGTGTGTATTAAAAATGTAAATTTATAAACATATAAACTATAGGTGTCAATAAAATAATGTATATAGACAATTGTACAATACAGTATTCACTGCCTAATATTATTATTGTTTGAATAATGCACAACATTTATCACAAATACATTTTATGAGTAGGAAATACGTCCACGAAAGTGTATCAACACAGAATATTAAAAATATATGCAAAAATCAATGCTTTTCTTATGCGGGTTGCATGTGCTATAGAAAAAAATCTTATATAAATAGGTAGATATTCATTAGGTGTAGTTGTGTTTTTTTTTATCTCAAAAACAAAAATCACAAATATTGCGTTTCATGTTAATTATTTTCATAATTATTATTAATAATAAATTTTAAATTAATAAAGGTTACAAAAATATATCAATCTTAGCTAAAATATCGTCAAATTACACCACACCATCGAACAATTGTATGAAGATCTACGAAAACAATGAACAAAAAGTACTCTTAGACTCATAGGTAAATACTCAACACCTAACTTTCTAAATTTCTATAAAAGAAAAAGAACAAAGAAAAAGCAACTGTCTATTCAAAAAAATATTTAATGACTTTTTAAATATGATTTTATTGATCTCTATAACATCAGTATCGAAATCCATTATAGTTTAAAATATATTAAATATTTAAAAAATGTTTACAGTATAGGTTTACTGCTTAGCTTAAATCTCAGCTTAAATTAAGTTTTATAGTTTATAGTTTCCTTTAGGAAGTTATTTATTTATTTATTTTTTTATTGTCATCATAAAAAAGATTACACATAAAAGGTAAACGGAGCAGAATACAGAATAACAATAACAAGTTTTACAACTAAAGTATAAGTTACATAGTTGGTATATAACATGATAAACATAATTCGTTATGAAATTAGTACAAAAGTAAATAGTAAATTTTAATTTAATATAGATAAATAATAAACTTAGTCTTAAAGATAAATATATATCATTTTAAGAATTTAAAATGTTACAATATATTATATTGATATTTAATTTGATTGTTGGGTAGTACTATAATACTTTTTATTATTGTGATATCTATTGTTTCGTTTCGAGTTTTATTCTGCTATCATACTCGTATATAATACTATGATTATACCATTGAAAAATATATTACCTATTGGCTATTTGTTAATATTGTGTTTTTGTAATATATATTCATTTTAAATTTATATTATTTACGATAATACGTTATAACGCTAAACTATTTCTTTTTCTTTTTTTTTTTGGAAGGGGGTACACATAAATATATTTTAACTGCGAGGTTTGTGGATAATTTTTAGTATTATTCATTTTTACTGCAAGTAATAATAATATATAAGAGGATTTTAAAATACATGTTATAAATTATGAATAACTAGACTGTATTTTTTCACCCTATTCCGAAGTTCTCGAGAAAATAATATGCTGTCAAACAACAAAATTTATGATTTCAGCCGCTAAAGCAATTATTGATCTATGTAAACTCCGTCACATTTCTATTTTATAACGAGTAATATACCATAAGTGAGTACCTACTTTATTATAATATTATATTAGTTTGGTCAATTTAATAATTTACATTCGATACAAGCATCTCTTTCATCTTATGTTGTAACGTTATCCAGCGGTCGCTCAGATTAAGATAGGACATTTATACCGATTGCCCGAATGTGTTGTTTTGATCCTACAATTACATACAATAAAGTAAGTTTTAACCAGCCTTTATTTTATGCTATTAGTTTTAATACGTATTTTAGTGAAATCGTCTATTAATTTTATTATTAACTTAAAAATTAGAATTTAATATCTGTATTTAAATAATCGTATTATTTGACATAAATTGTTTAAGAGACCGTCATACAAACACACATTATGTTCTTACTTTTAAGTTTGATAATAATTGGTAAGCTCACATATTATTAAAATTTAAAGCTATAGTCTATAACGAAACACTAAATTGGTTTTTTATATGCAACTTTGTAATGTTTTACGATTTGTATACGTTTGTAAACATGGAGTTGTGACTTGTGGGTGTGTGGCGAACTCTTAACAAATTATTGGTATCATCATCCTTACGTATGTCGTGTGTGATTCTCCGCGATAAAACATTACGTTCGATTGTACAATAGTTTAGGTGCCATACTTCCATATGGTAAGCTGTAGGTAGATGAAAATAATGATTTTATCGCGCTACATTGTACTGTTATAGATCTCATTATCAAGAATTAATTAATAATTATAATGATTTTCGCTTCTGTCGATGCGACGCCCACGGATTGATTCATTCGGTCATATCCATATAACTATTTAAGGGGAGGTTTAAGGGGTGGGAGTCACGGGACTCAGTGGGCTCCCTGTTTACCTTGAATTTATGTTCTATCACCTTATACGAGTCAGTGGGGCTTTCTATTCGTATACAATTTTTTAAATAGATTATTCATCAACTGTCATAAATCCGCACCGGAAAGGCTAAATTTTTTTCTTCTTAAATAGGCATTAAGGATATTTCCTTTGAAAAATTCACCCACGATACTGTCAGAAACTGTTCAAACGGTATAGAAGTTTAGGTCTCCATAACCAATACTGAACATAATATATAAATATCAAATTAAGTTTTTATACAGTGATTGGGAGAGAGAAAGAGAAAATTATATTATAATATCGTCGATAAGAGGTCCTTGCAAGTCATATTTTAATGGTTATGGACACATGAAAACTTACCTTTGCACGTTGGCCACGTCTCCCCGTTGTACCGCCAATAGATATTTTTTTTCCTCCAGCAAAAGAGACTTCGCCGACTTCCGGTTCATGTTGGTGCTGCTGCTGCGGTTGCGTTATAACAATGACACCGCGATCACTATTTAAATTTTACGAACAACTGCGATTGTCCGCACTTCCTTAAAGTTCGGACATTATCCCCGGCTTCCGGGAAACTCCGGAGTATAACGATGTGCGAGAAACGGAATTATCTCTACCAAGAAAATTGACGAGAGCGATTGATAATACGACGGGAAAAGCGATGTTGGATGACGCGAAACGCTGGAGACGAAAAATTCGATGGCGGAACTGTTCAACACAGTGAACCATTGTACGCAATAGACATTTTACACTATCGCATTGCATTCGATCCACTTCGAAAACTATATACTCGTACAGTAGAAAACCAGTTGCATCGTAGTCGCCGAGACACTCTAACTCACGATCGCGCTAGAACTCATGGATTGTGGTAGGCCTTGGACGCAAGCTGATAATTTTTGTCCCGCTGCCAAAATTCAATACCTAACACTAAAAACATATATTATGCTATACTAACCCGAACTTTTGTTATATTAAATGAACGAGTAAAAATAAAATCTATCCGGTTAGACCGGGTTTTCGAAGGTGAACTTGGACGACGTTTGCGCGACGTCACGATCGTCCGCCGCACAGATATTGCGTTCGATTTGTGGCAGTTGGCGTCCTGTTGACTCGTTTTCAGTTCTATTCGACAACACAATAGGTATTATTACAATATGGGTCAAGTGTGACATATATAGTGCACGGTCATCGTAATTCTAATATTGTAGTCGTCAGTCTTTATCATAATATTATGATTTTTAGTATTGACTATTTAAAAGAGTGCGTGGGCCGTGGGATTAAGTGTATTTAGGTATGGAGGTAACTCTCTTCGCCTTGATCATGGAGGTAAGATCACGTGCACTGATTCCACCATCTCCCCACCCGTTGCAACTGCTAACGTTCGACACCATTCGCATTTATTTAAATCGGCGCTTCGGACGGATGACAACGCGATTGTTGTAAATCAGTGATGACAAACATTTTTTCTTAAGATAGCCACATAATATATGTAGTAAAATTTTGCCTCCGAGTAGATAACCGATAATAGAAATTATTAATTAACAATATATACATATACATTTATAAAATAATATACTGTTTATATATATATATATATATATATTTTTTTTTGTTTCAATTGTCATGAACATTGCTCCCATAACCCATTTAGGTACACTTGATGTTTTCGATATAATTTTAATTCAACATAAACGTGTTTATTAGGCGCTATCGTAAAATGTACAACTAAAAAATAAACAAATTACTGTATTCCAACTGGTTCTAATCTAAAAAAACGGTTATTGACTTAAAAAATATAACCTTAAAGGGCAAGGTTAAACATAACTGCAACCCTGGGACTTTAAGTTTAAAGCCAATTTTTTAATGAAGAAAAAACTTATAGATTCAATTTATGTTTTTACTACTATATACACACAATTTTACGAACTAAAATAGTGTAATGGTGGAAATATAATATAACTCTGTATAATGAGAAGATATTTATAGTATAATTATATATTTATATTATATAAGTTTTAATTAAAGCTATATTATAATATAGTTTATAAAAATTGCAATAAATAAATAAGTGTACAAACAAAAGTAATAATATGGATGATAACAATTTGTAGCAATTATAAAAATAAAATATTATGTGAAAATTATTGGTACAGAATATCACAGTTTATTTTTTTGTGTACTGAATTTTTTCAATCTTTACTTCATCATCAACCAACCTATATACATATGATACCACTGTTGAACTTTGGATATCCATCACCACAAAGGAAGGAATAATTTCACTGAAAAAAATAAAAATACATTAAAAATAATTCAAAATAATTTTTGTTTTTATTCAATGAAATAAATAATTATCCTGAATATCTAACATTAAGCAATAGTTTTTAGTGTGATAAATTATTGATAATAAAAAATGGCTACTACCACACAATAAAAACCCATCTAGAAATCAATAAATGGCTATTTAGTATAAAATAATAATATTTTTATTATGCTTAAAAATTTCAAAAACTCGGGTTATTAGCTTTGGGATTAGTATATTTTTAATTATAAAGTAGGATATTATAGGTTTTTGGAAGATATATTTTTGTTTAAGCGGATTTATTGCTAAAAATCCAAGTTAGGTTAGATATGGTTATTTATCCAAGAGCTATTAATGATGGATAGTGCTTGACAGCAGTACTATTAAGTGATTTCAGTCTAACACTATGCTTTACTATGTCCCAAGGTAGATTTTATATTATATCTTATAATACAAAACAATAGTAAGTACGGTTTTTTCTGCCAGGGCGACGCAGCAATACCTTAATAAAACACTATAATTATATAAATTTGTAATTTTGTGAAACATTCATAAATATTGTTTGATAATATTTTATACCAATTTAAATACCATACATTACTTAAATATTGAAAAATATTAAGCCCTTTTTTTAACCTATTTAAAATAGTACACATTTATATGTATTAGTTTTAATTTTAAATTGACTCTGTATTTACTTTAATATAAGACTATTGATACATATCTATAAGATTAATTTTATCAATTTTTATAAGCATATAAATAATTAATTACTACATATTTTATGTTACTTGTTAGATAAATAATTAACATAGCCTTTTGTTGATTTGAATAAGGAAAATATTGGTTTAGTGAATAGGGAGTGCTAGCATAACTGCTAAAATAGATATGATTCTTTTTGCATGTTTTAAAATAATATATAATAAATTAAAACTATGTAATAACTAACTTTTAAAAATTTAAATTTATTTTTCAAAATAATAATGTTATAAAAAATAATATTTTTTTTAAATTTAACTATAATTTAAGTCTTTTTAATTTTATATTTTTTTAGACAACAATACACTATTGCAATTTATTATTAATGAATAAGAGCTAGAAATAATACAAAATACCTAAACTTTTGAAATACTATATTATATAGTTATATAATAAGAACATCATTAATACTTCATTTGACATAAAAACAAAGTGCTCACTAAGCATAATTAAATATTAATTTAAAATTACTACAAAAAACTAATGTATTTAATTTAAAAGATCTTACGGGTTTAACGGATTAAAAGCTCCAGTAGCTGATCCTGGATTTAAGAAAAATTTATTTCCAAGTTCAAACGCATCAAACTTATGAGTGTGACCGAACACCAGTACGTCTACGTCTAGTTGTCTCTGTAGTAATGCCAAGGATTCTGGATCACCCCATGGTATCACTTGATGGCCATGGCATAAGCCTACTTTAAACTGTCCAACATTGACTACCTTTTGGTCTGGATAATTGAGATTCTAAGAATGTTAAAATGAATCAGAAATGTCAAAATTTCGAAGCACACCATTCTCAATACATTACCTCATCAAAATCGCCACGCACAATGTGCACATCATTGGCGATTGATTTTAAGAACTCGTACATCTCTTTTGTGCACAAGTTGCCTGTACATAAAACATGTTGTATTTTACCCGGAGTTAACAACTTCTTGAATTGGGCCGGTAGTCCGCTACTACGGAACGGCACGTGCATGTCTCCAATCACTAACACCGAACACTTAAAATAATAGAAAATTTTAATTAGTTTTTCGATTTATGAGTGTTCATTATTACTATTTTACAACCAGGGAAAATGAAACAAATTTTTATCAAACTAGTAATCTTACCATTTCGAGCTGCTAGTACGTCGGTTGACTCGTAATGGAGATGGACAAACCGGACAGTATCTATCCACAAATCAACGAGAGTCGGCTGCTCAGATTATTACGTTGGAATTAGAGTAAGCAAAATATCAACGAAAAATCCGAATTCCTGTAAACGAAAACAATCGCCATTCACCAAACACCAAACGGATTCGTGTTCGCCGTTATCACACCCGCCTTATCACAATACGAGAGAAAAACTCGAACAACTCCATGAGTAGGTCGACAGCCGTTCGCTCCAAAGTGTTTTATATACTACCGACAGTCTTGTCTAATCGATCAGTACGAAATACACATTGAACCACAATACCACATAGGTACAAAAAATATACAATTATTCACCAGTATAATGCATATTTCATATTTCCGTATCTTTTTTTCAATGATATCTTTTATATCTATGTATCATATTTTTCATTTGGTAGGTAATAAATTAATCTTAATAGTGAAACATTGGTTAAATGTAAATGTCGCTAAGCATCTACTTGCTAAAGTATATGAGTATATGACTATAAGTAATAATGAACTATACAAATAGGTAACTTAATCTGTTTCGAATTTTGTGTTATAATTTTACAGATTGACGTTATTATAATCTCAAAAAGTTTATAGATCATTTAATTAAAAACTTACAAAAATTTTAATTTATTTTATTTAAATATTAAAATCAATAAATGTTATTAATAGGACAAATTATTACTAATATCATTGATTATAGAATGCTAATATCTAATTACTATTAAAACCGTAGGAAATTCATTAACAATATATTCTATACATGATTAACTGACTTGGTTAGGTAAGTATTTTATTTAAAAGATTATTATTTTTTGAAATTGTAAAACTGTAGAATCAGTTAATTTGGACGGTAATCATAAATAACAGTTACGTAATTAGTTACATAAATATATGTATACATTAAACAACTTTGCTGTAAAACATAAACGACAGCACTCGTATGAAATATACTTTTTTAAATAATTTTATTTATTGTAATATGATTACATTCAATCTGTAAAATATACATTTATTGTATACAAAATTAACAAATAACAACAAAAGTTATAATATCAAAAATGAATAATGACTAAAAATTATAATATTTATAAAAGGTTTATTCTAAAAATATTATTATGTGTAATATCATAACATTAATACATTATCATTTACACTAATAGAAACATAAATTAAATTAATTACATACATATTATATAATTATGTATCTGTATCGGTTACATTTCTTGTAAATACAATTTTATTCTTTATTATAACTCATAAGTGTTACCAAGGTTTATTTTTGTGTTTATTATATTACGATTTACCATACATCGTACATTTACTCTTTATAGATAATTGAGACGTTTTGTTAAATATTTTCCTAATAATTTCTAGACTAATTGCTTAGTTTTCCCATAAATATTTAAACTACTTAGCTACAGACCTCCAAAATTTTATTTAATTTTCACAAATGTTTTTTTTAAAAAACAATAATATTAACAATATATTTTTTTAATATAGCGATTCGCCCTACAATGTATGTTTTTTTTGTCGACATTATTTTATATGTATTTGATTTATTAAAAGAATTGTATTAAATCTAAACACCAATTGAGCCAATCGCAAAACAGTTATCGATGAAATTTAATTCTATTGGTCCACGATACGTACCATTATTTTTTTTTTTTTTATTGTAGCACAAGTTTTACCGGAATACCGAATTTTTGAATTTAGTATAAAGTTTTCCTCGAACTACCATGATGATTATAGAATGTGAAAATAAATTTTCATCGTCGTTTGCGACGACATATATAAAAATTTTAATAATAACATTTTCACTTTAATTATATTAAATTAATAGTTTAAGTTATTTAAAACTATTACCTTATATAATTATAAAACAAATTTTTGACTTTGAAGAAATAAAATATACTATGATTAACAATAAATGCAATATTTTTGGGGAAAAATGAAATCAAACTGCCGTTAAATACTAATATTTATAATCAATAGTACCTAATACTAAAAGTAAAAGAAAAATTTCTCTTTCAGATTTGAAACGATTGGTTAATTATTTTTTTAATTTATAAGCATGCGGATAAGCAATATATGAGTATGTATACCTACTCCGCAAAACCTTTCAACTTTTAATACTATAAACTTCCATTTTATGAAGAATTTTGACTGATCTCAATTGGCATCATTAAGAAAACCCGTGTAAGAAAGACAAATATTTCAACTTTTTCTTAAAATAAGGTTTAAATTCTTTACATCTGAAATTTATTAGTGAGGAAATTTTAATATTTATAGTATTTGTTAGTTATACTTTAACCTTTTATTTTTTGCAATAATTTTAATTGATCTCAATTGGCATCATCCCGAAAATCTATATTAATAATATTCAATTTTTTGTTTTTCATGTTACGGAAATGGAAAGTATTCTTCTACATTGAATAACGACGATTGTGTGAGTTTGTAACTTTTACTCATGTATTCCTTAAAAGAACTATGTCATCACAATATGTTAAAATGTTTTATTTTATAACTACTTTCATTCTTCGGTCTTCATAAAATTCTCATATAACCTTTTCGATGTCCAAGTTAAATAACGTTAGGGACAAAGCACTTCCCTGTTGCAGCCTCAAAGGATAGTGAAAATCTTTGTTAGAAACGTACTTTAAGTAACGTCTTATCAATATATACATTTTTATTAAATTTACATGTTTTTTGTAGGATTCAAAAGTGGATTATAATTGTTCTAAAATTTTTCACCAAATAAGATGAAACCATCGACTTTACCTTTTCATGTTATGCTATGAAAGTCTGCTTACAATATTTGAAAGCTTAGTTTGTTAGTTAGTTATCAAAATTTATAGATATATAATATAAAAGCAATCAATGTTTGCATTTCATCAAAATGTGAACACTTAAAACGGCGTAAAAAGTAGGCAATTTAGGGACATTTGGGCGTAGAACTCAAATATTGTGCGTCGCACATTCAGTGTTGGTACTATGAGGTCAAGTAATCTATAATAAATTATATATATATATATATATAAAAAAAACATGATTTGCTAATAAACATTTATAAATTAAAATTATTATTTATATTATATAATAGTAATATAAAGTAACATTTACCGACAAACTAAAAAGGTATAGACTCGGTTTCTGAAAATATTATTATTATTTTAGATCTTAAGGATTCAATATTTAAAGCTAACATTGTCTATTATATTTTTAAAAGTCGAACAAAAATAGAAATATAGCTTATAAATTTAGAAGACGTGTAAGTATAACATTGATTTTAAAACCAAAAAATTATTTAATTACCAAACAAACTGAATGATGAATGTGTTGTATTCTCATAATCTCTCCTAGGTATATACCATTGTATACTTACAAAATAATTTATTTTGTCATTGATCTTGATCGGTGTAGTTGTATTTCTTCACTCAATTTTGTCAACTAAAATTATATACACATGGAATTAAAGTAAAAATAAAAATTTATCAACTTAATACGCAATGATAATCAAATTATTTAATTTATAAAAATATATAATATTTGACCTATCTATAAAATATATATATTTTATTTTTTTGTCCTTTCATTCTGGAATTGTATAACCATCGAAACCACAGAACTCCGAATCACAGTCGCATACTAATAACCAATATATTCTGTAATATAAATTATATTTGCCTTGTATTCAAAATAATTTGTTTAGCTTGTTAAATTATCATTATTTATATTTTCTGACGCCTTCAATAAAGTTACGCATTCTATTCGCGTGATCACGTATTTACTATATTCTATCTGTTTCTTGTGTCTGTTGACTACAACGTTTTCCGACTTCCCACACTACTAGGAAATAAGGAAATACACATCAAGATGGATACCACCTCTAACTCGTGTTACTATTAAGTATGTTATACATAACTGGTAGAAGAACCTTTAAATATTCCGTGTATACAGGTATTCGTATTTTTTTTTTAATAATAATAACGAAGTTCTTATACGAATTTATGTATAAAACTGTAGGCAAGTGGCCAGTGGGTACTGCTCTGCTGTACATTAGGTGTCGAGAGGTTCATTCATATAGGTGTATTAAATTTGAATTTAATGATGTATCATTGTATATGAATAACTATTTTGAGCAAAAACAATCTATCAGTCTACGAGTATATAACCAATTGATATGATTTTTGATAAAGCTATTAAAGTCATTTATTTTACTTTTAGTATTATAATAGATTGATATAATTTTTCCAAATATGTTACATTTATTATACTATTTACGTTTGGCTATTAAAATAATATATATTTATATCATATTATATTAATTTATATACGTAACTCAAAATGTATTAACATTTTTCTGTAAATACTGTAAAATATTAAAAATAGATTCATAGTGCTTATAATTAGATAATATTATACAATAAATCAAAAATTGTATTGTGTATAGTAAATTCCATAATAATATAATATAGGTACCTATTTAAAAGGTTGAGTTCCCGCCAATGATGTTTTTAAATTATAAAAAATAATTAACATATCGTTATTTATTCGTCAATTAAATTTCGTCCAAGTTGGAACTTAAAATGCGAATAAAATATAATCATCTTTTAGATTTTATAGTTACAGTATGAAAAAATCTTGAATTAAAAGTTCAAAACGTATATACAAAAAAAAATTATTTTACGAATTTTTAACCACGAATAGTTTGTAATTTTTTTCAGTTTTGGCAAATTTTGTTGAAGTTCTAACTTTAAACGCTTATAAAAAAAATATTTGACTAAAGATTTTCAATATTTATTAATTGATAAATAAATAACTAACCTAACCTAACCAAGCATATTGACCCACTGTTTTTCCTTAATTCTTAATTTGTTTTCTCTGATTATAAAAATAAGTATTGGTAATCTTCAAAGTACAAACTAGATTCAATTTATTATTCAAAACCGCTTCCTGCAAATTTTATCTACAACTGAGTAGGTACTCATCCAAGAAAAAAAACAAACACAGCATTGTAAAATCAATATATTTATTGCTTTGCTGTAAATCTAAAATACTGTTAAGAATAGGTAGGTATTGAAATTCAAATTATTTCGTTAACATTATTATCTATCATTATTCATCAACTATATTTACTATATGGACCTAAGTAATATTTTAACCATCACGTATTAAATAGCGCACTCTAGCCGTAAGATTATGCGTTGTAAAAATATTTCTTATAATAATTCACTTTCTAACGTCTATTTAATAATAACATTGCACAGCGTATTAATGTTACAATAACATTATCTTTTCACGTCCCATCGTTTTATATTATCTCTCTACCAAATCTTTTAGATATGATAAATAAAACAAAAAAGACGAAAAGTACGTATTAACACTGCAGTCAAGTGTTAACCAAATAGTAAGGTCGTCGTGGTCGAATACGTAAAACCTCGGATAGCGTTGTCGTGTACAGACCGGTTGTTGAGTATTTCAGTTGGCTTCACTCACCTGACACCTCAGCTTGCCGGTTTTATTAGTGATGTTTTTCTTAATTACTTTTATAACATATTTATTTAGAGAAAGCGCATGATTAATATTTCTTTACACAGTGGTATATGGTAATCAATAAGTTGAAAATATTATTCCATAAAATGTATCTATTATCACAACATCTTAACAGACTTTTGTGATTTATCATGACAATAAAATGTAAAATATTTCGTAATTTTGTCCCGTTGCTAAAAACATATACTCAATGTTATAAAAATCTATAATTTTTGCAATATTACGATTAACGAGTCATTTGAAAAATCGATTTGATTATTCAAACCATCGAGAAAATCACCTCTTGCCAGTTGCCATGTTTTATCGATAATCGTTGTGTATGTTATGTTCATAAATCATAACGGAGATATTAAACTAACGATTAAAGAATTATTATACTTTTAACCACGCTGCAGTATGTTTACATTTTATATTTACATATTTTCATTTAAATCTGTATGACAAATTATTCTAATTAGCTGTGTACTGACTGCAACAATAAGCATATTATACGTATTAAATATTAAAATATTTTTTCAAGTAAATAAAATGAATACGATATAATAATTAATAGTATAATATAATATGGATTTAAAAGCTATTAAATTTTCCGTGTAATCGAATAACATAATATTTATGTTTTGATAAAATTAATTATCTTGGTAAGAGTATGCCTTATGTGTTTATAGATTCTAATAATTTCAAAATACTCATAATTTACTTCGTGATTAAAATATTAAAATATAACCTTACCTAAAATTATTATAGTAAGTTAATCTATTTTAATTTAAAAAATGACAGAGTAAAATGGATTATTATGTGAACGTACAATTTGCATATTTTATATGTTTGTAAGACTAAGACAACACATACGGATGTGGCGTCCTCTTATAACAGTGATTATGTTTGAATACTTGGAGTTAAGATAACTTCATTAGAAACTTTATTCTTCTTTGAGTAATTTTCTCGATTTGATCGAGTGTCTAAGTTTTGTTTACTATGAATATTTCAAGTAACTGTGGTATGTGGACGGTAACAAGTAAAACTCTAAATTATTTAGTGCGTAAATAAATATTTGTAATTGTTACACGGTATTAAACTTTATAAAATGTACGTATAAATGAAGATAAAACTATACGTATAATATATAATATTTATACCTAAACCTAAAAATTACATGTATTTTTGAAAAACTTAAAATATAGTTGTATTTAGACACTTGTCTTAGTTGATATGTAATAATTTTATTGCGCGTAAACGATAACAATATTATGAATATAAATTAATATATATATATAGTTAGACAATCATTAGGAATGTTCAAAAACTTTATTTATGTAAGTAAACGAAACATTTTATTTATAAAACAATTATTTGAGTGTAAGTTTACGAGGTATTTCTCAAGAATCGTCATTCCAAATAAAATTTAACTGTTATATTATATAGTTGATTAAAATTATTATAATTACGTAAGGTAAGTATAAATAAATAAATGAAGATTAATTCTTAAAATACCATATGCCACATGATTGATTGTAATCTAAAATATTGAAAAACATGAAAAATGTTTTAAAAGTTGTATGCATCTTCATTTCAATTAAATGACATATTGTAAATATAACAATGTCGATTTATGTATTATAAATCAATAAATGTAACGTAATTGAAATAAATAATAATAATTAGGTAATGTTTTGTTAATTTACATGATTTATTTTATTATAAATACATTCATGATTTAATAAGTTCAGTGAGTGTTTAATGATAATAATACTCATATAATAGTCCAAATAAAACAATGAGTGCTAATAAAATCTAAATAAATACAAAAAAAAAAAAAATAAGTAACTTTACCGAAATATATAGTATATAAATCGTAAAATCACTATTATAATATATGCATAACAAACTTTTACTTAAACAATATAGTAATTATAATTTATAGTTAGAGTATTTTTAAATTCACAATTGCCCAAAACAATCTGAAAGTCCTTGGCTCCTTCTCCATGCCGCCAAACGATTAGTATACCACATCTATAATATATAAACACATCATAATTTACAATAGTGCTTAGTAAATATATGTAAATAACAATTCTACCAATAATAAAAAACAAAATGTGCTAATAACAATATATTTAACACAAAATTAAATTTATATTTATACACATATAACCAAATTCTAAGCCTGAAGCTTATTTAAAAAATATTTTTGCAAATAATTTGATTTAAACACTTTATTTAATAATTTTAAAATATATACATAATAATTATTAAGTTTTTATTTTTCATAGGTGTTAAATTCGAAATATTAAAACTATTTTGAACTGGATTTTTACCTTTCACAATTTTAATAGCGTATATATTATGAATTAAATATCGTTAACTTTATTTCCAATTATTTAATAGCATAGGTATACATAGGTAATATTGTAAGAAACATGTTTTTAATACTCCAGGTTTTAGTATACCGAAAAATCTTAAAACTTCATATGAAATTACATTAAAAATGTAAAATAATGTTTTTGATAATAAACTGCAGCTGATTGACTTAAATTAGTTCATTCTGAACAAGGGAGCGTACAAATAATTCAAATCGTTAAGATTTATTAATAATAATAATAATAATAATAATAATAAATATTTCGAGTATCAAGAATCTTATCAGTATATAGTTTAAACGTTGATTGCAACTACTGTCTAGTGTTTACTAAATCCTCCAAATAAAAATTAAACAATTATTCCTTAGTTTTTATTTTTTAAGTACATTTGTTAAATTTATTTACATAATCCACTTTGTTAAAATCGAATTCATGCTAAAATAATTATTAGTAATACATAACAAATATTAACATATCACACTCTAATAATGAGTAATATTCTTTATCACCGCAACTAATAAAAAATAATTAAAAATTGTTACAAATACCTGTACGTATAATTTTTAACATTAGGAAAGTTATAACATAGATTTCGTATGAATATAGACATGAGTGTCCTCAGGGGGGACAAGACGGAACATTTGTCCCCTAGAATTTTAAATTTGTAACCTAATTGTAATAATTTAATGTAATAATGACGAAATATAAAAATGTTTTATAAATAAAGTGTATTATAATAATACCTAATTTTAATAATGACAAAACATAATAATGTACTAAAATAAAATGTATTAAAAATCTTCATTTATTTTTTTAATTAATTTTGCCCCCCACCCTCTAGAAAAATTTCTGGGGACACCCATGAATATAGGTATGTAAATATTAAACTACAATAATTGTTTACAACTCGTTGGAGAAATCGAGCTTAATAATAACAAAATAAAAATGTTAATGTAATAAGTACCTAACTATATACTAAAACATAAACCTACAAATTTATTAAAAATTCCATTTCGTTTGCTTATTTTAATTGAGATATACATTTAATTTTAACTAAAAATAAGCAAAAACGTAAACACATTTATACTATTGGCACCAAACTGCTAGCTACTTTACATTTTATTTTTAAACATAAAATAAATATTATAAAATTTAAAACTTATTCATTAAATGAGGTTTCAAAATTTTAAAACTGAAACGACCACGCATGAGTCACAATATGCAAATCGAACAACAGAAATACAGATATTTAGATTTTTATCAGCAGATTGACGCGATTATATATTTTATTTTTTAATACACTATTGTATTGTGTATTTGTATTGTAATTCTGTTTTGATAACTAAAATAGACAATAGAAGATTAATTTTTATATAGCATTGCTGTAGGTACCTTATTAGAATCCTTGTCCTAGTAATCGATAGAACTAATTTTGTTTCATTTTCTTAATAATATTGATATATGTTGTGCAGACTACTATATATTCATTTACAAATTTTAATATACCTGTATATTTATTTTGATCATTTCTTCAAGTTAAAACAAAATCCATATTGTATTTAGATTTTATAATCATACACATTATTCTGTTATTTATTAAATGGATACATGAAAATTGAATATCAATAATTCTATTGCATTTAATATTAATAAATATTTGCAATTGTATGAACCGTTTATAACCGAGAATTTGGGATATCTCAAAAAAATTAAAAGTAAAATTCAAATTTGCATAACACTTGTGATTTTAATTCAATTTCTTTTTAATCTTTATGTTAAAATTGCCAAAAGTTGTACAATAAAAGTATTTTTTTAAATTATCTTGGTATATGCATTCGTAAACCTGCACATACATTGACGACATCAATTTTAGACATTTATAACTATAGTAAAATTATAAATATATTTTTATGAAAAACATATTTACTGTAACAGCTTAATTTTCTATATTTTATAATTTGTATGACCCTATATATATATTTAATAGAAGAGAAGTAATGTGTTATTTACAATTTGCAAGGTTGGTGTGATTGACAAAAAGAATGAAAATTTATTATTTAACTATATTGTTCTTAAAATCCCATAAAAGTCATGTTTAAATCTATGAATGGTCTTAAAACTGATGGTCGCGTATTTTAATAATTTTTTGATTAGACACAATTGCATATAATTAAAATATAGTACTCTGGTCCTTGATGTAGGTTAATGGTACAATAATATTACTAACTATCATCCACCACGTATGATATAATTTTGTTTTTTAATTGCAACGAGATAATTAATTAAACTTTTTAACCATTTTATAATATTACTAAAATATATTTTCAAACGGTTATAATTTATATAATATTATGGTATTGTATTACCTTAACATCATAATCTCTGACACCCAACTCAGCTGCAATAATCTCTAAATCAGTAGAATGGAGAGTTTTGACTTTATTGAATTGAGTTTCTAGAACTTCTAAGACTTCGTCTGAGAGTGGTGTGTTGTCATTTCCAATTTTGTTAGAAAAATCCATCGCAAAAATACTCTAAAATAAAAATAATATAATACTATAATATTGCATTGATACTAAAAATATAATCTGATACTTAAATATTTTATGTATTGGCACCTAAGAATTTACAGTTAAAATATGTGAAATAAATATTTATTTAATTTTCTAAGACAAAATGTTATGATATACTATTTTAAAAACAATAAACACAAAGTTAATTAAATTAAAATAATTATTAATTTATTTTACTCGTAAATTAATACGTATTCAACTTCTGTAGTTTTCTTAAAATACATTCTCTTCGTCATGCAATAAACCTTGACCAAGCTTTCGTAGATTTTATAAAATTAGACGTATTTACAATATTTTTTGAATTTATTTTTATACAGGCTGCTGGTAACTAATATACTTGTGAATAAAATATTAAATAAGCTAGGTATTAAATATTTTGTTGTTATTTTTTGTATAAACACAATTATAAATTTTTATTTTAAAAATCTTCAGAAAAGTCAAAGATGCTTCAAGTACACGGTTAAAATGTCATAGTTTGTGACTCGTGTTAACAAATACAGACATTATACCATAATCTATTTTGTTTTAAATAACTCAAAAAATACTAAATTTAAATATATTTTGTAATTTAGAAAAATATGACGTTATAATATCTTCGTATTTATTAAAATTATTGCTCAAGTACTTAACGAATAATTTAAGTAATCAAAAAATAAATGTCATCTTTTAATTATTTTCATCAATTTTATAATGATATTAAAATTACAACATTTCGTGTACAAAATATAAATATATAATACATTATTTAGTAGATTATACGTATGAATAATGTGATAACTTTTTTTAGTTGTTCGTATAATTACATTTTTTATTGAAAACTAGAGTAAACGAATGCTTAAAAAATGACTTATTGTTTATTTACAAAATGCAATACTAACCTTCAATACCAAATTGTGTTAGTTAAATTTAATAAAATATTGTTTTGATGATAGTTTAAAATAAGAGTTTTTATTAATTATTACTATAACACTGTGTAATTAAATCTGTCTACAATAACATTATATGTTTTGTATCATTTTTATCAATATTTACTATTTATTAATATTAGTATACTAAAAAGTTTATTTCATATTATGTTTATGTGCATAGGGCAGGTTGTTTAAAAATTAATTTATAAACCTAATCAAAAATAACATTAATGGACTAGATTGGATCTTTAATTACGAATAATAATAAAAATTATATGGTAACTAAAGATTTTGTGTTGTCTACCAAAAATATTTTGTGTAAATATTTTCGCACATTTTTGCGATCAATTTTTCGTGTCAAACACGAAATTCACATAAACGTGCGACATAAAGATAAGATAATTTTATAATAATACATCTGTATTATGTATTAATTATGAAACGATTATATTATTTACTATCATTATTTTTTAAAGTATACCTATTTCAAAAGTTGAAAATAATATGGTTTTAATTGAGTCTAATAAAACATAAAAATTAAAATTAAATTTTATTTTGCATATTAAATTTAAAAAAAAAAAACTTTCACACATAGATTATACGTACGTAATAAAAAAAAAAATAATAATAAGATTATTATGGCCATAGTCATAAATATATATTATCGTTTTTATAAAATTGAGTGATGAAAGATGTGTTTTCTTCAAAAAATGTTCATATTTAATTATCTACCTATTTAGTATAATATATAATGTATTACTTAATACTTTTTTCTTATATTTTTCAATCTAAATTTTCAATAAAATCGTTGTAAACCAAGCATGTGCGTAAAACGTTTCTATTAAAAAAGTGATAATAAAGTCATATGAATCACTTACGTCTATATTATGTTTGGAGTGGAGATTGAATAGATGTGTAGTCGTGACGATCTTTGGTTGGCGTAATAAAAACTTTTACAAAAGCGATTCCGAACGAATCCTGACGGCGGACCACGACGTACTGAGTTAGAATTCGCGCGCAATTTTCTTGTCAATTTTCTTCGGTGACACGAATATAATAAATTATGATCGCAAACGATATTTTTTAATATTATCAATATCTATTTTCATGCACGCGCAAGTATAAGAGAAATGTGGAAAACGACAAAATGCGACGTACCTATAAAATATTATTATAACGATATGATGTACTTTGCGTTACAATAACGGTTGTCAGTTAATAATTTATGTTAAATTGTAAAAATTTGTACCACAACCGTCAATCGATCAATTTGATCGTTGTAATTTTTTTTCTGGCTCGCAAATGCTCTCGAAAAATTTGGCAAGCCAATAGTCTTGCGTGCACGGACCGCTCTTGACGGACAACTACGGCGGTTTAAAGTATATAAACCATGTACAAGTATCATGGTCTCGGAACATAATGCGCGCGCGAGTATTTGTGTAATTCTATAGCTAGTTACCTCGAGAGTAGGTCGGACGTCTTCGGCCCCCACCACACATGCAGACACCTTTTATTATTATTGTGACGCGGGACTTTATTCTTCGTATTTTATCCTGGTATACCTAGGTCCCCGACAAAATATTAATAATAATGTGCGTTAAAAAATAATTATTCTACGATATCATATATTTTATTATAAATTATAATATTATTTTATGGTTTAAGTGATTAAGTATGAAATAGGTACGCGGTCGTAACATTCGAATGATGGCTACTTATTGTTGGGACGAGATTGGCTAGAGGAATAATGTATAGGTACAATAATTATAAAATGTGAAACACGAATCTATTATGTATTGAATTTTTTTTTTTTTGAAATTCGATCAGAAACTATACAAAATTTCACAATATAACACGCAGTATTTTAACGAAAAAAATCTGTTCGATAGACTAACAAATTTTTTTACTGTTAAAATTGCTATTACATTATTATGTATGAATATATTTTTTTTTCAAACGCTTTTAATCGTTAAACGGTTATCGTTGTAATAAATTGATTTATTGTCGGTAAAAATATCTATTATTTTATTAATTGAAATGTCTAGGATATTGTGTGAAATAGTCATGATGATAATAATAATAATGTATTAACTAAGTATGTATATCAGCTCCAAATTAAAATTAACACCCATTAACAATACAACGAGTAATAAAAAATAGTAACTAATTCGATATAACTTGGTTCAAGTCCGCGAAAGAAAAGAGAAAAATTTCACACGATATGCGTGTTGTATATCTTCTTTGTGGTCTATCTACCTATACTATAATATAATATATATATATATATATATATATATTATGTAATATATATATATATATATTATGTAATATATACGGCTCCGCGAAAACTAGATCTATTGTGTTCAGAAAACCTGCACCCGCACGGCGGCTGTGTCACTATACACTGCACACATTGCACACGCTATAGTTTATAATAATAATATTAAAGTGAACGTCGTAATAATATACATATTATTGTATGCATTCATTATATATATATATATATATATATATTTGGATTATGTATTTGCGTTGTGTACTCGTGTTTACACAACATATATATATAATAATAATATGCATGATTATAAAAATATGTTACACGTATATTATATATAGGTAGTTATAACTTTTTATATATATGTATCGTATTATAACGATCGTGTTCGGGTTCAGTCGGTATTTCAATACTGTAGGTACTCGTGTGTGCGCGTGTTTGGTTTTATTTTTAATAGACTGAGAGACGTTTTGAGTTCAATACTAGCTCATGTGGTTATACGCCTATACATAAACTGTAACAACTAGCTGTATCTACGCACGCACGAGGCCGTACGAAATTCCGAGCTTAATAGGTATCCTTATTTAAATGTCAACGCTAAATTCGAAATGCTACACGCAATGCTGTGATAGTTTTTGCCGAACGACGACCGGACTGCGCAAAATTATATAACATGAACCTGCATATTATACGTTTATTATTTAATAATATAATATATTTAGATTTGATTTAACTCGTTTATTTCAAAACTTTCATTAATTTTACATTTATTATATTCGTGTACAAACTTGGCATGGTTATAGACAAAAATACTTATTAAACATTTTAATAAGATGCGCTAGTACGCAACATGAAATTCTACAGCATTTATAGTAGTTTTATATTTTGTGTTATAAATTTGTTTTTATTTGATCTGTGAGAAAAATAATTATAATAATAATTTATATGAACAATTATTACTATTTTAATAGTGTAAACAGTTTGGTTTTCAAAAGATACAAGATAAAATTTTTTACATGTAAATTCTAACTCTGGCAGTAGCGATTATTAAACATATTTATAAATACTTGATACAAAATTATCGTAAATAATTAATCTCGCATAATAATATATACTTCAATCTTATCATTTCGTACAAACTACAAGATTAATTTCGAACTTGAGCACTATAGCGCATGAATACATAATTGCACTACACTTCGTGAAGACTTTCATAATAACTATATAATAATATAATAATATACTATAACTATTATAAAATTGAAAAAATGCTTTTGTGGAAAAATAATCTTAATTTGTTAAATTTGTTAAAAAACTAATTATTTACAAATAATATACATTTTGGATATTTATAAAAGATATTATTAATTAATAGTTGAAATCTTACTCAATATTAGAAAAATAAAATAAATCATTACAAGATATTTCGTTGTTAAATACTATCTAATTTTAATACTTATATATATATATATATATATACAATATACTTATACATATATACATATACACTATACAATATACAGTGTACTCCACAAAGTGCCTATTATGTTATTTTAGTATACGTAATACGCCCTCGAGCGTTGTCAAGTCTCCACGTGATTCTATAGATATAGATAGCCTAATTTAATATCAATGATGTAAAACATAATGAAACACATAGAATAACAATGTTTAATGGAATAATTTAGTACTAAAAGAATAAGATAGGTTAGGTTAGGCTTATAGGACGAGAATTAATTTTTCATATTATAATTTTATTTACGTGCACATAGCTTAATCGTAGAGTTCTTCTTTTAATATGTCGTCATATAATAATTTATAATATCGAATAAATATAGCTGTAATAAATCGCAATTTCATAACATAATATTGTTCTAATGATGGAGGTAATATATTTACGACCACAGCAGACAAGAGTCGTATTTTCTTTATCGTTTTTATACTATACATTATGCGCTTGTACAAAATTTAATAATATATCATATTGTGCACAGAGTTAAATTCAATACAATAAAACATATAATATAATATAACACCATATCCATATTATGTTCACACTTCTTTGTTCCAAGTATTTATAACTCTTATCAAATATCATATGAATAATAATAATATATGTATATTATAATTGTATAGAGGCTATTACGAGCTCGGGTACCTGCAGTACAGATGAAAATTATTGAAAGTTTAAACTACATAAAAACATAAATATTTTATTTCCATAGGCAAATGCAACCTGTTGCGTGCAACGCTATATGTGTTTGGTATATTAGGTTATTTTACATATCATCAAAATACAATGTATACATATATATTATATATATTATAATATGTTACACTCGCGGCTTGTGTTTAAATAGTTTTAATGCCGACAGTGCGCTGTACTGTTTTACACGCACACACAGTATATTATTATAACTATTGCTATTATATGCTGTTGGCGATTTCTCCGACAAACCTTCAAAGTTTCACTGTATTTATCCAGATTTTTTTTTTGAGTTGACATGATGTTTATTAATTAACTTGGTTGTCAAGTACGACAAATACAGACTTAAGCAAACTATTTATTTTTTGTGCTATTGGTCTATAGTTCTACGCGGGTTTATATAATTCGGAAAAAAAGATATTTTTTTTTAATAAATAAATACATTAAATTTGTTACAAGTATTTCTAAAACATTTTACTTATAAAGTATAATTTTATAGATTTTCATAAGCATAATAACTGTTACAAAATAGGAATAAAATATTAAAGTTTAAGTGCACTAAAACCTAACCTAACGCAGTTCAGTTTAAAATAATACATCACATTTAAAATTAAAATTTTATTTAGCAGGATGCATTTGTTATAGGTACATATTTGTAGTCAACAATTTTAATTTTTAATTAACAAGATTATACTCGTAAGTAAAAATCAATAGTATCACTAGTATCAAAAATTTAAATCATACTTCTATTATATTTTTAAATGTGTAATGAATTTACCGATAATAGTGATAAAATATATTATATTTCAATGTTAAAAGATTAATATTTAAGTTATTGATATATAGTTCTATTTTTATAAATATTGATTTATAGTTGAAAAAAAAATTATTATAATTATGTGATAAGTTTTGTGATTATGAATTTTTAAACGGAACTGGTCATTCGGTTAGTTTATGATGAATATTAATGATATTTTTAAATAAATATGCCTTTACGGCTATACCTGCACTAAAATGTGTAAAATGTTTATAGAAACAAAAATGTGGCTGTTTTTCTAGGTCGAAGATATAATAACAGCAAATTATTATACCGGTCAAACAATTACGCTAATGTAGTGGCAATCTTGTACATAGGTAACCGTTAGGCTTATATATGTATACTAAACAGCTGTGATTTCCTAAAACCTATAAATATCTTTTGAATACTATATATTATAAAAGGTACTTAACTCATAAAAAAAAATTCATAACTAAAATCAACACTAATTTTTTTTTTAATTTTAACGTTCTTATCACTTTAAAATTTCTTTAAAGTTTTTAAACTTTTGAATTTTGAATTTCATATTCCAAAGTAAAATATTTGTCTGAGATTTTTAATATGTAAAAATTGAATTTAATACTAGTGAGCTGTTGATACTGTTAATATTAAGTACTAGGTACTTGTTTTAAAAACATTCATACTTTTTGATAAAAAAGAGTAAAGTTTTAAGTGTTTTAAAAAAAATCACTCTATAGACATACTTTATATATAGCGTTTAGCTACTGTAATCTAAAAATATTACTTACAGACAACAGTCTTACTCTAGATATTAATTATTACATCGGTTCTTTCGAAATGGATTTAGTTACAACACTGATAGTTTTAGAACATCTTATTCTCATGAGTATTTGACGTACCTAGAGCATACAAAGGAAACTCCTTATGTATACATGTATATGCCAATATTCTGTAATAGAATGATAAAATAACGTAGGCTAAACACGTCTTGTATAGCTGTATAATACATACATATTATGTAAAATGTATATAGGCACAGTCAAGGATATTTAATAGGAAATAGGCGCGTATAGAAAAAAAACTTATAAAATACTGTGTCTGTAAAATAAGTTCGTAAATTATATTATTTTACTATTTAAGATTTGACTTATATATAGTTATCATAATAATAAAATATATAATATGATTAATAACTTACAAATTATTGTTCAAGCTTTCGCTCCGATAATATCTAACAATAATATACACGGCTAGACGGATACACTACCTATTTTAATTTAAAATAATTACCACTGTTAACTATAAATCTTTAGTGCACTATACCACTATAATTAGAAAAAAAAACCAAATAAATACCGATTGATTTTTTGCACTATTTAATAATATTACTTTTAACAAAAATAAATAATACTTAAACGTTTATAACAATAACATTTACTTACTATTTTTTTTATACATTAATATCAATCAAATAGGTATTGTTTCTTTTAAATTTAAGTATTTTACCAATTTCAATTTGATGATATCTACTTGTATTATAAATGAAATCTACACTGTGTTATATTTGTAGTGTTTTTAAAAATAAAGTTTTATTTTTTTAGGTATACGATAAAAGGTATTGAAAATAAACTGTGTACACTGTCCCTCGACTTATTTAACAAGCTATATTTACTAGTATGTGATACACCACACCTTAAATAAAACTCTTTATTAAGTTCAATTAAGCAATAATTAAAGCAACGCATTAAAATAGGGAACTACAAGTTACAAAATATATTAATATGCTCTATAGTGCGTATGTCTTCGAATTTAATACATTAAAAATACTTAAATACTTAATAGATACTAAAGTCCTAAAGATGAGCATTTACCTTCTTAGTATGTATTTTTCAATAGTTAATCTTTAAATTTAAAAGCATTTTTTAGATTTGTACATAACAATAATAGTACCTAATATAAAAAAGATAATTTATAAAATACGATAATCTACACCTAATACTACCTACTTTAATATTGTACTTATTTATGAATTATAACATTTCACATAACAAATTATTATTGATTAAATTTGTATAATTAATTTAAGACAAAATAAGTTATTTATAGAGGACATCGTTGCATAGAATACTAGATTTTATTAAAATAAATTTAGAAAAGGAATATCAGATAGTTATTTTAATGGTTTAATTAAATTGCATACAGGATGATGAATTTATAATGAAGGATACCTTATTATATCAAATGCTATAAACTTTAAAAAAATATTTTATAGTCATTATTCATTATGCAAAAATAAAATTTTTATTATCATTCTTTTTTTAAGTTTTCACTTTTTTTTAAACAACATATAATAAAATTTTAACTTCTTGTTTTAAAATAAAAAAATTCTATATTCTTTAATATACTTATAAATAAAAATAAAATTTTAGGCTAATATAATTATGATTTGTAAATATTTAAAGTTTAAATGAAAATGGGAAACAGATATACCCCACAAAATATTTTTCTCTGTCTATCTATTTTTAAATAATAATTATAACTAATATGAACTAGATATTTGTTCTAAATTGTATTTCATCTAACAATATTTTACTACAATATATAAAATTATAATTGTATGCTGCCATTCATAAAAAATAAAAACCTAAAATATAGTTTTGAAACGACTAAAAACTATGTAAACAATTTTTTAAAAACCGTTAATAATTTAAATAATGAGTTACCTATTGAATACCTATATAATTATTTTAGGCTATAACTAAGTAGGTTTGAGATTAAATTGAGATGTAATTATTTTGGTCATAATAATCATTCAAATTTCTCAGTTATACAAAACAGACTTCACAATTACCAAGGTTTGTAGTTTTCATAATTTCAAACAAAAAAAAGTTAAAATAAGGAAACAATATTTTAAAGATATTAAATAAAAGCAGTGTTCAAAGAACAAGGTAGTATCTATTAAAATATATTCATTTAGTTTTTAACTTGTAAAAAATTACAAATACTAACAATTCTTAATTATTATTTTTTTATCGTAATATATATACAATAATTATATTATAATATGTTTTTAAAATAATAACATACTGTTTGACATAATATTTATTGATAGTTTGATATATAACAAAAATTTAAAACCATATTTGTACAATATCATAAAAAAAGAACTGTTCATTCCGAAAATAAAAACAAAATTAAAGAGAAAAATATCAAAGATTTCAATTCAAGGATATTGAAAAAAGTTATAACATATTTTTATTTTTCTATCAAACATTAACGTTGAGCTACTACACAGGATAGATTTATATTTGATGGGTTTATTTACCTATTGAACAACTACTTTATAATTTATAACTATATAGAATATAGCCATATAAATAGGCGTATAATGAATAAACGGGCATTATCATTTGAAAGCAGATGCCTGCCAGCGTTTTATAAATTATGCTAATGGTTCCAGAAATGAAAAACAACTATTTTAAAAACGAATTTTTGTTTGATTTCTCTTACATTTATACATTTAATGAGCCGGATATATAATAATAAGTAATTAGGTAGGTTTTATATTAGTAGATTCAAATTACCAAACCATGGAGCGGAGAAACCTGAGAAACCATTTAACCGTGTATTGGGTTTTAGTTCAGAATTTAGATCTTAAAAAATGTATATGACTATACCTTTACTCTTTAGTAGTTAAAAAATATGTTTAATAATAGCGATAGTTACACATTATGCCCATTGATGTGTTGTTCACTGAAGGAGTAAGGTTAGGTTAGGTTTGAATATAACGCACATCCATATTTTATTTAAATGTACTTACCTTTCAAAACCACTCACATTATACACTTCACGCATTCACAAATACACATGGAGTCATAGATAACGATTTCGTAGCACAACGTTTATAAACGCTCATGTTAATTACAGAACAATGGAACATGTTTATACATTTTACGTGTTATAGTAGTAGTTATATTTAAACTAATATAAATGATGGCAATTTCCTTCTTCATTAAGCTTTTAAATAAAATTAATTCTGCTGTTATTATTATATTACAATATTAAATATATCTTTGATCTCTCTTAGAATTAGGACCGAATTATAGTTATAATATAAAGAAGCTATTGCTTTTGGTGGCCTCGCCAAAACAATAATTAGGGTAAATTTGATACATTGTGGCCTCATAAATTTGTGATCCGGGGTTATAGTCCTCTCTCTAAATCCCTTTCTTGATCCAGTCCTGCTTATAATTTTGGTAATTACCAATACCCAAACTTATTATCAGCACATTACAGCTGACTATAGCATTGCTATATTTTAATATATGTACGAGGCCTGCACGAGGGTAGCGACGGTTTTTGATTTAAAATAACAAAAACGGATATTAGATATAAAATATTTAATTCTTGGGCACTATAATATCATATCGATTATAACTTGTAGTTCATTTAGATTTAAGACATGCTGCAATAGTGTTAAACAAATGTATACCTACGGGCTACGAGTGCGATTCTTTTCGAAAACCAAATCTATGCGATTCGATCGAGTTTATAAATTATAAGAACATGATTTGCAGATGTTTCTAGGTTGAGACTATATATATACTTAATAATTATGAATTTTGTTAATTATTTAATTCTTGTATATGTTTACAGATAGTTTACTCGCTACAGCTACGTGTACATAGTACATACTGCCAAATTATTTTATTGTAATTATTGTAATTTATTTCCGCGAATTAATATTATTATATACCTACACATTAAGTAAAAATTTCCATTTATTTTTTCAATTTGAGTGAACTCGCTTGCGTTCTTGCGTCTCTCGAATAAGACAATGCTCTATTAAAAAAAAGTTATAAGTAATTGTTTAGTCACATATAACGTGAAAAGACGAAAAGTACCTAAGAATATACAACTATATGTGATTACGCATAAATGATAGAATGAAATAAGAAATTATGTAATATTATCTACTATGATTTTCATTGTATAAACAAACAAAATATCTTCATTAATAATATATATATATCACTTAAATTATCTAACCGTATACTGATATCGAATTATTAAATATTTGCTTACCGATATATTATGTATTATTGGGATAAGTATATATATGTTAATTATAAGTTATAGGCGTGTATAACTTATATTAGGCCACCTATAAAAGAATTAAAAACGTTTTTGACGACGGAAAAAATTGAAGAATGATACATAAATTTAAACCTTATCTAATTGTACCTAGTTTAAGTATAAATAAAATTAAAATATGAATAAATAACTCACCCATTATAAAAATTATCTACTCAATGACGAGGTTCCAGTAGTCATTATCCTCTTATTCCACTTAATCAATAAACATAGATGAGCAGATATAAGTTCACAGAACTTTGTTACTGTATCGGACACTCTTTTTAGCAAGTTTTTCTTTTAACTTATGTATATGACATATACAAAAACAATGAAGTCAGAATTTGTCAGTCTGAACAATAATACGCCATCCAGCAGTAGGTACCATTCAGGGGCGGACCCAGGGGGGGTTTGGGAGGTCAGCTGACCCACCGTTTTTTTTTCTCAGTAAAATGTGGCCTCTCAAAATGACAAACTACATAAATATGTACAATACTACGATAATCAAAAATAGAAATAATATAAACTAATAATATGGTGTTATAAGTAATTTATAAAATGTACACAGACTCAAGAACATTTCTATGAAAATATAATTGTAAATGTATAAATATAAATATAATATATTATGAATATTATGATATATGATGTATAGAAATTAGAAAGATATGAAAAACCCATTCAATTTGAATTAATTAATAATATCAAAGTTTATAAGTCAGTTTTAAATTGTATTAAAAAATTAGTTATGACTTATGCTTTATCTCTTTTAGTTATAGTATTTACTATATTAATATATGTAATATAAATAAGGTAATGTAATGTACAGTTGATTGAACCTTCTACACAGTGGCCTCTCATAAGTGAGGCAGACCCACAGTACTAAAATCCTGGGTTCGCCACTGGTACCATTGTTTATTAATGACAAACTTTCAACAGCTACAATTTCAAAACCAAGTCTTATCACAAAACTCTGACTACACTGTCGTACCACCTAACCTAAATAATTCACCCAGTAAATATATATTGAACTCACCTGGATTAGTATATTAAATTCACCCGGTACAATATATATTAATTATTAAACTCACCCGGTACAATATAGTTGGTCGCAAGTACGGCGGAATCACCCGGCAGTTGTGCAAATTTCGATTTCAAAAATTAATTAAAAATCAAATAATAAGACGTTCGACTTTAAACCACCAAAATTACGTTACAGACGTCTCCAGCTACCATCCTTGCTAGTTTCGTGTAAAAATACTAAAAACCCTGTATTCGCTGAGCTGATGGCTGTAGTTTTTAAAAATGAATGCAGTAACGTAGTTTTTGAAACTCGTCTCCGCAAGTATTCCCACTCAAAAAACCTGAGTTATTACAAAAATAGGTGAACATGATCAAAAGAAAAAATGTTATTCCTATAAAATACACTTATATATATAGTGAGCACTTAAAACCTGACGATTATCAAATTCGCCTTGGAGCAAGTTTAAGACTATTAAAAGATGATGCTTATCCTACAGTATTTAATGGTTTTCCTAAGTATTTACAAAAAAAAAAAAAAAATGCCTGTGAAACGTTGTCTATTAACCAGAAATAGGTAATGTAAGCTTTTAAGAACAAATTGATTTTTTTTTTAAATTATTATAGTTTTAATTATCCTATTTATTGCTTAGTTAACTGAAAATCACAATTTAAATAGTAATACACAAGCATGTAGCTCTACTTCAATAGAAAATAAAGAAGATGTTACACTATTATTTTGTTATTAATAAAAATGTTGTTCAGAGTTTTTATTTTTATTTTTTGTAAATATAAGTTTGAAGTACACATGAAAACAAAAATTTTGATACCAAAGTTAACGTAATACGACCATTTATCTCAGAGTTATGTCAAGTTAAAATGTGTAGTCTTTCAATGTTATTGGTATGGAAGTTCAATTTCTTGCCATACAGGAGTAGGGGTAACTAAAAATACGTCGGCCAGTTTTTCGCAACATACGAGCATGGACGAGTCCGCACTCCAGTATATTCTTATCTATCTCAGTGGTGTCCATATCACTGAGTTATCACACTATCACTGCTATCACATTACTCTATGGAAACAACACATGATGGATAATCATGAACACGAGTAGCCTGTATCTGTATTCCGTCAGTATTCAGTAGGTGTAAATTGTAAATCTCCTAATGAAACACGAGTAATCGTCATATTAAGTTACAAAATACAAACAAATTTAATACTCAATTACTACCTGAATTTGTATAACTCTTAAAAAAAACTGTTCGAAATGGCTTCGACATCAGTGTCTAAAGGAACATTCCAACCAGTAAGTTTTTCAACTTTTATTGCAATGTTAAAAGTTAATGGTAGCAACTGCCATATGTACCTATTGCCTATTAATTATATCTGATAAACACTGGTAACACCATAAAATATTGATATTTTTAATTTTTAAATTGTAAAATTCTTAAATAGTATATTTTTTGTAGACGATAATTAAATATATTGCACTACTTAATTTTATTGTTAATAGATTTGCCTAATTTAAATAAATTATTAATAAATAAAATTAAGCATACATTTTTAAAATTTTAATTGCATTATGATATTTACACTTGATATTCACAAATAGGATTCTGATGTTCATATTACATTTGAAGATCAACAAAAAATAAACAAGTTTGCAAGGCTTAATGCACGTGTTGACGAATACAGAGATGAATTAAAATCGAAACAAGTAAGATAGTTTTTCTTATAAATACAAATCTGATTTTGAGTAATTGAAATCATAAAATTTTGGTTACTTGTAAATTAAAGATTATAAATTTTTTTTATTCAATTGTGTTATTTTGTAAATTATACAGTCCCCGTAAAAATATTGGAAAATTCAAAATAACATTTAATCTAATTTGATTTATCATAAATATAAATACTTACATATCTATTTTTATAACACTAAGATCTACTCATTTTCAATTGATTTGTTTAGACAACATTAAAGAATCTGGAAGATGCATCTGAAGAGTTGATGTTATTGGACGAAGATGATTGTCCTAATCTTCCATATCTTTCTGGAGAAACTTTTGTATATTATAATCTAGAAACTGCACAGGTAAGAAAATTATATTTTCTTTTGTTATCATAAACAATAATTTTTAAAATCATTTGATGTGATATTTGTATAGAACAATTTGGAAGAATTGAAAAAAACTGTTGGAAAAGAGATGAAAGATATTGAAACGAAAATTAAAGATATTTCATCTACTATGAGTGATCTAAAAACACATTTATATGGAAAGTTTGGTAACAATATAAACTTAGAAGCTGAAGATTAAAAAAAAAATACCTTTATTTCTTTATTATAATGTAATAAAATTTCTTATTAAACTAAAAATGTAATCACATAAGTATATTTATATATAAAAAAATTGTAACCCAGCTTTCAATTAATAAAAAAAATATATAAACTTAAATTTATATTTAACTTATATCATAATTTCACTTATAAATTTTATACCAATGAAAAAAATAGTATAAATAGTATTAACACAATAACAATATTAAACAATTTAAAAACAACTATAAAATGTGTTTGTATTCATTATGGTAATTAAAAAAAATAAGTTTATTAATTTAAAACTTCAAGGTCATTGATTCTTAAAATAATATTACTTGAATCAAATAGTTGGAAATTCAAGCTCTATAATATGTTAGATATGTTTAATGATTGGAAAATAAAAAAAAAACTACAATATTTTACTGGAATACTTAGCAGATAACAAAAAAATAATATCCTTTTTCTGTATTAACCTTATTAAGTTATAGGCTTTTATACTTTCTGGAATAAAAAATTTAAGTTTAGAAACATTGTAGCCTATTAAAAATAACTTGCGTTTAAACTTGATTATTTATGAACTGTTGATACAATACTATAATTATGCATTAATTAAGAAACTATTATAAAAAATTGTTTGGACTTTGTACTTAGTGTCCATGGTGGACTGACAACATTAATGGTGTCACAGTACCACATACTAAGCACAACAATTGTAGTGGGTTAAAAGTATCACTGCCTCCTCTAGAAGCTTTGACCATCAACTCTGGAAGTACATGAACTGTTGCAACATATAAAAATGTTCCTGCACTGAACAACATGGCGGCTCCAGTGGCATTCATGGACGATAATGTTTCTTTACTTTCCTGAAATGTATAATCATAATAATTTAATAATCATAAACATAAAGAATAATTTATTCAACAAATATCTGAACCAAATGTTAAGTACCTGGCCTATGCAAAAGAAAGTGAGTAGTGCACCTAGGGGTGCAGCCATAGAAAATACTAACAGATGTCTACGTATTCTTTTTTTGTCAAGTCCATGGTGTAATAAAATGGTGACTAAACCAAAGGCAGCTGGTGCTTTATGTAACATTATTGCAATAAAAACTATCATTTCCACTTCTGTTTGAGTCGAGGCAGCTGCAGCACCCAAAGCAATACCATCAGCAGCAGCATGCACTACAAGACCTAGGGTAGCTGTCATACTACCAGAATTACGACTGGCAAATCCGGCTTCTACATCTTTAAAAATGCAATATTCTTGTATATTGGTCATTAAGACATTTTTTGATACTTGCCTTTTGTATATTTTGATGACAGTTGATCTACTAATAACATTAGTGTAAATCCTAATACTAATGTAACTCCAATTACTGAATGAAAATTAACATCACTAAAATCTATTGTAACTGTCATATTATCAGCAGCTGTAAAAATCAATTTAAATACAAAATCAGTAAGTTAATATTATTTACACGAATGATATAGATTAAATAAATAATTGTAATTCTTTAAAATATAGACATGAACTCATTTATATTGTGATCAATATTATAATTTATTAAAATAAAAAGTAGTAACTGAGAAAATATATAAGTATAAAAAGTGATATGTATGAAAATAATGGAAGTATGAGATTACATTTGTAATTGATGGACTACCAAAATATTACAAATTATTTAAGCTCAACTATTATACAAAATACATTGATTTGTTATTTATACATCAAACTTATAACAAGACAATACACATTTAATGATTGGTATTTTAAAAAAGAAGGAAGAAAATTAAATTTATACACTGAAAAAATAATAATTACAATACAACATGAATAGATATTTGGTGAGCTATAGCTGAAACTAAAGCAAATTGTTGTGTCTGAAATCTGAATGATTAGAGAAATCTTATCTAACCAATTAGGTAAAACTATACAAGATTTAAAATCAAATTAGAAACACATCATAAGTCGCTATTATTATTAGGGCCCAGATTTATATGCAATTGCATGTTTTTTTCTGAACAGTCCAAAAAATAGTTAAGTAAGCTTTAAGTTTGATTTGTAGTCAACAGATTCTAAATATAAAGTTTTATTTTGCATATTTTGTCATTTTTTGACTTGTACTACATAATATGTTATATTTCCTTTATTTTAATTAAAATTACACCTTTATAGTTATATTAAATTTATGGTCCATGTAATTTGACGAGGTCATTTTTTTATCTTATCTGAGACTTATCGAGACAAGAAGTCATTTTTTATTGAGTAAATTTTAGTGAATTATACATTAGTCGTGTTTGTCGCGAACTGAATACGTGTAACTTTCATTAAATTTTATTTATTTATATTTAATGAAAATAAAAAACTTTTTTAAATTAATTTTTTTGCATATTTTTTATTTTTAAGGGTATATATATCTATAAAATAAGAGCACAAATGCATATTTTATAGTGCATATTTCTGAGATTTTTAGAGCATATATCTGGGCTATAATTATTATTTAATAGATTATAGTTAAGTACATTGGCTGTAAGACAGGATGGTCCTAACAGCCCAATAAATCCATAAAGAAGAAGAATATTTAAAATTAATGCTAATTAGCATGATAAATATTACATAATTTATTTCATTAAGTATCAGCACTTTTTAAATTTGTTAATAAAGTGACCATTTTTTGAACAGAAAAATTAGTTACACTAATGAATGTACAATTAAAATTCTGGCATGAAAAATTTAATAGTAACAATTTTATTTATAAGAGATGTGTTCTTGACTTAAAGAACACAAATATAAAACTAGATAAGTTCATCAAAATAAGGTAAAGAAAATTACTAAAAGTATTAAAATATGATTAGTAAGTGTTGTTTGTTATTCTTTATTGACTAAATACCATAACTACTCAATACATAATATTGATAATATATACCTATCATGTATTATATAATTATAAATGTTGTGAAAAGGTTAATTTTTTATGCTATTTAGGGACAATAAGAAATACCAAACATTCATAAGAAAATTACATAAATTATAAACCATAATTTATCAAGTATTTGCACATGGATTGAGAGAATTAAATTTCCATATGTTAATAGAATGAATCCCAGTGTTTAATAATTTCCTATTATGGTATAACACACTTTTCAAAAGTTAATCAATATATTTTGACAATGCATAACATTTTTAGCACTTCTTTCAAATGTTGAAAAATATCTTAGCTCCATAAAACACCTACATATTAATCAATGAACAAACTTTTGTGTGGTGCCACAGTTGAGTAGAGGGAGTGAATTCCTTCAGGTATTATTACAGCTAACGCCGTACCGACAAGGAGGCCAGCTCCAAAAAGGGATACGAGTTCCAATTTGGCCTACGAAATACAATATAAATATGTGATATTACAATAGTTATGCATGACCAATGCATCATACTCACTTCAGACATGGGCATCACTAGCGGAACACTGCCAGATAAGTAACTAGCTACCAACATTAGAACAGACAGCAGCATCAGGAACGTCGATTCGTCCATGGCGGCGGACGTCAAATAAAAACAATCACGAATTTAAAACAAAAATGCAAAAATACATTAAGTCATGGTGGCTTCAAACCGACAATAATCATGAATACCAAACGCAGGATTCAGTTTTCTCTTTAGGAGCGCAAAAAACATATTTACACATTTGCCTGTTTTGTTTAATTAACGAGGAAGTTCAATCGCGACTAATAATTATTGTTATTCGTGTAAAGTAAACAACAAACGACAGAAGAGAATTTTTTTTTTGAATTGTGCTACGCCGTCAAATAGTGGCATGATAGAGCCGTCACTACAGTTATTAGGTCATACTATTACCTATTTAAAATATATTACCAATATTTATACGAAGAGGAATAATTTTAGCAATGTTTAATCAACGTACTGATAAGTGATATCCAACCACGGTTGTGGCCAAGGTGTTTAGGCAAATGTTTATCATTATTTTCCTGAAAATATTTTTACAATAATTGGAAAGTATGTTTATGCTGTATGGGGGGGACTATTTCCACGTAAAACAATTCGTAAGGGAGTTTTCAAAATTTGGAAATTTTCCATTTTCATTTGCGTTTTGTCGATCATCCAAAGGTATTTGAACATTGAACATTCATGACTGAGGTAAATTTTATCACAGTGGTGTTCTGAAATGAATTCAGTTTTTAAATTTCTAAAATGTTGATATTTAAAATTTTTGATTTTGAAAAACACTTGGACTTTCATCGAGATTTTAAAAATCTAGAGTTTTATGTGTTATGCAAATTCGAAAACACATAAATTATGTAAATCGTTTAGATTAACAAATTATTGTCTATAGTTTATAGCCCTAAGTCTCACTGTTTTCGCATAAAATAACTCGTTAGTAAGTTTTCAAAGTTTAGACATTTTCTATTTTCATTCGCGTTTAGTCGATCACTCTAAGGTGTTACAAACATTTATGATTGAGGTCGATTTGACCGCAGTGGTGTTCTGAAGTAGGATCAGATTTTAAAATGTCTAAATTTTTGATTGTTTAATACAATTTTTATTGTACAATAATATTTATTTGCACTATAATTGTGCAATATTTTTTTAAATATTAAAATAAATAATTTTCGTAAAATACTTAAATTAAATTTTAATTATTGGGAGATTTGGTGTTTGGAAGTTAGTGCAATAGGTTGATAAAAATTTTTATTTTTATGTTTTTTTTCTTCCATGATGTTAGGAAAAGTGTCCGATGGCTGATGCCTATACTTCTGATATCGCAGACCGTAGTTATATCATTTTTCCTATCGTTAATCGTTATTACTTTAAGCTTTAAATTTTTTTCATGACATCTTTTATATTTTTGTTATATTGTTTTTACTATTTTATTGTAAGTTCCCTTAAAAATGAATTTTAAGTCAATAGATTTTGATCTAGCACAAAACGTATTTTATTTCCACAATGCCGAATTACAAAGTTTAACGTTTGTGCTTGACTGGGACACTGGAGAAAAATTCTATTCTAACTTATTAAGAGTAAGTATTGTTATGTTGTAGATATCTATATTATAATATTGTTTTTGTATATTTTATATTTATAGATTTTATGATTTATATTTATGTTAATCATTTCACTTCAATTAAATTTTATTTTAACAGAAGTCCTTTGCAAATATATTAGATAGACCAAATGATCATTCTATGATACTTGTAAAACCAGGACAAACCAATTATTTTCATAGAAAGATTCCAGCATTTGATATTAAATATATTGAAGATTGCTTTAAATTCAAAGAATATCTTGATCCAACCAAATATTTGTGAGTATTGTCATCATTGATTTTTATTTATTAATTATAATTTCTTCTTTTTTTCGTATGAGAAAGATTGAAGAATAGAACATACAATCCAATTTTTCTTAATAATTATCTACTAAATAGTAACTATAATAATATACTCAAGTTTTAAGCTTCTAAGCTAATTTAATTGTATGCCAGTGTATTATAATAATCATAATAGTACTAACTATTTGTTGTATATTTTAATATATTTCTATATTATATTTAAATTTGTAGTAGTTTTATAACCAGTAGTCGTACAACTTTAACATGATGTATTAATGTGTGATGCTCCAACCTTAATAGATCACTGTGATACCTACTAAAACCATTAATATCAGAACATTTTTCTCTAATGAAAAATTGAGTATATTTAACATTTTGTCGAATTACAAATGATTCATTTATTGTTGATTTTTTTTCTTTAAAAACATATACTCATTAATTCAAACAATTTTCCAGGGCACCCAATTTTTTTTTTTTATTATTCTCCTCCCCCCCCCACCATTGATTTAATATACATACTTTTTCTATATAATAGGTCCAATCTATTACCATGATTTATTTAAATGTTTTTCTAACATGTTATTTAGGTTATTTAGGCAGTCAGTCTAACAATACATAAAAATGTAAACACATAATATAATTAAAAAAGAGTATTGACCATTATTGACATTAGGCATATAGTCAATATAATGAAAAATACAACTCTGTATCTTAGTTTAGACTGTAAATAATTATATAAATAAAGTATTTAAAAAGAAAAGATTTACAAAATTATGATAATCTTAATTTATTGATTTTTATTTTTATTTTATAGAATTAAAAACACATGTCTTGCAAATTATACAAAAGATGATATATTTGATTGTTGGTTCTATCAAAATAAATCATGGTCTGATTTAGTTTCAATTCCAGAAAACAAAAATAATAATTGTAAAATTATATCCTCATCTACTAATCCCATTTCTCAAGTCGCAAGGTATGTATAGTTTTTATATTAAATATCGGTTATTGTTTTAATCCCGAGATACACACATACGCAGTAAACTCTGGTATTTCTATTTGTAATCTGATATATCCTATTATCCGGTTAGGTATTTTTTTTTTTTTATTTTTTTTTTTTTTTTTTTTTTTATCATAAAACTATTTTTGTAGTCAATAAAACAAATCGAGGCATTCGTGTAGCAGGTGATCTACCGCAGAGGAGTGATCTGCGAATTCAGGACGAGTGATCTACGTTTTAATAGTATAAAAACACATTATATTTTTTTATTACGAGTACGTCATATTATACAAATATTCGTTAAATATAAAAATAAAAAATAATTAGCTAAATATAATAATAATTTCAATTACAGTAAATGTTTTTAATATCATTTAAAAATTTAAAAAAAAGTATTTTCAACATTAATTGATCTCCACCATGCTTCAATCAGATGTCGAGGTAAAAGTTCCGATGTAGTGCCATGCATTTTTCGAAGTATTTTCATTTTCAGATGTGACCAAACGCATTCTATTGTCTGGGTGTTGGCTGCTGTTAGTGGGTCGACAAAGTTTTTAGAATGGTTTACAGTCAAGTGATTATAACCTGTATTTTGTAAAATTGTATATGGTTTCCATTCATCTGACATTATTGTTGTTCCTGGGAGTATTTCTTTTTCAATAATTGGAATAAGTGTAGCTCTATCTCGACGTTCAACAACAAAAAAACGTTTTTCAAGAAAACCATCATGCCGCCAACACATTCCAAAAACCCTAGGTCCTTCTACTCGTTTGCCATAATTTCTATTCCTGTTATTAGGAGGAATATTTTCAGAATCAGAATCAGAACTATCGTCGTCCGTCAAATTTGCACCTCTATGATCACCCAGTAGAATCCTGCCTCTATTATATTTTCTTTTCCCTCGTAGTAATGACTCGTCAATTTGAACACATTCATTAGGTCCACCCATAGGTTTCCGATTTTCATAAATAGTACAACACACATCGCGGCATAAATTGTACCAGTCTACCACTGTTTTATTAGAACGTCCTGTAAGCCGACAAACGTTTACAATACTCATGTCTACTGACCAGTAAAAAACTAACTCTAAAATTTGTCCCAGCGACAATTTAGAATTACATTTGTTATTCAAATCCGTATAAGTAAAAAATTTATTGTCTTGACGCAGAGACTGGAATGTTTGGCATCCTTTTTTAACGCATCTTAAACTTTGGTACTCACGTTGTTCACCAGAAGCCAGTCGTTTTTTTCTGATCACAATTTTTGTTTCGGAATCACATTTTTTACAATTTGGTGTTTCACTGTCATTCGGAAGTAAATTGTGAAGTTGTAAAAAATTTACAGTTGATTTTTCATCAGCAATTATTTTATAAAATTCAAACGCACGCATTATAGACAATCTCCGACCAACGAACAATTTGAAACTAACCTATCTAGCAACATTGCTAATGACTCGTAGTCATATTGTAAATGTCATTAATCGTTATCGCAATACTGTCCCACTGCGGTCTGCGATAATGTGCGAATAATAATAGTATAATATAATATAATAATTGTAGATCACCAATTACACCTTGTAAACTACGGTAGATCACCTGATACACCTAAAAAGAGGTAGTAGATCACCTGCTACACGAATGCCCAAATCGATTAAATTCTATTAACCAATTATGTTAGATAGATTAAGTTAACATGAATGTATTTTAGCCGTGTGTATGGTTTAGCTAAGTTCTACTATGTCTCCTTTCACTCCAAATTAATCCAACTCAACTATCCATTAATAAAACACCTATTTTTTCTTAATCTCCATAGATGTCTTAAACACTTCTAGCCTAGAGATCTCCTAATTTAATCTGTCGAGTGGCACTACTGAGTGCCTTCCCCTATTTGTCAATCTCGCTATATAAATATCTATATAAAACTTACTTATTGTACAGAAATGTTATATAGACTATAATTATATTTTTAATATAAAAAAAAAATCTGTGTGTATTGTATAATAGTTAGTATCTACATAAATTATAGGCTGCTGCCAAGGTACAATTTTTAAATCAGACATTATTTAAGTTATAATAGATATATATTTAATATTTAACTTATTTAAGAGGTATTAAAAGCCAGAGAGATTCTCATTTGTATTATTTTGAAAACATAGTAGGGAGCAGATAGCCTGAAGGATCTACTGGGAATTCTAAAATTAACCTCGTGGCCCTATCGATGCTGTGTATAAAAAAATTTATCCATCCCATGTTCCTGCCACCAAAAAGAAAGGTATTGTCAAAAAATGACCGTGTTATTGAATCATTAAAAAAAAATTTAACTAAATATGGTTTTAATCCATAAGTATTATTACATATTATTATTAAAATAAATTAATTTTAATTTAGATAGCATACTTTGAATGTATTTTATAACTGTTTGTTTGCACTCTGTTTTATCTGATTGTCAAGATATGCTTAAAATAAAATTGTCATATTTTTAATGAATTTAAAAATATTTTTCTTTAAGTAATCTGTTTTCATATTTATTGTAGATTATTAATTTTAAATAGTATCAAGCAGGTAGATACAGATTATTATTATTTTTGATTATTCGGATTATATTAGGCTAGATAATACAATTTCAATTTTTTGTTTATTGTTATTTTCGTCTTATTATTTTCAAGTGATCTTCCAGTTAGATATATGCATCTTATTAAAATAAAAGTTAATCTCACTACATATATTAATGAAAATTAAAAATGTTCATAACTCAATGATTTAAATTTTACTCATATATTATTTTAGTTCTAGATCTAACGCTGATTCTAATGATACTATGTTGTCTAACAATTTACAGAAGACTAATTTAAAAAAGTAAATATTATACATCTATTTATCATGATATATAATTTATATTTTGTTTAAACCATTTTTGTGAAGCACAAGAATGCCTTATTCACATAAAGAAGAGATGAATATTGTTAATTACATAATCAAAAACAATTATGCTTTCAATGTCACCGGAGTAACAATGTGGCAACGTATGGAACATGCCAAAGTAAGCTAATAAAATTAATTGATGTTATAACTCAAGGTTTAACTAATTCTCAAAAAATATTTACACAATTCTTCAAATACTCTATTCTTAATACAATTCAAAATCTAAATCCACTCTTCTGTTAAATATTTGAATATTTAATAGTACAACATCAAACAAAAATAATTTGTACTATCATATTTTTTTGTAATTAGTAAAATAAATCATATTTCTCCATTTTATAGGTATGTAAACATCGTACATGGCAATCTATGAAAGAAAGGTATTTAAAACACATTAAATATGATTTAAATTCAGGAAATCATAGATTCCCATTTCTTTCACCAAATGATTTGAAACTATTGCGACAAGGGTTTGTACCTATTTTATTTTATTTTTTTTATACTTATATATATATATATATATAATGTAATGAAAATAATTTTTATTAATTTATATATTTTAGTTTAAATATTGAAAAATTAAATAAGTATGATAAAGAAGCAATAAAATCTCGATTCAATGAAGAACGAAATGAAGATTATAATTCAGATAGTTCCTAATATATAACCTAACTATGTAATCTGATATTCCATTAATTTGGTTCTATTATACTTATAAAAAAAAGGGTTTGTCTGTTTTTTAGTACTTAAGATTTTTTTAACACATTTTTTATTTTAATTTTTTATTTTAAAGCATACAATTTGTAAATAAATTATTATAATAAGTACGCATGCGGAAATATATAATATAGCTTGACATCAACATGATAAAAGCAGCTACCCAATGGCGACACTTTATGACATGATTAGGTTGAATTTAAATTTATCTTATATATTTAGCTAATTGATATTGAAGTCTCTACATCACTTTTTCTTCAGTCGACGAGGAGGGTTATCAGGAATGGTGTCGAAATCAAGGGCAGAGATTAGTGGATTGGAGTGGTTTGACAGTCAGGAGCGGAAACGTTTATAAAGGGTTATTGCAGTTTCTTCTATCGTATTAATTTTTAAATCTGTATATTAGTAACGTAATATGGGGCATTAGTGATTAACCGGAGGGTAGTGGATTGGAAGGTTTGAATTTTATTTGTGTTCGGTTTTTTGGCCACGTCATTTTAATACATTTAACATTTTTATAACTATTGAAAAAATAAAATAAATAAAAATAATAATTGTAAAATTATATCCTCATCTATTAATCCCATTTCTCAAGTCACAAGGAATGTATAGTTTTTGTATTGAATATCGGTTATAGTTTTAATGCCGAGATACGCACATGTAGTAAACTCATGTATTTCAACCATGTAATTTGATATATCCAATAATTTGGCTTTATTTTACTTATCAAAAAAAAAAAAGGTTTTCTGTTTTGTTTTACTTAAGCTTTTTTAACACTTACTAAATTTTAACAATTCAATATATTCTATATAGGTAGAGTATATAGAGTATATACCTACTCGTATCATTATTATTAGTAGCGTAGCCATGATTTCTATGGGAGAAAGACATTAAAAAACACATAAAAATTTAATTTCTATTGTTATTATTTGAGATAACTTTCATAGATATTATTATTTGATTTAGTTATATAATATTAAAGTTAAAAGTTAAAAATATTATAAACCGCTAATATAAATATAATGGCAACAGACGCATAACAAAACAATAACATAAAAAACACATCAAGCAAATTAATAAGTACGTAAACGTTCTTCGATAATATTGATTTTTATTAAATCTCTCGTTTCTTAACTAAAAGTTTAATACAATAAATATACATTTCAATTATTAAAAACTTTTTATTTATAATATGTCTTTTTCATAATTTTATGATAAAATAATAGCAAAAAAAAAACAGGTAGTTTTTGTTGTAATTTAGAAAAATCAACAATGGTATGCTCGATATATGTATGTACCAATCTATTAGGTATTATATCGTCCAGTAGGTAAATCATGTATCGTGTACCCAGCTGAATATGTTTATATATATAATTAATCTCAATTTGATTTTAAAGCGATTTATCTGTCTACGATTCTTGATGACGTTTACTGCACAGGATTTCAATTTACGCACGATAGGATCCCACGTCATCATTATCTTTTGGCCTTTGGATATAGCCATATTGATATATATTATTATTAATAGGTTAATGATTATGTATATAGTGCTTATATATCTATACATTACAATAATACCGCATTTATATATATAAATATAATGCTGTAGAATACGCGTGTCTTCTATACGACTTATATGTATCTGATATATGTGTATATAATATATTAACACACACCATAATAATAGACAAATAAAAGTGTCACGGTCCCCAGACTTAATCATGACTAATCACGTACAGTATAGGGCCATGATGATGATGGTTTTCGGTTCAAACAGCAATATAAATTTGCAAATTGTGTTTTATTATATCGTTTTAAAATAATGTGTATATGTAATATATATATATGCGTGTATACATTCATATATTTGTGTCTATCCGTTTCTAGGTATCTATATTATATTAAAGGTATAAATAAAAATACGGAATACATTGAGTGTCTGTGGGATTCGTACGGAGCACCTCACCTCACCCCACACAAAAAAATGTTTGAATCTTTATAAAAACTTTATTTTTGCATCATGATAATGTTAAAATGTAATTATGTAGTATATTATCTCATTGTGCAATGAATATAATTGTTGTACCAATGTTTTAGCAAGGTGCGGTAATCGCCGATAAGAGAATTGTTAAAAATATTTTTATTTTCAAATTTTACGAAAAATATTATTTATTAATAATATTATAATGTTTTGCGACACATCTATAGAAGGACTAAAAAGACCACACGTCACACTAAAATGCCGTAGCACAAGAGTTTGGAAATGCTGCCGTATAATATGCCTAATATAGACTAATTAGGTTATATGTAAATATTTAATAGTGTAGATATGCTAATAGGGAGTCTTGGGGACTTAGATGGTAACTTTTTGGCACTAATCATACTGCAGTAGCATCTTTATTTTAATATTATTTTACGTTATTCTTTGAATAGTTGCGTCTGGTGACTGAATTTCGAAATGTGGATAAATAACTAATTGAAACCGTTGTGAGAGTGTTTGTTTTTTGTATTATTATTCAGTAGTATTAGTGTAGAAATTCTGTGTCTTTTACACTTTGTTAATGAATATTTTTGTTAAATGTTTATGCGTTATTACTACAAATAATAAGTATTAACAATACATTAAATAAAGAAATATAATATAATGTAAGTATATTGTGTTGTACAAGCATTCAGGAAGGCCGAGTTTTCACGTTAAACTATACAATTTTAGAAAATGAAAATTTTTTGAAATTTTAGTTGACGACCAGAAGTGTTGTGGATGGCCAAGAGGATCTAGGAAAGAATATCACGTCATAAGTATTTTATGTACGTTAATAATTATTGTTAAAAAAAGTGTGTATTATTTTTAGAGGTATTTAGAATACAAACCTATTAACATTAATAGTAATTAGATTTAATTTGAAAAAAATTGTATTTTCTATTTTACTGTATAATAACATATAGTTAATCAGTAGGAACAATTCCATACGGCGTGTTAGATAGGCAATTTAGCTACGTTAATGCCTCAAGAACACATTTTATTTTAATTGATATTTTGTAATATTATATCATAATTTTTTTTATTTTATTTTTTTAATATAATTTATTATCTACACGTTGATCGATAACAAAACATTAAGTGTAATAATATTTAAAAAATAATAAAATTAGTATGATAATTGAGAATATGCAAACTATATAGATATATTGATCCATTTTCATTATGCCTAGTCTTTGGATAGTTGTATTTTTCATTGATTAATTAAAAAAGACATATTAGAAAATTTAATATATTTAAAAAAACTTAAATTAAAGTTTGGTTATTTATTAATCATTAATTATTATTCATGATATAAGCACTGATAACTTTTTTTTTTCGTAAAAATAGAAATAATTTGAACAGGATTCAATTAGTATTGAGACATGGACTAAATTATTAGTATAATAGTATAAGTATTAGTTTTAGTACTTACGAAAAACTACCAAAGATTCAATTTCTTTTGAAAGGTTTTATTAAAACTCAATTCGTATGCAGTCACTTAGTATATTATAGTTAATCTGATGCATACTCGCTAAGAATCGTTTTTAATTTGCAATATAACGATTTATTATAATTAAATTAAATTTCAACACATATCATGCAGATCTACTTAATGTCAAAGAACAGTTAAAACCTACTGTATAGTAGAGTCAAGCACATATAATGAATAAAATGTGTTCATGGAGTTTATGAGTAAAAGATTTTTAATGTTAATAAACGAAATATAATTAATTTATCGTTTTAAGATTATCAGAAAATTTCTGACATTAATCTATGTGGAAAAAAAAATGTCTAAATAAAATTTTTATTTGTGGGGAGAGGTGGTAAAACCCCTACAACCACTATACAATTTCTTGAGTAGAGCGATAACCTACTTGTCCACTATTTTTTAATATCAGTATAAATTTTTTATTATTTATTCTAAAGCAGAATATTTTTCAGAGTAGGTGCCTATATTCTTTGTCAGTTTGATGTACAAAAATCTAATTCTTGACAAATAGATTCCGGATTATAATTTACTTAACTACTTATCTGAAATTTAATTTTTATTAATCGAAATATAACAAATAATTTATTTTTCAAAAATTTTGTTTTGTAATTACATAAGTTCTAAAATATATTTTTAAAATCGTTTATAGTTTTTTAAATACTGAGTATTTTACGTTAAACAAATCACCTGGTATATTATGTACAATTAATTGTAAAATCACGACAATTACGTATACTCGAAGCTACTTATGTAAAATATTGTATTATTACTAATGCGTAATAATTTAATTTAATTTCCTCTTGGATATATTATTTATTGTACGCACTATTTATTTTATTAATATATATTTTTTCTGATGGTGCATAATAAGATTTATTAATACCTATAGCATATTATTGTTATTATGTTGTTTACTATATGGTCTATATTATAATTGGTATAACATTATTATTTATTATACACAGTCACATCATCATATGTGTTGCATGTTATTAACTCATTTTACCTAGTTAAACATATTTATCATTGAAGTGCGTAGAACGACTATAGGTCATGGTTTTGTTATTGACGCGTTGTTATTGCCAATGTGCAATATCGTTATTTTATACAAATATGTATAAAAATAAGATGTATTTGTATATACTTACAACAACGTGGTTAGTTGTTATAAAAAACAATACGGAACGTGAATCCCCCTGTCAAATGATTTATGTCTGTATATACGACATGCGCCACTCTCGGCAGTGATTGAAAAAGGAGAACTTGATTAATATAGGAATAGCCGTGTATATATATATATATGCATATTTATATATGTTACACAATTCGCATTATTAACATAATTGACATGCTTTTCGTTGGTATTTTATGGATACATCAATCGTATATCACATAAAAACGTGAAATAATAATATGTGATTTGAAGGATTTAAGGGTAGAAAATTTTTCAATTTTTAATCATGGATGTGGGGACGAAAAAAAATGAAACATTATAACGTGATACCACACTGTCTCTTAACATTTTGCAGAATATAATATATAGGTACTACGTTTACATGCACAGCTAAAACTGATTAAACTCAATTTGAATTAGTTAACTCTCGATGTTAAATGCATGTAAACGGCTGTTAATTCTATTTCATATCAATACGGCATGTACCTACCTAAAACGGCTTAGTTAATTTACATTTGAAATGCGCATTAGAAATAACTACGGGTGTACAAGTTGCATGTAAACGGATCAATAGATGCGGATCGGAGTATCAGAGTATGTGATCTAAAGCAATATTTTATAATTTACAGGTAGTTATATATTACTATACAGTGACGTATATAGGTAATACTCTAAAACCAAAATATAAAAATTGAATATCCTTAATCAATAAAAAAAAAATAATATTGTATTTCAGAAAAAATTAAATATCAAAAAAATGTTGGTGGTTATCTTTGGGGAGTATATTTATTGGGGAGGTATATAGTGTAATGATCTTTAAAAAATATTTATACCGGCAAGGCTGGATTTGGGAGATAGTTGAGTGGGGTACAGTTAAGGGATCTCCACAGTTTTATTATTGTTTGATGAAAATATAGAAAAAAGTATTTCATTTAAATGTACACATATTAAATATTTAAACATATTACCTATGTATAATATGGAGTTTAAACTCTGATACTAAAATGGATTCAATAAAATAATAGACATTTTGTATTTCACTTACATACTAAAATAGTAATAGGTATGTAATAGCGATTCATTAAAATCAATAATGAGCGGTATTCTAGAAGAAAGATTATTGTGTTGTTTAGTATGAAAATAAGACTAAGAAAAGTTTCAGACATTTCATTTTAACCATTATATAATATAATTATTAGCCTAAGTCACATTAATATTTGAAAATTTATATTTTTACAACGAAATTTCACATTATTTTTCTATTTATCGCGAGCTCACGATTTATAAAATTTGAATTTTATACACTTGACAAAAAGTACCGTAGTGACCGTAAAATAATAGTAATAAAAATGTATTGATTTCATATTTTTAAAATTTAATATTGCGAAATATGCGTAAAAGTATAAAACACTTCAGAAATTTCTTTTATATTTTCATATAATAAATTATAGTTATATACTTATGTAGGTGTAATATTGTACTAAGATAGTTATGTTATATATCACTCAGACTGACTTGTGGCAATGCTGTCTGGACTATAACGACTGTATTGTCAAGTCTCACTGAAATAATTGCATCGTTTGTCCGATCGCGAGAACATACAGAACAATATATTACTCATGTGGTACTCACGTGTGTACAGAAGCTGTATCATTAAGGTTTATAGTTTCAAAATGAAGACATAGATTGAACGATAAGGAGAGAGAGTATACTTTTCTTTTCGACTAACGTTTTTCCTTTGTAGACAATTCTGATCTCATACTAATTCTCTCTCTATAGTCTATACACTTTTTACTTAGTCAAGGGCATAGCTAGAATTATACGAAAATATACAAATTTAATAGGAGAATATCAACTAAATTCTAGCTCTTTACATTTAAACATAATAAAATTATTTTATTTTACAAAAAAAAAAAAATTCAAAATCAAATCATAAATAATATTATATACCTACACTAATAATAAAGTTATAATTATAGTATAAATTATCTTTTAAAACTTAAATAAAATTATAAAATAGGTAGTAGTAATATAAAAACCATATTATTTGATAGGTATGGATAAAAAATAAATATTTGTGTATAAAATAAATTCGGAGTAAAAATAAGTTTCAGTTGATTTAAAATTGCCTATAGTGGCAGTGGTAGCATAAAAACACAGTTTAATAATTAATTGCTTATTCGAAATTTACGGTTTCTTAAGAGTTTAGAGTAACTGATATAACTACCATAGATTAAGTACAAACTGTTATACCAGATTAATCGAATTATCGAGACTAGAGAATATTGATTGTATTACTTCAAATAATATATTTGTCTTACAAAAATATACTACAGTGTTTCATTATTCATGGAATTTAATTGAATAAAAATAATGGTTAATCGGTGTATATGTCATGTATCTAGTCCAAATACTCCTATTTCGAGTGTGATAGAACTTATCGAAATTATAATACCTAGGTACTATTATTTATTAATCGTTATATTTTAAAATTCGTTCGCATAGACTCAACGACTTAGATTTTTTTTTTAAAAAAGTAAGTAGGTCTAACCCACTAGTGGGTTTAAATGCAGCTGTATTTAATATTTTTATATACAGGCTGAATTTTCTTCAATAATACAGTTATTTAAAATTTGGTTTTTGGCTATATTTAGTCTTTAGACAATATTTTAAAATTATTGAGATTTTTTATACTACTAAAGCAGTGTCCTGTGGAGATACAAACTTTTTGTTTTAAATGAGAACCACCTTATTAAACTGTTAATTTTTAATGTGCCGAAATCAATCAGAAAAAATGTTTACTTGGAATTGTTCTTAAACTCAAATTACGGTAATGCGTAATAAATAAAACTAAAAGACATTTTTTAAAATGAACATCGCAAACAAATGATACAATTAAGTCAATCCGAAGAATAATAACCTGAACAAATAAAAATTTATTGTGTTCTAGTATTTCAACTGATGTTTTTTTCGCGAATAAATTGGAATTGATTGTTTTGTTTTGCCAGAGATGTGACACACCTTTGGGTATTTGCGTACCCATACATATATATAAAAGGATTTGAGAATCCAAAGCGCATTTCTTCAGTTTAATTCACTCACGATCCATTGTATAAAAGTTCGAATCGCTGTCCACTTCGGTTTATTCGTTCCAACATACTGAAAATTACTACAGGCACAATAAACAAAATGTGCACCGTCTGCTATTTTTGGTTTATTGCGTGTTCTCTTTTGATGACAAATGCCAGTATTTTAAATGGTGAGTATTACATTGAAAATTTAAATATTTTTACTGTAACAATGACAAGAAAAATATCGTTTTTTTCCTTTAAAGAATTTGAACATTCTTTGTGACACTTGTAAATCGTTCTATTTGATAACTGATTAGATATTTCATAAATACTTACTGTGAAAAGGTTCGCTTTTACAATTTATTATACATTCCATATATTTTAGATTTAAGGCTGGATAAGGTTTGTAACAATAGTAAAAATAATTTTATGCTTTCATCAGTTTTGTATTGAACATGCATTAAACAATATTTAGAATTAAAAAAAAATATTGATAATATCTTGATACAAGATACAAGCACCAAATTCTGTTTGGATGTTTGGAATGTAATAATTTACTTCTTGTATATCATTATCTTTAATTTTAAAATCTAAAGACACCTACAACTGTAAACTAGAAGTCATTTTCTGCATACTACATGTAGTTGTTTTTATATTAAAGATAGCCAACGTCAATAGTATTTTAAGATAAAAATGCTTTTTACATGAACATTAATTTTTCATAACTTATAATTTGCTTCATTAAATAAATATAATTGAAAAAAAAATAATAAATGAAGTATAAAAAAAAAAATAATAATTTAATATTAATAATATTGTTGATTCTTTTTTTAAATTAATGATGATTAGTTATCATTAATAATATAAAGATCACATTGAAATTTATTTTGTACTTTAGTTTTGAATAATACATTATAAATCGATAGTTAATTTTAAGAGTTTCACATAAACCAATAAAAATAAATTTAAACATTAAAAAAAAATCAAAAGAATGTTGCTTTTATTATTAAAAAATAATAAATTAATGATAGTTCTTATTCTTGCAGTTTATATAGTGATTTCCTATCAAAGATATTTTATTTATAATTTATTAGAAGGACCCAGAACTTGATAATCTAAAAATACATAAAAAGTGCATAAAATAATATAAAAATGTTAAAAAATGACAAGACAAAAAAAGAAAATTAAAAATTAATATTTTATTGTAAAAATTATTAAAATAAACAAATAATGATAATTATTTTTTTTATGATAAAAATCTCGTAAATTGATAAAAATAAAATTATATATTAGATATTCTAAAACTATTATTTTAAATAAAAAAAAAAAAAAAAAAATTATAGTATATACGACTTTTTAATAAAATTTCTTCCTGTCATAAAAATAAATAAATAAATAAAATTATACAAATAATTGAAGGCTGTATAATGTAATATATGTTAGTTTTTTCAGATATTTAATTTAATAATCTGATAATATGTTACTATAAAGTGTAATTTTCAACAAGAAAAAATGTAAATATGTATAAAAAAGCATAAAATGCACCAAAAATAATGAAAATGATTGTAAAGTATAAGACTTCATAAATATGTAAAATCAAAATTGTATCTTTAAATTTTGTATTCCATAAATCAAATTTATGTAATGACGATCAACACATTGGAACAAAATAAAAAAAACAACATATATTATTATAAATGCATCAAATTCCAGGCCTTATTTATTAGTTATAGATAGTATAATAGATAGTTATTGGTATATAGTGCCATAGAAATATACTTTATTTTATTTTAATATCAAAAAATATTTTCTTAACACAGGTATTTACATTGAGTTATTGGTTTTGTTATATCAATATATTTTATGTTTATATAGTCAATAAATAACAATATAAATAATAAATAAAACTTATAAATGCATTTTTGATTGTAATTTAACAGTTAATTTTTCATATTTAAACAAAACTTATGCATAAAGTTTATATTTTGTTTTTAAACGCATATCGTAATACAAATATTGTTGAGTAATTGCCAAATTTTAAAAGAGTTAAATAAAAATTAATATAAATTAATATTTTAATTTGAGACAAACTGTTAACTGTTGTCTTCAAACATTATTTTTAGATTTTTAATTGAAGTTTCAAACTAATATGTTGCGAGTTAAATATTACAAGACAAAAATACTAAAAAGTATTCTATTGAAAACCATCTTATACATTTTTATAAAGTTTGTTATGTTATGTTATGGCAGTGGAAACAATTATTTATACATTTATGATAAATTAATTACATTTTAAGTAATTATTATAGATTAGCAATTGATATCATTTAAAATACTAAGAAAATTAAATGTTAATATTTAATGATGTGACTAGTTGATTTTTTCAAAAATGTTTGGGAATATTAACACAAATTGAAAAGAAAAATAATAAACATTTGTTAATTATTTATAACAAATATAATGAATATATAATAACTATATTTTATTTTAATTTGAACAATATCGAACACAAATAATATAACAAGCAATTTTCACTCAAACTATAGGTATGTACAATACAGAACTATAAAAAAACAATTTATATTACTTGATTTATATTGAAAAGTTTCTTGCTCAATTACTACAGAATTAACATTATAATAAAGAATAGAACACTTAAACGTGTATAATTGGTTAACCAGTGTTTGACCTTTGAATTAACTGATTGAATCTATGAGCAATGATAACTGAAGAATCAAAAAATCTTTTTACACAATTTGAAAGACATGCTTCGGTTTTTGAACCAAGTTTTGCTGATGGTTTATCCACACACTTTTCCCAACACATTTCACTGATCTCTTGTATCTAAAAAAAATTAATTAATGATAATAGAAATGAAGAAGGCAGAGCGTGTGAATAGCTATTTTACTTGAGCATTTAATTGGGCTTTTTGTTGTTCCATCATTATAACTTTTTGTATTTCATCAGCTTTCAATTTGTCGGTACCACCACCTGACGAAGAACCCAAATCAAAATTGTCACCGTTATTACTAAAGAAATCTGCCATTGTAGTAAATATTTTAAGATTAAATTTTTAAATAAATCACTGTCAAGTGTCAATTAAAAAATTTGTAAATTCACGTGCGAACACATACAGGAAAATATTGAATTGTAAAATTGATAAAATGATAGCGTACCGGGCTATAATCATTACATCTTAATTTGTCCCAGTGCTACCAACCACTAAACCTTTTAATTTTATTTTTCTTAAGTCTCATACAAAAATTATTCTATATTATAAATAATAAATGTAACTTAATACTTATAGGGCATAAGTTGTATTATGTAATTAGGTATCAATTTAGTTGATTTGTATTATATGCTGACATGCTGTGTGCCTGTTTTATAAGTTAAATACTTTGTTTTAAATTTTAAAACGATTAATACAAGTTAAGTATTTCTATTACCTAGGTATTTAAAATGTTTGTAAAAGAGTTTAATAGTAAATTTTCAACCGAAAATCCACAGTTAAATACTTGTAAGATTATGACCAATTATCTTGTGTAATATAAAGCCACAAATATGGTAAAACTGAAACTGAAACTGTACTGTAGCAATCGTCGAGGAAAAGTACTAAAAGTTTTCAAGTGTACAAAAATTGCTGCCAAACTACCAAATCGACAATTGTATCGAAAATAAAGTCCATTGTTTACTTTTATGAAGACCGGAAACTAAGTATACTGAATTTCAGTCAAATTATAGAGATAGTGTATCTTTGAACTAGGTAGGTACTGATATTTTAGTTGTTTAAATAATGATATTGACTGAAAGATGTCAAAAAACTATCCGTTACTGGATGCATGTTTGTAGAGATATCAGATATCCTTAATAGTCTATTTAAAAAATTACTGGTTAGCTTGTATAAATTGATGAATACTTGATGTGTGATGCACTGATAAATATTGAAGGATGCTTCCAGTTTATCGATTTGAAAACTGCATTCATACAAGAAGATAAGCAAAAAACTAATGGCAATAACCATAATCAGATAATTTGTGAAAATTATGTTGTGTTTTGGATGTTGGTTAAACAGACTTAAGGTTTTTTATGGTATTGAAAAGAGATCGAGAAACAGTAAATTAAATAATTAAAAATGAGGTACCTATTGAAAAATATATGTATTTATTTATACATATATTTTTTTTTATGTACATCATAAGTAGCCAATCAAATGCTTTGATTTTCAAATTTAATAGTGGTTTTAGATAGTTAATTGGGATTTAGTTTGTGCTTTATAGATATAAAATTAAAAACTTGCCAGTCCTATTTTTATAATCTATAAACAAAGAATTAAAGAAAACGAAACATTTTTTAGGTACACTAAATCAATTTTTGACTAAACTGATTTTTTTATTTCGTTATAATTTTTTTTAAGTTTGAATCCAAGAGTTTCAATAAAAATAATTAAATTTAATACTTAATCTACCAAAATATAGCCCTCCCCAAAGAGTTAAATTCGCTCAATCTCTAGTTATTGCCAAGATTGACTTCCTGAATTCAAATATCATATTTTATGAACTATAATAATATATAATATACCCATAGTAAGTTAGATAAACTATTTTATAGAAATGTGCTTTTTTTCAATATATAACCATAACAAATTGATCCTTACTGTGAACTATAATTATTATAATACAAGGTAGTATAAACGTTAGGTATATGGATATTGGATATAGGTAAGATTACTTTTGGATCACAATGTTCAACTATTGTACGAGAAACTATATAGAAAATTAATATTGATAATAATTAATTAATATAACTTTAATAATTATTTGTATACGATTTCGATTTTGATAAAGAATGTCTAAAATCCTAATACAATTACTTTGACTTGGTTTTATTAACGAAATAGGTAGAAAAGTCATTGAATTATATTTAAATTGCTCTCCCAGCACAAGTTGACGATTTAAAGAGAGCGTTGTTAATTTTATATTATCTGTAATGTAATGACTGTAATAAATTTATCATCATGTATTCGTGTGACAGTACAAAATATCAAGTCTTATACGTTGTTACTATTACATAGACTTACAAGAAGCCCAAAAGTTTATGGAACAGTTGGACTACGATTATTCGGCAGTGGTTGCCGATGCTGCAGCAGCAGCGGCGCAACAGAGGCCCATCTCCGACCTGTTATGGTACGACTATGGCGGAGGCGGTAGCAGCGGTGTTAGCGGTGGTGTGGGGCGGGGAGAAAGCGGTGGCGGTGGAACAAGAGGCGCCAGCTTTTACGGCACCGGATCTCCGGCCACTGGTGTGGCCACGGCCGCGCTGTTCGGAGCCGACAAGCGGGGCGGCACGACCCAATCGAGCAACGGTGGCATATGGTTTGGGCCGCGATTGGGCCGCAGGAAACGTCGCGGCGGGTCGCCGTTTGGCGGCGGCGGCGTCGCGCAGTCGGTGGACGGGAATGCGATCGCGCCGGCCGCTTCGTCGCTGCAGGATCCGTTGGCCGCGGGTTCGACGTCGATGGCGGCAGAGCAGGCCGCCGTCTCAAATTTAATCAACAATATGCCGTGGGTGCTCGTACCGATCATCGATAATTCCTGTGAGTATAGTATAACGGTATTAGGGGATAAAAAACAAATTAACATTGTGTTAAAAAATACGTTTTTCCAATAATTTCCTTTGTTTTTGATTGTCTTGTATCGGTATGATACTGAAATAATACCTACTTTCTGGTCACAGTGATGGACTAAGTGTTAAGAGACCTGGGACGTTAATTTGTCATCTGTATAGCTATTATATGATCTTATACTCCAAATCTTTAAGACCGAAATACTGAAACACCGGAGAGTGGAGATAGTTGTGTTAGACTAAAAGTATTTTATATCTTATCCTCGGATAATTTTTAAGAAAATTACTCCTGAAAAATACTAACGAATTTTATAAATTAAATACAATTCTTGATATTTTGTGGTCAACTAACATATTTTATCTTTAAATCAATTAAATTTATATTAAAATGTATGTATGTGTCTATGTGTGGTCTCACTGAGTAAGTAAAATATTCTATTTAGTGAATTTTCGTCGCATTTATATTCATCAATGGAATAATAATCCTGACGTATATGGTAAGTCTTAGAGGTATATATAATGGTAATGTGATCTACATAGCCATAACGTACTTATGCTTCTTTTCTTTGTTTTTGTTTCACACCCCCAGTTTGATTGATCTCATAAAATAAATTTTGTTATTATATAAGTTATGAACACACCCCTTAACGACTCTCTGGCTACTGCTATATCATGTATACGCATATAGTGTTATATATACTCACTACATGTGTACTTAAGAAGACCGGCTGTCCGCCCACCAATGAATAAATTATATAATCGCTGTTCGACTTAAGAGGATTGTCTTGGTACATACAAATGAGTTATATTCAGTGTTTCTGTTTATCGTATACACGCATTAGTAGTATTATACTAGGAAATATTCATCTGGATGTCAAGTTGAGTTTTAAATAAAATATTATTAATTATTATCTGCACGTCCGGCTAAGAAAAACGAAGAAAACGAAATTCGTGTTTCGTGGTGCCCGCTCACATTTTAATATATCGATTCACAATTATTGAAGCACAAATGTAATGAAAAAAACAATTAAAACTTTATTGTACAGTTATCTTCATAAATGTTTATTAAGTTAATTTATAAAACATACGTATAAAGTGACAATATTTCTTATAATCTTTGAAGTTAGAATTTTGACGAAAATCGTCAAAAGCATAAACATGTATATAATACACATTTATATAAGTAGTATAAATTATACAGCTTGTATAGTAAATTACTCACTACATAAGGTACATTCCTGAAACATATTTTCTATATTCTCTATTTTTTTAAATTGCGTTTTTTGCACCGAAAAATTTTATCTATACAAAATACACGACATAATAATATGCTTGATGTGTGTAAATATAGTTTTTTATATACCTCTAAAATCTAATCAAAATTCAAAGTACATATTATACGGTAGACGTGGACGGGGGTGATATGTATATTGTATGTATGATATTTGTCACAACTCACAAGAAGTAAAAAAAGAAACATTAATTATATCTCATATTTATAATAATCCACACATATTTATTATTATTATATATCAAAATATGCATCAATGTGTCATAATCTATTATACTTAAATATTACTAGAGTTCACAGGATAATCGAAAACTTCAAAAAAATCGAGATAAAATCGTAAGATACGTTATGTGTTTATTAATTACTTACCTAACAGAAAACGCGCGATCCAAAGTTTACAAGTTATATGTCCCAATTCATTTTTGTATCAACACGATAAATATTATAAACTAAAAATAAGTTAACACAATAAAAAAACAGGTTCTGGTGAGTAACATATTACTTACATAATTTATGAGAGGTTACGCCACTGCAGGGCACGCACGTACATCACACGAACTATAAACAATCACTGTACTTTTAACTACTAATTTCATATTTTCATATCGTACATACCTATACGAAGTAAATCGGTAATCTTGATCTCTATCATACTCTCTCCCGTACTATTTTCAGTTAACATGTGTTTATATGTACTTTATATATTATTATGACAAAATGACACAATAATTACAGTTAAAATAATATACGAATAATATTAGAGGTCTGCTGTAGCCGCTGTTTCGTTTGAAATTGTGTCGCAGCGTAGTTATCGCATTTTTTTTTCACCGTAATAACCGATAAACACTCGCCCTCGGCAGACCACGCGTCGTATACATGACATAATACATTAGAAATTGCTGAGTAATTATATCACAATAACGTTAAAACAGTCGTGATAAATTGCCTACCCGATTTCACTGCGAGGGGGCGTGACGCTGGAAACCTCCTGGAAATCGCCATACGCATGGTCTGGCAATACGCGAGCGCCAGACTGCGAAATTAATAATAATAATTATTACTATTACTGTTTCACGCCCCAAACTGCAGAAACAACAAATCGTTATCTTAAATGTAAATAATGCGTTATATGATCGTCTGTGCAGCTGTACCACTGGCTGCAGTATAGATCTGTGAAGTGTTATTTATGCATATATATGGTGATAATCACCCGACTAATTTTTTCTTTTGGTATCGAGGGCGCGTTTTTGTACTAAATCTTGTGTATGGTAGCATAAACATTATTAATGCGTATCAGTATTTTAAAGAATAATTTAAATATTATATAATATGTTATTTTTTGAAAAAGTATTTGAATACGAAAATATTAATATGAAAAAAAGTATTATAAAATTAGTTAACTTATATGAATATATATAATATATATATATAAATATTAAGTATCTAAAACAATTTCATATTCAAAACATAATTAAAATAATTTTATTCGCATAAATACTGTCAAAAACGTTTGTAAAATAATAATGAATCATTAGAATAATCATAACTACATTTACAGTATCATAGCCATCACTGTTTAGAGTGTTTCGACAATGTTGATTATAAAAATATTCATATAACTGTTCACTCTTTGAGATATATAAAATACTTATATGACAAAAATTTTAAAGAAGTAGAAATGTGCTTTAAAAGCATCAAAAAACGTATCAATAAAATGCGCATTTAAATGCAAATTAAAATTATAGTTCCAACGTTGGTTATTAACATTAAATTGGTTATTTTACAATTGTTAAACCGCAATAAAACAATTAATATGTAAATGTTATAAAGTCCTAATGCTGATATTATTTACGTATAAATGATTGTTATTGAACGAGTTTCGTATTTATTTGTTTAAAAATAAGTAGCTATATATAAATTACCTGCACCCATAGCCATACTATTTGTTAAACAAAAAAGTTTTGCACACGATCGTTGTTTCCTATATCGTAATTTTCACATTATATTTTTTAAGTATTTTAATTGCGGAATACATTGAATTTGATGACGCGAAGTGAGGCCTATCTCGACACTCGTCCTCTCGGGGTGGATGGGTGGGTGGATAGATGATCGAAACTGGTGTGGGGCTCTACTTTTTAGTAAAAAAAAAAAAGATAAAGAAAAATAATGTACTTACGTTTTCGCTTTATTCCCGACAGTATACAATCAGATTCAAATGAAGCAGAACGCGAGGAACGGCAGATCGTCGGAGGAGGACGACGACGACGACGCGGCGTCGCGGTCGCGGCATACGGCCCGGTCGCCGCCGTACTCGCCACCGTTCTCGCCGCGTCTCGGTCGACAGGCGATCATGAACCAGCCTCAGGTGCCCAGGCTTGGCCGCGAAACGTTGCTGTACCGGCGGGACGCCAGAAACGCGTTGTACCAGCAGTCGAACGCGACGCTGCTCAGACAACAGCGACAGCAACAGCAACAACAACAGCTGCAGGCCTCGTCACTGCGAGCGGCCACCGAATCGGCGGCGGCGCGACATCAGGCCGTGTAGACGATTTCCGCGGGCCGCACGACGCGCTGCTTTGAACCGTACGATGGGACAAGGACGGAACTCGCACGTTCATTAAATAATATATTATATGATAATATTATGATTTAGTGTAGTCAGTATTTTTCGTAGTCTAATAAAAACGATAACGACAGTTATAATTATTGTTGATATGAATCCGTTTTAATGGTTATTTATGACTGTTACTATCACGGCAAATTTGAGGCCATCTTTAGAAATATTTTTTGAGGCCGACTGCAAAAACGTCGGCGAAGCCTTTAATAAGTAATAACACACATTTATATATTGCCTTTAAAATTCCTACATTTTTTTATTGTTCAGATATATATATAATATATGTTATATCAACTGATTTTATAATCGAATTCAGAAGAAATGTCCGTCTCGTTCGGTGTATAAGTAAAATCAGGCTCGTAGCTAGGAATTTCAAAGGGTGGGGGGGGGGGGGTTATTTAAAATTAATTGAAAAATTATCTCATAACATTAATAACTTTACCTACACTTTATTTTACAGACGCATTACAAGTGAATAGATGGTTAGTGAGAAATAATTATTATGGATTACGAGAAAAAATTTAAATATTATTATTATTAATAAAAACAAAATGTTATTTTTAAATTAGGTAACTTAATGCGTCGATTTTTTAAAGCTAGTGTATCTATTATTTCGTTTGTGGTTACGACTAAATCTCGATGAATATTCATAAATTGCGAGCCGTTCAAACGATTTTTACCAGTTGTGTTTCTCAGATATGTTTTCAAGCGTCGTAATGAGGAAAAATATTTTTCACCGCTTGCAGTTATTACTGGTTAAGTAGTTAATATTTGTAAAAATCGAAAAATAGTAGGAAATATTTAATGTCAGGTCCCGGCTTTAGTGCTTTACATCATTGTTATCGTTATATACATTTTGTTTTGATAAATATAATGCGTATATACGATATTTATAAGACATTAGTATACCACGGCTGAAGGGGTGTTATAACACCTGTAACCTCCCTCCCACCCGACTAAAGACCACAGTATAAATGGCGAATAAATGTATAATGTTTGAATTACATTAAAACAGCCATAATAACAGTTATTATGTGAACGAGTACCGTATGACACTTCCTTTCAAAAAGCAAAGTCATGTAATAATTCGGTCACAGAATTTTTCTCATTTCAGGTCTGGAATTATATTCATGACTGAACTGATACGTCAATAGTCGGGTCCAATAAAACAGTTGTATACTTTATTTTGGATATTGTCCGTTGCAATTATCTTATTTTATACACGTCATCTATTTTCAACGATATGAAATGACCAAAGTGTAATGGCCTATGATGATTGTATTGACATGAATATTCATCATTAATCGTATAAGTCAATCGTTGGTATTCGGCACAGTGAAATGAGCGTTCTCGCAGTCTTGAAACACCGAAAAATGTTGTGTTGTGCTCAAGTATTCATCATATTTACGTTTAGTAACCACGTGTTTACAATCTTTTCCGAAACAATATCAATATGATGATATGATAAAAAGCGATTTAACTCAAATTGAAAATATATTATGAGTAAGAGCATTAATAAATTAAATAACTATAATACCTAATAGATTTACAATATTATAGTCAAAGTCGTTATTGTCTTATGATACATAGTTGAAAAAAATGAAATTATTCTGTAAGTAACTATTTAAATATTTTTTTTCTGGATTTTGTTATAGCAAATTTATGTATTAATTTTTCCACTTCATATCTTTAACCAAATCAAATTCAATACATAATATTGACAAATTAGATATTTTTTCATGGATTAAACATGATCGTAAATAATATTTACGCGTTTCAAGACAGAAAACTATCTTTCACCACTTGCATTTAAAGAAGATAAAGTACAAATAATTCTTAACACTATATCTATATTTGGAAACGATGTTTCTAAAGACGATGTAATAATTAATTTATATAATGAAGCAAATAGTAATTGTCCTTTTATTGGAAAATCTTTTATAATGCTTTTAAATTGTATTAATTATTTTTCAAAATCTGTATCTTATTATAAATTACCATATAGGTAACAAGATTTTTACCTTTTATTCAAATATTGTCCAAGTTCTCATTTTTTAAGTTTAATATAAATACAAATCTATTATTGATTTCAATATATTTTCCATTCTTGAATTTAATGGAATATTAATAGTGCCAATTATCGCTAAAAAAGTTTCATTTTTCATTTTTTCAATCCCAGTGAAATTAATTTTATCTAGGCTCAAATCGTAATTATGATATAATGTTATTTTTGGAGGTTCTGGATGTTAGAGCACAAAAAAAAGGAAAAAAAGGAATTTTTTTTTCGAAAATAGTCCATTGTCGGTTTTTGTCGGGTTTTTTTTAATCAAATATTACGATTTTTAGTTAGTGAATATTATAAAAATCTTTATAATAGGCTAGAATGTTTGATGTACTGTCGCCCTACTTATTCATGTAATAATTTATATAATATTTGAAAATTTTACAATAAAATGCCCTGAAAAATCGTTTTTTAAGAAAACCACGTTTTGTGCGATATCTAGGCGAAGGAATAAGTTTTGAAGTTCGAAACTTCATATACACTATTAGACGAGGTACCAGAACTATGAGGACAAAAAAAGGAAAAATATGCAATATTTTTTTTCTTTTATGGCCCTCAGCCACCTGTTGATTTTTTTTTTTTGTGTTAAAAACCTAGTATTACATCTTTTTTAAAGTATAAGGTGTTTTTAAATGTGTGATGCATGTAATTACGTGTATCGTTTAATACTTATTACAGGAATTAGACAATTTATAATATTATAAGTAGAGTTTTAATGAAAATTAAAAAGTGAATATTGAAATGATTTAAACTCATTTTTAAAAATTTTCTTAAGTATTAAACTAAAAAAAATATTTATAAAAAACCATTGTCATTCTTTCTTTTTCAAATAGGTAGTTTAAATCTTTTGTCGTCTTACAAAATTTACCGCCTGGAGCAAATACTTTTTTTGCACCTGGGTTAACGCGGCCCTGCTTTTTATTACTGTTAGTAGGTGTATAAATATTATTTGTATAACTATTAACGGTTACATTAAGAGTTCTCTAAATTTTAGGAAATCTAAATTAACTTATTGTATTTTTAACAATTAATTTAAATCTTTGTAATGGTTATGCGCTTAAAACTATGTAATATTAATAGAATAGATACTTTTTTTTGTTTATAAAAGATATTTACAATCTGCAAAGGATGAGGGAACATCGTTAACTAGCCTGTGTAGTTGGTGAAAAGAAGAATGTTTCTAAAACCAATTATGCGTTTGGAATAATTTTTTTCTTATTTAATATTGGACAAATTTTTTTTTAAAATGATTTTTTCCAGAATTTTGAAGAAAGTTGAAAGGAGGCTTATTGGTTTGTATGAGGATGGAGCATCGGGAAGCTTGCTAGCTTTGTGTATTAGTATTAGATACTTTCATTTGTAAATGTTTAAAACACGATTTCTAAAATAATTAACACAATTATTCATCTCATAACTATAATTATATGTGTAATCATGTATATATTTAAAACTATTAGAGATGATAATTATTAATCACAATATAAAACGAATAATTACATCGATTAGATACGTGAAAAACACATTACAATTTATAGTGACAACTATAAGGCTTATCTAAATTAATATAAATATATATTCATTTTAACATTTTGTATCTGTATTATTACAAATCATACAATTCGTATTAAAAAAATACTCAAGGATTATGCCTTTAAAAGAAAGAAAATCACAAGATATGCACTGTATTAGCTTTAAATATTTTTTCATAGTATTTTAAAACTAATTTTTATCTTATTTAGTAATAAATCTAATAATAATAGCCCATAAAAAAATAAAAAAATAAAAATAAAACGACAACTTCCAAGCATTACACATTGCCTTTTATAAATTAAATATAGATTATCATGTTATTGTACATAGATAGACACATAAAATATTGTCTAGTCGAGTAGTGATTCGTGCATTATTATTTTTTAATGAGGTCTTATTTAAAAAATGGGGTACGTCTACATATATAAATTTATATGTGTGTGTGTGTTTTGCCGTGCACGCGTGGAACCCTTCAAAACAATATTATTTAGCATAATAATAGCACCATAATATTTATGTACACAGATTACAGAGTGATCCGTTTCACAGCAAGTTGCACTAATTTTTTGGGAAAATATTTTTCCAAATAATTAGCGTTGTGAATTAAGGCTTGGGACTTTTTGTAAGTATGTTTAAAATATTAAAATTTAAAAAAAAAATAGTTAAGTATTTATAAATAAAAAGTCGTTTTTGGTCACTGAATTGTACTATTATTTTAATATCTAATAACTAATAATACTAACATTTTAACAAATATTGCTTTTTTCCTTCAATTATTTTGTAAAGTACTTAGAATTTTAAATTTTGACCTCCGAAAAGTACCAAATAAATTCAATTTTTACTACCTTCTTTTAAGTTGATAATCGAACTATTTTTTTTATTGTAGTCTTCAGGTACAAAAATAAATAAATAAAAAACCGGCATCATCGAAAATCAATACATTTATCATTCCGCTCAGATTCAAAAAGGACCAGTCGTCATACAGAGCGGTTATTGACATAAATGACGAGGAGAGAGATGATGTCATCCCTTCATATATTTTAATAGTTGTTTTTCATAACTTTTCGTCATTATTTATTATTTATTAATAATTATCTATCCCTAAAACATTTTAAAAGTTAATTTTTTATATAACCTGTAGTTCTTATGATGTTTTTTTTCCATAAAAAATTTCTAAATAATTATGTTAAATGAGAGTAATATTATATTATTTTATGTCTATAATGTCTTATTTTTTGAAAATTTAAATTTAACACCGAAGATCAGTAGACCAAATCAATCACCAAAACTATCACCTATATAACATAGTAGCTAAAAATATAAGTTCACAATGTACAAAAATATAGGTAATAAGTAAATCATGAGTATACATACTGTATTATAATACGTCGGCACATTATTGCATAAGTAATTAAATAAAAATATAAAGCATCAAATTAAGTATGTATGTTGTATAATTACACGTGTTTTAAAAATTCACCCCTAGATCGAAAACTCCGTATTTATATTCATAGGTATATTAAATTACAATTTGTCTATTTAATATATAGAATAGTAGTGATGGGCAACGATATCGATAATTCGATACGATATCGATATCGTGACAAATTATCGACATCGATATTATTTTGTATTGTACGATATATCGTTATATCGAAAATAATATTTTTCAAGAAAAATACATGGTATTTACTATTTAGTATTTACTATTTGTAGGTTTTAAGCTATAATAAATAATAATAGGTGTCAGCTGATAACGTTTGGTGTACACTACGCGTGTTCCAGTGAAATGTCAATTATTGTACACTATTAATAATCCATTATAATGTTATCTAAAAAGGAAACAGGTTTTTTTTATATTGCCAACAATGTTATAACTTTTATTGAATATTATATTTAGCTGGCTTTTAAGAGGAATACGGTATAGTACCACACTACCACTGGATATTCCATAATTCACAGTGTAATTTGTGTCGTCGGTGTGATGTAAACGTCCGTTATTTTTCGAACATTTCTAACATCGTATAGTGATTACTGATTAATAATCAAATTATTACGAAAAGTTTTTTTTTTAATTGTTTAGGTAAACATAAAATTATATTTTCGATACGATATCGATATCGTACAAATAACGATATCGCGATAAAATATCGGAAAAATCTGAACGATATCGATACACAAAATTATATCGTTGCCCAACACTATAGAATAGGCAAGATGTAATATAAGTTACGACGCAGTATTAAAGATAAAAATTAAGCTTCCATATAAGCAGTAAATAGGATTAAATAAATTTCCCCCTTCCAAAAAATAAGTTTGCATGACGTACACAAAAAATTGGTGTACAAATATATTTTTTATTTAATGTCATTTTTCAGAAATATGCTAAAGCATTGTCGAGTTTCGAGTCTCACCCTGAATAACTTTAAAAACATGTATCTATTATAATTTATAATATAAAACAATACTTTAAACATATTAAATATTATTAAATTATTATTGTATGAACAATTTTTTTTCAAGAACATGAAAATAACCTTAAAAAGTTAGTGTAAAAATCACTTTGTAAACGTGAGTATATAATAACTTGACTGTTATTATCATATTTTGTTTTTAATAAGCACAAATAGCTGTTCTTCAATATTAAATAGGATGCTGTACGAGTCACGATTTATGACGGTTGGAGCGATTAATAGTATTTACTATTTAATACACCATATCGGATGAAACTTATAAGTTTTATAAATGTTTTAATAATTATCCATATTATATACATATATAATATTTATACTATACCTACTTAAAATGTTAAAATTGAAAGTGAATTTATCGTTATTAATTAACAACATTCAGCTATATACATTTCCAAGTATGTTAAATAAAAAATTAGAAATCAACAAATCGTAATGCAAAATATTGTCACATGTAAAACACATAGAAAATAATATATTATATCATTTAATAATACATTTATATAGGATTAACGTACCTATATTTTCAAATATTTCGATGTATAATATTTACAATTTATATAAATACAATAGTAATGATAATAATATGCATCTCGTTAAATATTTAATATAATATAATGACATCGTATGGTATAGAAATAATTACAAAATATTCAAAAGATTTATTAAAGAAAAAAAACAAATGATAAATATAATATAATATAATATACCTATTATAGTAACATGTCCAATCTTATTTCTCTCGATTATAAAGCGAAACGACGGGAAACGAAACCCTCGTAATATATTCACAGGACTCAATTGCAGCAGTGTTCTAAAAAATGTCTATAATACTCGTATATTGTGTGTTGCCGCGAGGATTGACCCATTGACTTTCTGTTTTTTTTTTTTTTTTTACTTTTATATAAAGACATATTTTGTTCTATATATAATAAACTAGCTACTTTCGTGGCAATTTTGTGGTTTAAATGTGTTGTACACAAAAAACAAAAATAAATAAAAATATGTTTAACTGCAATCTTAGGTATTAATAATAACATGGTTTTTCAGCGCGATGAATCGTTGCAAGAATAAATATTTAATAAACTTATGCCGCATATTGTAGTTTGTGTATGCTTTCATGTATATTGTTATACACATAGTTAGTATACTATGTTTATAACTGATAATTTATTACTTCTAACTACATATACACTTAGGATCGGCAATGGTGATCCTACACGTAGACATAACATTTAATATTTCTGTCTCTACATGATTTGATCATTCTTTAATAACAAAAAAAGTCTCCGAAAAGGCATGCACCAAGCGCGTCGTTACACTTGTTCTTGTTTAAGTTCTAATGCCCAAACGTCTTGTGGCCATCCGGTCCTGCCTTTGCTCCGTTTGTGGTGGTGTTGATGTTCTTGGTGTTGATGGTCATTGGCAGGATTCAAAGGATTTCGGGCGACCATCATCTATGCGATAAAAAATAAATCGTATATTTTAATATTATTATAATATGCACAACATACTAATATAAATTATAAATATCAATATCAATATTGATGAACTTTTGATAATTTAGGAATATCTGCAATATCGATTTCGTTTTACATAACTTTCTTACATCCGTTGTATTAAAGTCTTAAAGTATTAATAATAGTAAAAAAACATGGCTTAAATTTTTATTTCATCAATTCAATTTTCCAGTCAAACGCCTAATTTCAAGAGTACGATTCGGTTTGATAACTTCGACCAATGTTGAAAACTTGAAACAATGTAACATTAGTACATCTCTTTATGAGTGATATACTTACTAAAAATTATATGCATTAATATTTATTATTTAATAATCTGCTGCCGTAGTGTGCGCACATTATTATATTATGTTTATAATAGCCGTCGTCATTATAATAATAAATAGATATCGCCTTCAAAGTGTCAACGTGTCACGTGTCTAACATGTAAATATTATACACATATTACACAATATCATACGGTGCCATCCCAGACAATTCTATTCTATAATAATATAATGGTGATATTATAATATTATTATAACTTATAAGTGTATTGTAGCGTATAAACACGGTTATGGTTTAAAGCTGATTGCTGGTAATCATATAATAAATATATCACTGGGTAATCATAATTTAGGGTTCCGCGATATTGCCGGCGCGCTGTAATATTATATTATTTAATTACATTGGAGCTGGGTCGTGCGCAACAAACGTCGGTCGACTACATTAAAAACGGTAATCGAATTTAGCCGTAATGTGACAAGCCCGTTGATAATAACAGTGGTGTATTAATATATTGTATTGTATGATTTTTTCATCTATTATTGTATAAACAAAGTAACTAATACATAAAATATTATGTATAAAAATACCCGATTAAATCTCTATAACACTGTGTTGTTAAAAACTTATTACAGCTTTAGTTGATATTAAAATAAAAATTCACGCGCGACTTGCATGTTATAGGCGATATATTATTTTGAGAAAATTTTGTCATTTGAAAAAATGTATCCACATTTTTTTAAGTTTGATTTTAGTTTTTTCTCAAGTCGTGATGAGAACCGCGTGACAAAACATTGTTCATAAATTAAAACAACGTTTTTATAGTCAAAAGGGTTCAAATAATTATTTTATAAAAATGTGTTTGTAAATAACCATAATAAATCGTTTCTCGCTACACGAATTTTGAATATTTAAGCTTTAGCTATATTGTAAGTTGAAGATAATTTCATGTTTCAGATAGATTTAATACGTCCGTATAATACGTATATAACATGTATATATTTAAAATATAATGTAGGATTTACGGGGATTTTTTTTTATTATTTACACACAGAAAACATGATATTGTATACGTATTTCACAGAATGTCAAATATTATAGTTCTTTCTCTCAATTTAAATCTTACACAATTATACAAGTAGTTTTATAATTTAAATAGAAATAAACATTTAATTTTTTGTTGATATAAATATTATTTCCACTACAATAATTGAATATCACTTATCACTATATAGTGAACATATAATTTAATCTAACATTTAGTTTTTACTTCAAGTTGTGGCAATAGATCAATTATTCCTATAAATATTAATAATCGTGAATACCTACAATTTTGTTGAACATAAATTCAAAATACACAATATAACATTATATTGGTAAAGACAACTATAATTTGCATTAGATATAATCTCGAGTTATATTGTGTTTCAAAAAATATTTTAACCGAAACATAGACGGAACTATTTTATTATTTTTTAACTATTATTTTATTTTATTAGTGTACCATTTTACAAAATCAGAATACAAAATTTAAAATTTGAAAGCCTATTCCGAAATAACTATGAACATTTCAATAATACTTTAATGTTATATAACGGGTTACCTATACATATAGTCCGACCGAAAACAACACCTAGGTAAAAATAGTCACTGGCAAATACATTTCGCCCCAAAATTTGAAATATAATTTGAGCGGTGATTTAAGCAGTAGGTATTCTTATATTTTGTCGGCATATTTGTTCGACCATGTCGTAAAAAAACGTTTTATATGCTCAATCGTGTGATAGTCAATACAACGTTATGAATTTTAAGCTTTCACGCCTTAAATAACTAATAAGCTTTATAAAAGTAAATGCATCGAAGAAAATTCATCAACGCGTACAACCATTACGTTTATCTTATTTATTGGATTTATGATCTAAATATCGAATAATTGACTGTTGAAAATTGTATTTTCGCCGTTTGATTATACACTTTGTACATTTTTAAAACTGTCTCAGTACACATATATTTGATATTTATTTATACATTTTATCAATTTTCGTGCACCAGATATTAACAACCCCAAAAACGTTTATTGTCATGTACAAACCTGCTGCTGAGGGGTCTTATCGACCTGCACGTGTGACGTCTGCAACGACCGCTTGGACGTGTGTGCGGACAGGTCGGCCTTGAAACCGTCCGTGTCCGGGTCGTCGCTGTCCAGCACGGTCATCAGGTAACCAATGTAGGATGTGGCTAAACGAAGCGTTTTGATTTTCGACAGTTTGGTGTCGGACGGTACGTTGGGTATGCAGTCCCGGAGGTCGGAAAATGCGTTGTTGATGCTCTGCGTCCGCCGCCGTTCCTTCTTGTTGGCCGTGTTCCTGCGCTTAACGATGCGCACCACAGGCACCGCGGCCGGCATCAGAGTGGCCGGTGCAGACTCTGAAGAACTGCACTGTTGCTGCAGAAGATGCTGTTGTTGTTGCAGTTGTTGTCGCCGTCGCAGTTGCAGTCTTTTATCGTTGTCGTCGTTGTCTATTGCGTCGTCGTCGCGGTCGTTGTCGTCGTTGTCGGCGACGACGACGTTGTTGTTGTTATTGTTGTTATTGCCGTTTTGTTGTGCAGAACGATACTGTTAAAAGAAAGCGGTTTAATATAATATTGTTTTTGATATCTGCAGAATTTGGCGATGGGTTGTTAAATAATTCGATTATATTACAACGATCGATCGAAGACACACTGGCTGATTAAAGGTAAGTTATTCATTAACTTATATAGGTACCTAATATATTATATAATATGTTATTATAGTATAGTATATTTATCTCAGTCATGACTTGTACAGTTCATGTATAAATAACTTTATTGATTTTTATGTTTCAGGAGTTGCTATTAAGTTTAGCCCATCGATTTTTTGAGCCTATGATTGGGTCTGAGTACAAAAATCTATTACTTATTGCCTATAAAAAGTAAATATAATTTATGTCTTATGATAAATTTATCGTACAACAATTAGATATCTATACCCTTTCGTTAGTTATAAAGTAAATAATAATATAATATATTAAACAATATTGGAAGCAGACATATTATTATACTATTCATTTAATTTTATGATGTTCTCTCAATATTCAAATAAAAACAATTTTTACATAATATATATAGACTGATAAAACTGCGCTCAATGACGTGGTATTCATATTGGCCCCCCTTCCAATAATTCGAGAGTTGGTTAAATTAATCGTTAAAACTGCAATGAGAATTTTAAATCGTACGTAATAAGAGACAAAAGCTGAACATAAACTTTGGGTCTGCGTGTTCAATATAAATAGAATTCATATTATTTTATGTTCATAAAAAAAAATTTCCACGTACCTAACAAATCGCATCTCAGGCGCTCAAAAACCGTAAATATTAAAAAAAAACTTTTTCACGAAAACTAAACGATAAAGTACAATCTGCTTACAACGAGGAAACGAGTTCTAAAACTTTATTAATTACTTTTTAAGATTTTTGATTTAAAAAAAGTATTCCTTTATTTTAATTATTTTTTTGTGGCATTTCAACTACACGCGTGATGCATTTAGCGCATGTGTGAGTGAGTATACTATTACTTTTATGCATAAATAATAATTAAAACTATTCAGCTAACCGAAAATAGTACGTTTTTTCGAGATGGTTTGCACCTTTTCGGGATCGGATACCGTGTACATATGTATATATGATATATCATTTACAGATATGGTATAGTGTAACACTGCAGCAGTGTGGGATACACTACACGTGTTGGAGTGGGTATAATATGTAGTCATAAATCCAAACCCATTAAATAAAAACCCAAGTCTTACCTAACCCGGAAAGTAAAAAAAAGAATGAGTGGGTAAATTGAAACGGGCCGTATAATATATATACGCATATCATATAGAAATGGGGATTTTGCAATTTATTTTGTTGCCCGACAGTTCCGGTCGCGTAAAAAGCCAAAAGGGACTGATTATACCTAGACAACCAAATATTGTTTATAAACCGGTTAAGTTTTTTTTAGTGTTTTTTTAAATTTAGTATTATTGGATATATTAGAAACTGATGCTTAGTGTTTAAATATTATTTATTATACAAATTTTGTGGATAGAATTCTAACACACATTCACATTATACATTTAGGTAAAATTGATATACCGTAGTATACCTATAGAATATCGATAATGAAAGCTATACAATTCGTTTTTGTGTACTGTGTCATATAGTGTTTCAACGGATTTTAATTTTAATATTATCCATCATGTTTTCATAATATTATCATATATTTAGACACGTGTGACATAAAATTTGAGATATTTTAACTTTGGATTAAATTTGGTTTGGTAAAAATCTTACAATTTTTAAATTCTAATGGTTAATACCACAACCACATATCATATTGTATCTAAACCCAGAAGTATATATACCTATAGTTCAACAAAGTCGAAAGATACCGTAAAAAATAACGATACGGAACATGAAAGAGATGTTCAATAGATTTAAAGTCATATGATTCTATTAAATTGATTATCGTGAATTCGTCGACTTTTTAGTTTTTAACACAAATATATTTTACATAATAATAATCGTTTTCATTTTCGCGTTAAGTTTAACTTTGCACAAAAGTAACTAACTTCAACACTAAACTCAATATCAGTTTTCAGATATGGCAATCATTAAAATAAAGTTAGGTATTGTGAGTCCACGTACAACGTGACATAAAATTAAGCACGTGCATACCTGAGGTGTTAGAGGCTGCAGTCGATCCAGCTGTTGCACGGCGGGCGCGGCGTACGGGTCGTCGTAAGCGACGGCCACTGGGGCGGCCGTTGCTGCGGAATTCATGTCGCAAACGTCGGCCGCGTTGTTGTTGTCGTACGCCACCGGCTTTTCGTCGTAGCCCTGCAAGTGACCGAGCTGATGGTAACCGCTGCCACCGCCGCCACCGCCGCCACCGCCGCCGCCGTCGTAGTAACCGACGTTGTTGCCGTACTGCATCAAAGGTTGTTGCAGCTGCAACTGTTGTTGTTGCTGTTGCTGTTGCTGTTGCTGCTGCTGCTGCTGATGCAGATGATGACCGTAGAGGCCACCGTAATCGCAGTTGGCCACGGCGGAGGCCTGCAACGCGGCTACCGACGATGGCCCGTAATTGTTGTACGTAATATCCTCGTACGACGTGGACTCGTCGTCCACGAACGACGACGAAGACGAAGCGGTGCTACCGATCGGGTGGCCGACGACACAGGTCACTAGCTGCTGCTGTTCCGCGCCCGGCATCCAGTAGGACGCGGCCGACGGAGACAGGTCCTGGACGACGTACCGCCCGTCGGTGGCCACTGCTGACGACGACGACGGCGGCGCAGCTGCCGCGCCGATGGCCGTCATGCATTCTTGTTTGACTGCAACGCCAAAATAATATTACATACAGTGGAACCTCGATAACTCGAATTGGTTGGGGGTGAAAAAAAAATTCGAGTTATCGAAAATTCGACTTACAGAGGTCACACACATGATATGTTACAAAGTATAGGGGCCAACACATTCTTTCGAGTTATCGAAAATTCGACTTACAGAAGTTCGAGTTATCGAGGTTCCACTGTATTTACATCGTTTCGTCCACCGTTATCGTGTATATAATATTATTATAATATGTATTATTATTACTGCAGTGAGTTTAGTTTTTCACGATTGCAATACATTTATGTGCACATGGCACATCATAAACACGTTTATTTATGCGTGGTATATTTTAGTGAAGTTTTTGAACCACTATGTACCTACATTTAATTCTGTATGGGAAACAACTAGATAATAACTATATCAAGTACACTCGATCGTCGGAGACAACTATGGTGTATAACCTTTCTATTAATGATAAGCGATTAGAATAAGAAATTCATATGTTTTGAGAGGTGATTACGATATAATATAAACGACCGTCTACTGTCATAATGTAATAATTGAGGATTTGCACCAGCCTTAACCCGAACCCGTAAAACCGCTAAAAGATCACACCCGAAACTCGCGTTATTTTTTAATTTGCATGTTTCACGCGAATTTTAAATCGATTTTGTAATTAGATTTTCAAAATAATTATTATCAAAGGAATAATTTAAAATAATTTAATGTAATAATAGTATAACAACAACTAAGCACAAATATGCTTGAAATTCTGAAATCTAGTAACTTTTAATTTTTCTTTGGATTTTTCCTAAACTAAACGGTTATTAACGATCGAATGTTTTTCAATTTTTTTATTCCGGTGTTTGAAAATTTACCACATAAAATACATATTCTGAGTGCAAAACCCTGAAAATAACCTTGACATTAACTGTAGTTTTATTCTCTCGATTTTTGATTTTTCTATGAACACTACCCAATATCGTTTGAATATTACCAGTTTAAGATAATATTTTTTACTGTGCTTGCATAATAATGAATTAAATTTATTATATTAATCACGAAGTGTAACCACAATCTCTATATAGCATATATAGAATTCAATTATGTATTTTATAATTTATAATATATAAAATATAATTATTGTTAATATTATTGTATAGTTGTTTATTGTTGTGAATTTTACTATATTCTTTTACAATATTTGATAAATGTAACACATAACTATATTTTTTAGTTGAATCTTCTCAACAAAATATTATTTATGTATAAAAATCTAATATAACTAGGAAGAGTATATATACACATTACACCCAGTATACATGTTATGGGCAAAGTACCTGTATACCTTTTGACATTTTCTACAACGCCCGGGCATTATATAAGATTGCCATCTTATATTGGGCAATAGAGATAATATTTAATAGTAAATTATTGTCAAAATATTAGAACTAGATTAAGTATTGATTATTATTTATAGATTTGGATTAGCTAGTGTGTTTTTTCATTTGTTCTTATCGTTTTTAAAGAAACGTTTTAGAGGTCTAGTTATGCCTATGAAGTTAATTCTCATAAAATTAACTTTTTAGTAACCACGATTCATTTGTGTAGTGTAGTTCAATTGCGTACTAACTTATAATTAAAATATAGGACATTTTAACACAGATTTAAATGATTTGTCAAAAAAAGTTCAAATAATTTATTTTTTACCAAGTAAAAAAATTCCACGGAAGCAGTACATGCAAAAATAAGCGATACAAAAATAAAAAAAATAATTTTATTTTTTAATGATACAAATATTATAACATAAATATATTTTATTCAATATATTTACCCTAACCTAATCGTCCAATATAAGAAGGTCATTTTAAGTAATGCCCACTGTTGTAGAAATGCCCAAATTGTATACTTTTCCCGTAACATATACACCGTCTCTATAGGGCTGAATTAAATTAAATGAGTCCAGTATAGAGATGATACTTAATTACAATTTACGTATATTACACATATATATTTATTGGATTTAAATGTAAATGTTTGGATAATTTAAATTTTTTAAATAAGAATTATTTTAATTATTTTTAATTTGTATGTACCTATACTTACAATAATAATTTTAAAAATCTATATGAATATTAGTATTTAATATATTAAATTGTTTAGTCGTCGAATTTGTTAGTTAAAATAATTTTTTTTATTTTTATATAAGGGTACATCTGTAAAATGACGATGCATTATAATTTATAGGTGTTCAGATAATATTTTTTTATATTTAATATTGACAAAATATATGTCAGTTTTACTATCAGTTTTACTATATATAATATTGAAAATTATACAACATCGTATTCCTAGAGATTATAGGATCGATTGTGTGAATATTTATGTATAAAGTAAAATTACAATGTTTATACTTTATGATCAACGGAATAAACATTTAAACATTTAATATTTCTGGTAGATGTTTGTATTAGATTTTGATAACTATGCTAACATTAACATTCTTAAATTTAGTTAAAACGGTATGTTACACATTGAATGCTAAAAAAAAACAGTTTATTTTTAAAGATGAATCAAAGTTAAGAACTTTTAAATAACTCGCAAAAATGTAGGTACCTATTATACATAGCATTTTTTATTTGTTCAAACGTACGTATATTTTCTGATTAATTAAAAAAAAAATGTAATTACTTACCTGAATAGTTCGGCTGATAATTGTGTCGCGAAGAATAGTTGATTATATCGCTCGTCATGACGCGTAGACGACGATGAACACTGTTTTACACGAAGATACGGGTTATAGACACGCGGAATACTATTTTACCATTGGTTGTCTTTCACAGTAAAATCCACCGAAAATTGGAAAAAAAAAATATTTGGAGTTACTTTGAATTGTATGGTACGATCGAGGTGTACACTCGTCGTTTAGTCGTAACCGAATGTTTCTGCAACAAATAATCCCGTCGATCCCTGGCCAAACGCGGGACACTTGTTTCAGCTCGTACAAGTCCCGCCCATCCGTTTCCAAGGGGCGTTCGTCGATATCTATATATTATATTTTTATACATAATGCCTCACTCACACACACGCACGCTTATACGTACGTTATAGTATTGAAGTCGACTGTAGTCGGTTTAAACGTCATGTCAAAATAATGAAAAATATTAGACAGGGATGACTAATTAGTAATTTTATGACTGCCTAATGCATCTAGAGATTTATAGATATTATAGGATAAAATGTATAATAAATTAATAAATAATAGCTGTTATATACTGCAGTACACTAAATATTCTTTTCATAGTTTTTTCGCTTATTCTTTTCGAGTTATCAGTTATATATATATATATGTGTGTATGTGTCTTTATATTTTTATATTCATTTTGTGAGTACTCTATGATGGAGTATACATGACAATATACAGAGTGATTCTTTAAGGATGATCTACCCCTTTTTTTCAATGATTATGAATTTGATAAAATTCTGATGATTAATTATTAATATTACATAATATATTTTAAATAAAACCAATATACATAGGATTTATAACTTTAATACCTAAATTAAGTTTAATAACTCAAGAAAATTTCAAATTTTAATTCAATTGTATCATCATAAAAAAAAAACTACGGGTAAAAATACCATACTTAAAAATGTACAAATAAAAATAGTTTCTTCTCATTCGAAAAATAAAAAGATTGTTTTTTCAAAAGGAAGCTGTTTCTTAAATAGTATAAAAATATGAATATATGAAAATACGGTTTTTACACTATAATTTTTAAATATAAGAACTATATCTACTTAAATATTCCAAAAAATCACAATTAGAATAAATAAATTATTAAACGACAAAAGATGGTTATAATCAAGGATATTGAATCACTCTGTAGGTATATACATGTAAAATATACTTATAATAAACACAGTCTATCTCTATGATACAATTTTTATTTGATACGACTATACAGTATCCTATAGTTATAAACATAGGTTCTTATGTAATTATATGAGCATAAATACAGCTTAACTGATAGGCCGGAAACTTGCACTTGATTGATGCAGTATTTATTATTCTACTCAATAATAAACAAATTGGTACACGTCATAAATCCACATAATAATACACATTTTTGTAATATTTACATATTCTAATAAAAATTATAGTTGGCTGCTGTGCAGTCACTGAAAAAAGTCTATAATAAAATAAGCTAATAGCTGATATACTTGAATATATGTAGTATACACGTGTACATTTTTAGACGAGCTGCAATATTCCGTGGTATATAACGGGTAAACTCTCATATTATTATAAAATTTATTTATTTATAGACGCGTATAGCATTTAAAAATCTCGTAAATTAAATTCGATTACCTAGAACGATAATTTTAAACTTAAAGATACTACACTATTTTGTAATTACTTATTTTACATCGTGTATATCATCATTTATAATGGTGTTTTACGGTTAGGAAAAAAATCTTCACCATCAAACAATAATTATTCAAATAATAAATGCATCATAAAATACATTATCATTGATGTCGTTGGGCAGAGGTATAAATATATTATATAAATAATAATTCATAGTATTAGTTTTAAACGTGATTTTTGTAACACAAAAATTCTTTTTTCGCTATTGTATATTATTGTTATAACATAATTTTATAAACTTAAACTATGCTTTTTTGCTTTCTACTATAAATTTATATTATACTATTTTTATCATAATATATTATCTTATAACTATAATACCTTAGCTGCAGTATTGTAGAATATCAACCGACGATTAAATTCTGCAACTATATAAAATTTTTTATAATATAATTGTGATTCACTCGCATACACAGTAAAATATCTCAACTTATATATACATATAATATGTATTGTATATTATGGAGAAGAGATATGAAATATAATATGATTTATGAACAATGTTTTTTTTCGTATTTTAGAATTTTATGGTAAATTAATTTTGTATCTTTAGACATTGGTGGAAATCTATTTAAAAGATAAAAAAACTACAATTTTTCACATAAATACATAAATCTAAATCTCCAAAATATTGCCCTCTGTAGTCTGTACCCACCCATATATAATTGTTAACAATTTTTTTATTGAATATTTAAATAATTGCACTGAACTAAATACTTAAAATGAAATAACTACCCAAACTTTTTTTCATTAAATTTTTTTATATTTAATAATATCATATACTTAATAAGTAATAACATATACATTGTAGGTTTATTAAAAAAAAATAAAACTATAACTAAGACGTAAATATTTTTTATTTTATTTTAAACCCGTCGTTCTTAAAAAAATTAAAAATTCATTAAAACTACATTTACTATTAATACTTTTTGTTAAATCTTTTTCTATGAGTAGAATAGAGAGATTTTTAAAACGTTCTATTGTTCTAGTGCATAGAAGTTCTTATCTATGTCATTATTTTTCACATAATAGAAAAAAGATTGCTCACACATTGCCAAGTAATTGGAAGAGTAAATGCTACTTGTAGCATTTAATATAGGTTAGGAAAAATTTCGTTTTTTGTTGTATTTTTTTAAATTTTGAATATTAAAATCACTGTTCATTTTATTTATGCGATTTCTAGCAGTCATTTCTGATTTAATATTTAATCTGTTAATATTCAATGAATCCTAAAGTACAAAATAATATTTTTTCTATTCACTATTCAGATATTGTTTACATTTATTTTAATATACATATAGTTGATAAAAACAAATTTACTTTAAATATAAAAATATTATGTTTGTCATAAATTTTTTTTTCATATATATTTATGAAAATAAAACTTCAACATTTTTATACTTTTAGAATAATTTTAGGGAGGTTGCAGTGTGCTTTTTTTCTGAGAGGAGGGAGGTTAATAACCCAATTTTTTTGCAAATGTGGCTTTAGGTACAGTCTCAACATTCTTAACCTAATATTATTCTTAACATGTCACACATTCACTTGGAAAATGTTAAATGATTCTGCCGATTGTTTAAAATAAATTTTGACGACATAATATTTAATGTTATATTGAGCAGCTATAATTAAATGTGTTTTATCTTTTTTTTTAATTCTTCAGTAATAATTTGTATACAATATATTATATAATAAGGTCTGTCATGTATAACTGACAATAAACATATTATTTGTGTGTACAAGACTATTTATCTATATTAATTATTAACTATACCAAGATAAATGTTCTATTTTTTTTTAAACTAAAATATTAAGTTATTTCTTAGACGAGTTTAAAATTTTGAATAATGAATTATTAAAATAAATATATTAACATGACAATAATAATATATATCAGTAGGAACCTAATATTAATTATTATAGTTAATAAATTCTTTTTTTATATATATTTATAATAACAATAAATAAATTAATATGTTACTTTAATAAATTGTAATGACGTAGTTATAAGACGCGCTCTTATATATTCTTTCCAAAATAGTTGGAGTTATTTCAAGAGTCTAAATTATAATTCATTAATGATATCGCATATAAAATTAAGAATCTCCAAGTAGAATACTAAAAGTTTATTGTACAAATTATTTTAGGTATAGATACGAAAATATATAAAAGTATACATTTCATAATACATAATAATATTATACGGTCAAAAATACTAAATACAATTTTAAATGAGTAGAATGCAGTAACATAGCGGTTACTCCTAAGTGTTAGATCACTATTAAATATTGATCCACTCACATCTTAACTTTAAATATTCATAACTAATAAATTATATTATTATATCATAGAAATCTTCAGAAATAAAATAATGTAAAAAAAAAAAAATGTTTTTTAAGGCGAGAGATATTTTATACTAATATAGAAATCATCTTCTATATAAAATGATAATAATAATATTATAAAAGTGGGTAAAGGCGTCAGCTGTATAAAAATGATTTCCGGTGCGCCGCTTCTGTGCGCAGAATCACGCGGTTTTTATCCGATCAAATCCATTGGCCGGCAACGCATTTCCCCTCGAGTTTCCGACACGTCCATATCAGCCACCCGACTGTTCGGGTTCCGCCTACATGAAAGTTATACTGCTCTCACACATATAACAGACACAAATGAATACGCAAGCGCTAGTTTAAGCATTGTTCATAATATTAGATTAACGACGACGACTTTACAGTTGTTTAAAGTGAACGTACTCTTATTCCTTTATTAATGTAATTTGATTATATTGTATATTATATCGCCTCCGCGCTATTATTATATTATTATTATACGAAATTATACGTCTTAATAACTTATTACGGTTTTTGCATGCCATATTTATAATATAATAATATTTGCGGACGAAAACGAGAAGCAAGCGCCAGAAGAAATAAATCATGTATTATAACATTATATAAGTGTGTATAAAATAAATTTACAAATTTTCTTTTATTTTATGACAAAATATGATGGTAAATGTTTAAATCAAAACGTAATTTTCCTTATTTATACATTATCGTACTGATATTGTATTATGTATTAAATTACAAGAATTGATGTAATGAATATACTCAATGAAAATTATATGTGTAGTTATTATAATAAATTGAGATGACTGGTTTTTTGAGAAAAAGTAGATTGTTGGGACAGTTGAGAAACTGCTTTTATATGATGAATAGGTTATAACATGTATAGGTAAACTATGATTTTTATTAGTATCGATAAAGGATTATCATACAATATACATATTTGTACCACTACGATATTAAGGATGTGTATAAAAATTTAATTTTCTTATTAATTGGAAACTGTATTTTTGTTGAAATATATCTGTTTGGATTTGAATTTTTAATGAAACACATATAATTACTTAAATTACTTTAAATTCGTAATTCATTTGAAATATAATATAATAGGAAGTACCTATATGTATTTGTATGTTCACAGCATTTTTCAGCTATAGAAAATTTAAAAAGTTTAATGCCATGTAAGTGTAACAAAAAATCATAACAATTTAGAAATTGCGTCCTCGCTCAATTTTTTTTTTTTTTTTTTTAAATTGTTTTTAGTTAAGTTATCTTTGTCTGTTGAAACATATATTATGTTTTTGAAAATCTGTTTTTTTTGTGTTACACAAATAAAAAAAAAATGAGTCTGAGTGGGAAATTCCTTCTAATATTATATATTATGTATACCAATCAATGTTTTGATATTTTATAAAATAAATAAAACGGTAATAATAAATAACGATAAAAGTTAGGGTTCACGTAACAAATTTGCCCATGTAATACGCTACGAGGTTCATAAACTATGATAGTACGACTATTATTACGCTAAAGACTACATCCATATGATAATGTAGAAAGAAAATTTGTATTTTTTATTTTTTTATATTAATTGAATAGGATTTTATATGATATTATAATTTTTGTAAATTAATAATATTAATATATTTTTGTATGTTATTATAAGTGACTGGCTTGAATCACAGAATATACGCTAACTTAACCTAACATAACGGAATATAATAAGTATTTAAATTGTCAACACACACTTAATTTCGCATGTCCGTAGATTAATTAAAAACTTTTAAAGCAGATAATTTGTTACTGTCATCATTTTTATTATAAATTAATTATGTATTTTAAACAGTCCTATTTTTTTAGTAATTAACCGTATGTGACTGGTCCATGATAAACATTAGTATGATACACTAAAAACTAAATTTAGAAACCTCTGCTAAAGTGCAAACTAATAATATTCTATTAAAAATAACGCTATTAAATTTGAATAATTATGTATGTATTCACATATAGAGTAAATGGATGATAATATAAAATCGTGTATATCTATTGTTTTAATTTAATAGAATTATTTTAATTAAATTATACAAAGTAAATAATTAACCCAACTAGTAACTAAGTCATATTTCCATATCTATGTATCTAAGTATATCTATTATAACTAAAAACATTAACATATTAATTATTAATAATAATGCATATAGTAATATCTTTCTTGACATAAATTTAACACGTGGTGTTTAATAATATGAACACTGAAAAAAGCAACATTTAAAAAATATGTAAAACATCATTATACAAATCTTTGAACACATCGCACATGGATAGAGATTTTTTGTATAGTAGCTGATACCTATACATTAATATAATTTACGTAAAAAACCTCTTAAAAAGTTTCGTCAAAAGGATCATCTCAATAGTCTCAACTCTTTCGAACCCCTATTTTAAGAGCAGGTTGTACTCACACTATAGTGTTACCGTTGAGTTCCTTCTATACTGACACAGTACCTACACGTAATATTATGTTATATTAATGTATATATAATATTCTACACTACTCGGGATGACATATTGTTAAAATGTTACGAATGATAAGAACCGCACGTTTCATTATATTTATATGATATATTATATGCAGTCACTTCAAATGTTTTTCTATATATACTTGTATCAATTTAACTGCTGGTTCTTTCGTTGACTTCATTAATTTATCATCTTTCAGCCATCAGTATTCCGGTTTGTTCTGCTTTTTCTATACTTATTCCCATTATAATATCCTTTATCTAAGGCTAAGCCATATGTCGTTTATTTTTCGTATAATATGCTATGTCTGATGCCATTTTAACATATTCTACACGTTCCCTCGCGGTTTTTGTTTGATAATCATATCATAATATTATATACATATGTTTTTGACAAACTATCAAAAAAATTGGCACTCACAATATACTATCACGCATACCTATTAAATAAGTGTCGGCAGCACGAAAATATTTTAAATTTAAAGCAAACATACATTTTGGATATTATAACAATTCCGCCTAATTTTTCACATATTTATGTAGTGTTCTCAAAAATAGATTTACAATTTAGTTGTAAATAAACTAAGCGTTTTTATAATATTTTTAATTTTTAGACCAGCACTATGAAATTTCTTGTTTGTTATAATTAAAATATAGTCATTACTTTAATATCACGCTCGACTACACTGCTTTCTATATATAGTTGTATTAATTAATATATTATTAGGATTTGTATTGTTTTTTGTTTTTTTATTCATATTTTGTTTGTTTGATAGCTATATAGATGACAGCGTTATAAAAAGTAATTTTAAGCCAATCTCATTATACATAATAATAACGGTTAAGTTATGTAAATAACACTCAATACATCGTGTAGATAAGATGGCAAATATCCTACAGCAAGCCTACACGTAAAATATGCTTATAAAATATTACTCGTTGTAGTCTTGCGTGGTGATTTCGCGGGGTGTTAAAGCCGTTTACGAGAACGAATCCGCAGACTGACATCGAGTACCTATATACAATACTATGGTTTTACTGCGATAAATCAAGGTGCCTTCTATCTTAGTAAACGTTACCGCTTTTCAGAAGGTCTTTAAAAGGGCTGTTCGTAGGATCATTGACCGTTTCGTATTACCACACCGCGTGTACACTTAGTGAATAGTGAATTATATGTTTGCGTAATATTATATATATATATATACCTATAAGTAATATACCTACACATAAAATATAAATCCTCACATACAAAGACGACGACAAGTACGTCTCGATGACCCACAGAAATCTTGATGCATGTACTGTAATATATAATATATATATGTGAGCGTGTGTGTAAACATATGAAAAAAAAATAACGAATAAATATTATAAAAATTGGGTCAGACCCTAATGTCAGGCGCCACTATTATATGATATATATATACGGTCGTGTCGTGTATATAAGGTGTATATAGACATACTACGCGAGTGTGCAGTGTCGAAAACCTCTCTGCGGCGCTGCTGCAGCGGCAGCGCGTTGATTAATTTCGAATTTTAATATTTTCCATCTGTGGGGCCGCCCGCCGAAATGTCAACTCGCACAGGGCCCATAATATTTATATATGTCGTATAATATATCGTATTATAATGTACAACTGGCGTCTTATATATAATAATATTGTATATACGCGACGACCTCGATGTGTGGATGCATATGATATGACGTAAATATATATTATGCATATGCGCGGATTTAGGTATATTGTGCATATATTATTTAATGTGCACTATTATTTTTGTTGTTTTTACCGAGAAATCCGGTAAAATGGGATAAATTTTTACGGCCACGGTTCTCTCACGCCAATGGTGGTTTCCACTTTCCACACTACAGACTGCAGTGCTGTACAGGTATATAGACTCAGCTGTGTGTGTTTGAAAGTAAAATATTTTTACTATCCGACGATTGCCGACAGTTGTTGGACTCTAAAATCTTTATTTTCGACATAAGCGCCAATGTCACTGTCTTCCGGTGGTATCCTGGCATAAGGCAAAAAATAAAAAACGAAACGTAAATGTGCAAATGAAAAAGAGCAAAAACAAAATGAGCGAATAAAAATACGATCGAAAATACATCGTTTACGTTTTCGTCTTTAAATATTCTATAATTGCTTGTGTAATAATTATGTGAAACTACAGTGCAATATTTTAGGATTCGTTAAGTCTGCAATAGCAATTTGATACGATTGCGTTAGTGGATATAATTATTATGTAGTTACATAAAATTAATAGTAGCATACGTTCGTTCAATAAAAAAATAAATATATAACATTATGATTCTGCATAATGATATCTCTAATTAAGAGATATGGCTAAAGATTATTACAAAATTCCGACTCTTAAATATTAAAAGACATGGCGTATAATTTTTCATTACAAATATGATAAATAATGTTCATTTTTTTAAATTCAATTTTTTACAATTCGATATTCAGTTTTAATTATATTTTTATTCGGATATTTTGTTTTCTCTTTTTTTCACTCACGCATTTGCGTTCGCCCTTTGGCTTTCAATCTCTTGTCGTTGACTACCTGCCGGCGCGATAAGCTATATATAATCTATGTACAAGTACCCATATGCAGTGGCGCACAGAGGTATTTTGAGAGCACATGCAACTATCCAAAGTTACCCACCCACCCACCCACCCACCCATTTTTTTTATTTAAAAACAAAATGTTATTTTATTGAACGTAATGTAATATTTTAATAAATAACTGTGAAAATTGAATAATAATAAGTGATAGTTAATTTCACCAATAAAAAATTGCCATAGACGCATACAAAATTATTTGAAGTTCGTAGATCAAACAGTCAACAGACGAACAACACAAATTCACTAAAATATCTAGTGGAAAGTGTGGAATACCGAATACTGGAATTTACTAACCGATTATCGGTCATAATAATTAATAATTATCGTGAAGCCAATGGATAGGCCGGGTAGGGTGGTTGCTGGCTAGTTATATTGAGGGAACAGGGAAACACATTTCTAAAAATAAATACCTAATATACGCTGTTATTGGTATCTTATCACCATGTAGCAATACCCGTATTGTTATTTTGATTTGTATACAAAAATATAATAATTCATAATATTAAATATACGAGCGTATCAGCTAAACAGCGTACAACATTAATATTCGAATATTGTATTATTCTTGATTCAGATGATTTTTCTATTACTTTATCATTTAATATGTTGTAACTTGTAACTATAAGTAACTTGTAACATCATATGAGTTGTCGTGTAGCATTGTTATACTTTACTCCTATACTTTATTTAGGTACCTATAACCATAGGGACTAGGGACTATACCTATCCACCCACCTACCCACCTACCCATCACGAAAGCACATGCAGTTGCACCCCTTGCTAACCTGTCTGGGCGCCACTGCCCATATGATATATTATTTAATACCAATTATTATCATTATATTAGGTTAGAAAATTAAAATCGCTTCGATGTTTTTCGTTGACTACAGCTGACTATGCGGTATTTTTTTTTTATTTATTTTTTTTTTTTACTGAAAACGGTTATTACGATAATATTCATCTGTATTAATTTTGTGTATACAATATTATTTTTACGATTTAGTTATTACTATAATAAAATATTTTTAACTCAATAAACATGTCACATAACACCTTTTGCCTTCTGGTCTTCAATTTTGTCGCTGCAGCAGCCGTATATAAAAGTGCTCAGGCAATAGACATCTAATAAAAACACTACCATTATGCCGTATTTTACGGTATCGAATTTACAAACGTATATAGAATATAGTTTATATACCATATGCAGCAATATAACTCCATTCGCAATGTACATTTTGTTCTCGTATAGGTATAGATACATCAGCTATGCTCTTACTGTAAGTTTTTAGTAATAAATAAAAAAATAATTTTAGGTCCAACGTTATTTATGAGATCTTTTCGCGGATAATTAACGTCACGAAGCGTTCTGCTGAAATAAATATTTACAAAAACGAAAATGGATTAAATACTTATGTTGGCGAATAATTTAGAAAACTGTAATTGTTTGATACATACTATTATTGATCTAATATTGATTATCGTTTTTTATTATTTAATATTTTCAAGGTTCTCAATTTTAAAAACTAATAACTTATAAATAAAGCTAAAATTTGCATGCAATATAAAATAACAAAATCTAATTTTAATTTTGTTGAAATAAGTAATAGGTACATACAGTTTTAAATTTGTTCCTTTTAAGACAAAACCACTGATATTATGAAACTGAAATTAGGAACATAATATGACATGATTTCATTCGAATTCCGTTTAAATATACTGTAATAGACATGCCTTTTTTTTGTGTTTATACAGTTAAAATATGTTAACTTTAAATACCTATAAAAAAAATATAAAAAATAAAAAATATAGTATGTGTATCAATATGAGTCAATTATTGAAATTTTGTTGTTATGAAATTACAAACTATAAACGTAAAAAGATATTACAAAACAATAATATATCATCAGTATATACAAATCCTAGTCTACTTATAAAGTTACTTATAGAAATACCACATACATATGATAGATCTATTAACAGTATTAATATGTATTTAGTAGGTATTATTGTACTCATAATTCATCTTTAATTACATTTATATGTATACTCCATAACACAAAATATAAGACATAACCCTTAGCTATAGCCTATTTGGCTACATTATCTGCTGTGTTCTATTTGTCGCTTCTCAATATTTTGTGCAAAGCAAATAATTTTGAATAAAGTGCAAAATATTGTAAACAATTTAAAATAAATGAACCCAACTGCATTGTTTTATAATTTTTACAATATCTATACCTATGTATAGTATTATTGCTTTGTAAGAATATTCTTTTTATTATTGTTCCTATTTATACTATAAAATTTATTAATTTAAATACATAAATAATTATAATAATTTTTTTTTTAATAAATATACATCATAAGATTAGGTACAAACATCTAGTCAAATAATCTACGCAAATTTCACAAATTCAAATCTGATTTTTTCCTCTACTTCGTATATTTTTTAATTTCATAAAAATTATAATTCTTTTGAATTCAATTTCATTTTCTAGATCTTAATATCTCTACACGTCTTTAAACTAGCGAACCAATCACAGTATACCCTTTTAAAAAAAGGTTCTTTGTAGCCCAATTCTCGGTCGCCCAGAAATTTAAAATCTTTTTTTTTTTTTGAAAGTTTAGGTTAAGATTTTCTATTTGGTGAATAAAATAAATTACATCTTTAGAATATGAAATTTAAAATGGATATCTTTCAAAAAATAAAAATAAATGGTAAAAAATACTTTTTTAATTTTGTTTTATTATGTCTTTAAACTATTTAAAATAATATACCTTTTAAGTAGCGGTTTGAAGAATCCGTGTATATTAATCATTTAATTAAGATGTCGGTACAAATATTTGATATCGGTGAGAAAATTTAACAGTGATTTCGCGTCGTGTTATAGTGTTATAATTCTATTCAATGAAAAAAAAAAAATATTATTATTACAGGATATTACGTAGACGTCCACTGTCATTGTCTATATCACAGGCTGCGTGTATGGTGCGCTTATAAAAGAAACGAAAAACCCTTAATTTGTTTTTTTAAGGTCAACAAGTGTGGGTGCGGGTGCGGGAGACTTGTATTCGTTTTAAGATCCCGCCGAGTAAATATACAGCACACTTGCATAAACGTACGACGCACACTAAACACTAACTTATTTTATAAAAGATACCTTATATAGGGTATAACACACATAGCATAGTATAACACTATATAGTAGATACGAAATGTGGTTAATGGCTATAATAGTATTTAACAAATGGGTTTAAATATTAACACTGATGACGATTTTTTAAGAGAAAAAACTACAGAAATTATGTGACGTGAAATCATTCATAATTATCGTAGTCTTCTGACATGAGGCAGTAGAAAGCCGAGGACGGTAGTCTGTATAGACTAGGTATATATCGTATGTGGTACATAAAATTGACTTGGGGTTTTTCTAAACTATTCCTTTCCCTTCTTCCCTTCTTCCATTCATATACACACGTGTACGCGTGATCCCTATTTGGGTCCGGTCGGCACCCATCGCGTGTACACTATTATATCAATATACAATATGTATAAATTGTGTACTTTGTCGGCGTGTCCGTTATCATTTTTTTATTTACGTAACGTCGAGACGAGGGAAACACGAATCCCGTGAGCCCCCACGTCACTGTCCCGTATACATATGTGAATAATATTATAGTTGCAATATATATATATATATTATACATATTATAGTATAATGATGTTTGACGTACATACTATTTATCTGTACACCACGGTGGCGTGAGACTATATGTGTATCGAAATCGTTCCAATCAACCCTGATTTATTAGGTATGTTGTTGTTTTTTTTTTGCCTTGCTGTAATTTTTTTTACCCATTACCACAAAACACGTGTTCCGAAAGACACAAAGTGCCGCTGTAAAAATACGACAACATAATATATTATAATACTGTTCAGCAATCTCAAAGTATATTATATGTATTTTACAAAAATTAGGATATCAAGACCTAAAAGCAGCATTACATTTTAAAAACTGTATATAATCCTGAAATGAAAAATTTTAATGATATATTATCGTTATCACTCATCATAAATCGTAAAATAAATGCTTATAAATTTGATAATAATCAAATAAGTAACGTTAACTATGAATAGATGTTAACAATGAAATGTGCTATGTGTGTCATGTATACGCAGTGCGTTAGATTAATATTTAATTGATATAAATCGGTATGACAACATGTAAGACTCTTAAATAGATACTCACACAAGTGCCTTAATTTCATACAAAAATAAAATAATTGAATATTACATATCACGATGACGAGTTTTATAGTATCATATATAAACGAGTATCGTATATATATGTTATGTAAAATTTTATTTTTACTTTAATGTATGCATCGTGTTTTTAAACAGTATTTTCTTATATTTACATGCAATTATGTATTTTATGATTTTTTTTTAAGAGAATACAAACTTGAATTAAAGCATAAATTAAAATTTTGACTAAAAACTTGTCAAGTAGACCATGAAGATAAATTTACATTGTGCTTATAGTACATAACGTATTTATTATATTTTATGCTCTATTATTTTTAAGTTACGTCATACATAGTTTTAAATAAGGAACAGAAAAAAATACTCAATAAATACACATTAAAAAAGTAGATTGTATTACAATTATACTATAATAAAAAAAATATTATTCGTAGTGTTCATACAATGTATATTTTCGTTTCGTTAATTAAATATTGTAGTATGTCTCGATATAATATTATTGTGACTGCCAACATCGATCGACTTTTACAGACGATTATATACGGCGGCGATAGCAGTTTTAATATCATATAAACCGTATTATATATATATAGTGCAGTCGATTAGGTATTATTATTTTAAAAACTGCTTTCAAGTGGATGCATTGGTGAGTAAGGCGTGGAATTTCGAGTGTTTTTAGTCCGTGTGAAAAATGTTGACTTTATTATAACAATATTACTATATACTGTTCCAATACAAAAAGTATTATATTATGCAACCGCTATAAACACGTATAAACGAATTAATATCATATAATGTAGTCTATGTATAGACGGTATTATAATATTACAATATAATTAATACTTTATTAGTTACTATTATAATATATTCAACTATAAATAACTATATTAATTATTAAGTATAATAATCATTAATCAGTAATCACTAAACAGCAGTTTAGACAAAATAGACTTACATTAAAATATATAAAGAGGGGTGAAAGGGAAAATAAAAAGTGACTCATTTGTGTAAAATACCAAAACATATACCTAAATAGTTAACTATGTCCTATTGGTACTTATACTTTATATAATAAAAGGCCCTAGATCAACAATCTAAATGATCGGAGTATGAAAACTAATTTCTTTTATAGAATAATATTCTCGCATCACTGTTCATAAAGATAATAACTTAAACTTCACTGCACAGCATTAATTACATCAGGGATGTCATTTTTGGGGGAGGGGGGATAAGGGTGTGCAGTTAAATTCATTTTAAATACTTGGTTGGCAATTTTCAAGGATCATAAGTAACTATAGGTATGTGGTATCAATGTATTTAAGCATACTAGAATAGAAATAACTCGTAAAAAAGGTTGAAAACAATCAATGTAAAGGAAATCCTTGCAGGTTTTTTTACAACAATTATAAAAATACTGAAAGTACCTATCTATATGATGATATATATGCTCAACATTTTCACAAATGCGTATTGGCCTTATTCAATAACAATATATCAAATAAAAACCAATCAAATAACATAACAAAACATTTAATTGTGTAAATCAATACTATTTTCAATAACTATCCTAATATATTAAATAGATACGCGCAATTTAAGTTCGGAAATTATAAATTATATTATTTTTTTGCGCAACAAAACATAAAACGGACAAATCGTTTTGTCCTTTTCCACAACGAACGGCGTTTTTTACGTTCAACCGTTGTTACTGCAGGATTTAAACATGTGCGCGCACAAACCATTGTTGTTCCGTGTTCAATTTCAGCCAAGACTTACAACGGGATACGTACACTCCAATTCGGTTGCTTTGGTCACATCAAGCGCCATGTGAATATTCGACATTGAACTCCATAATCTTCTAGATGAGCCCACACCAGATATCATTGTAATATTGGGCATTGATTTACATTGTCTTATGAACGACCCGGGAAAATCGCAGCATTCTTTTTCGGATAGATTATTTGGAAGTGGTTTAGCTGAAACCAACAAAATCGCCGAGGCGGCAGCAGCAGACGGCGTTTGGATTTTAACGTCGGACATAATAATATAATATATATTCCGTATGATCTTATATTTTAGTATACTTTAATATATTTTCACGATAAACGTACGATTAATACTTTTTGAACAAAATATGTTATTCGACGTAGGTAGGTTTTATTTGTAATAACAAACTGTGTCACTGCAGAAACGAATATTATGTATTTCAATAACACTAATACAGTATATATATATATATGGTTGTCAATAACAGCAATATATGAAAGTTTTGTTATCGGAAATACATTTTAATTCAAATAATAAAAAATAATAATGCAAATGAATTAAAAATAAATTAGAAAATTATCTAATTACGCTCCCGCACTCTGGGAGCGTTTGAAAAACAGAAGTTTATTTTTTAGTAGAAATAATAAATTTCAATAATTGAAAAAATAGGTTTTTAAAGTTTAAATATACAAAGAAAAAACTTCCAAAAATCAAAATTTAAATAAATTCGTTCTCAGTGAAAAAACGGGTATCAGCATGCTTAGCTTAAAGTTTTTAGATAATTTTAAATTAATTTAACTACATTTAAGTATAAATAATATTTACATATAGAATTTATTTTAACCTAATCTCTTGATGATAGTAAGTTAATAAGTATTTTTTTAAATATTGGTTTCATATAATTATTTAATTATGTAAAACAATTTAATTTCAGCTATCAGAAAATGTAATAATAATCAAATGTTTAAAATTTCATTACAAGAAAACGGTAAAACATCACAAACTATTACTACCTTGTATATAAATACATATATAATATATATACCTATATATACACCGCACATTACGATATAGACTACTCGTATTAATAATGACATAATTAGTCGTATAAATCATTAAATGTATGTTATTTAATTAATATGTTTATATTGTAAACTCGCATATAATATATAGATTTATTTCATTGCGTGTACAGGTATAAGGGAATTCATTTTTATATTTTTATCGTCTATAATCTGTATATTATACTCAACTCGGAGGTGTATATATTAATATGAAGTAGACGGAGTGTAAGAGCGTTTGTCATTGGTTTCAAACGATACGCGACCGCATAACCCATTGAAATACTTTTAAAAAAATTGAGATTATTGGAGTAGGTGCACAGTCGAACGCCCGCGCGTGCATTTAAACGGGGTCAGAACGAGCAAAAACAGCACACGGTCGAATCGAAATCGGCACGAGGTCGGAACAGTGTATTCAATACAGAATACAATTGAGAGTAGTGCACCAGGTCGCGAAAACCGTTTCGCGGTCAATGCCATCACGCTCATAGTATTGTGCGGGTGGTTATGGCGGTTATGCAAATAAATGAAAGTGGGGGGAGTGTCATCTCATAATTTTTTTTCATATACGCATATTTTATACTATCTCTACTTAAGTTTCTTAAAAAATATCATCCAACCAACAATCGGTTATGCATATATATTATGCCTAAATATAGTGTTAATTTCGTTTTTATTTTTAGATTCCGCAAAGCAGAGCATGTAAGTGCAAATTAGTTCAATTTTTTGGGGAGAGAGAAAGGATTCAGCCCCGACCATTAATACATTGAAAAAATCGACAAAGTGAAAAATCTCACACTCACCTGTATTAATGTTAGCCGATTGCCTATCTATATCTTATTTTTCATATCCATAATGATAACTCATAAATTATAGAACACGGATTTTTATAGAATTTTATATTATTTTTTTTTCACATTTTTGGATTTTTGTCAGTAATCTTTACAAATCATAGTAGCAGTTTGAAGCTAATAATTTTTTTTTTTTGCATATTATTACATATTTCGTAATTTCTTAATGTTATGTATAAGTATATATATTATATCTATTGATTATCTAATTGTTTGAATAAAAATATCCTACATGATATTAAACTTTGGTATACACTATACATATATTTTATTTTATATTTAAATATGTGAATACAAATTCTTAATTTAATGATTAAATTCCATCTTTTAGTAAAAAATTTTTAAGAACTTTTTCACTATCATAATTTATATCCCGTTTTATGTGTAATATAGATAGATGATTACTAAATCTATTTGTTCCATTGTATCTTCCGTTTAAATTTTCATTTGGCACATTATCGAAAAACTTCTTTCGCAAAAAGCTGATAAACTTTTAAAAGAATATAAAGATTTGGACATATATTTTTGATTACAATTTTTTTTTTTTTAAATCATCCAAACATAGATTTTTATTTTTGTTGATAGGACGTCGTATCCGTATGTATTATTTCGTTTTTACTAACATACAATATAGCAAATTTTCGTTAAGTGGAACCCATTTTATGCTGTTAGCTCTAATATTAGAGTCAATTGATCTATTATCAAACTTAAAGGTAAAAATATTAACTAAAGCATCCTGCGTAGTTTTTATTGATATTTTAAAGAAAGTTATGAGCATATTTTAGTTTTAATACTTGACATAGTTATAATTCAACTAAAAATTAAAATATCAATAAAAGCCCAAGATGATATTTTTACCTTTAAGTGAAATAATAAGTACATTTACTCTACCATTAACGCAAACAGCATGAAATGGATTTTATTGAACTCAAATTTGCAACGGTGTACGTTAGTAAAACGAAGACAACACGTGTAGGTACAACGTTCTCTCAATTAAATTAGATGATATTTCTACTGTACAAAGCAAAATATCAGAGGAGGGTAAGTCACTCTTTACATAAAGAGCAACTTTTCTATTTGAAAAATGTGTTATGTGTATTCTATACATTGTAATGCTTTTGATTCATCAATTAAAAAAATGTATTATTTTTATATTTTTATTTTTTAGTATACATTTTAATTCTTGTTTTTTTTCTTGTATGAATTTTCTCAACAAATCCTATTTATATTAGTTATTTGTTAGAAATTCAATTAAATTTAGTCAGCTGTATTGTCGTTACCTTAAATAGATAATTTTTCTTAATGTCCGTAGTTCTACTTTTAAACTACATAAAAACTTTAATAACACCAATATACCATCAATAGTTTTTTAAGAAATTTCCGCAAGTATCATTTTAATAGTTTTTTTTTTTTTAATCGTTTTTAAGGGCAATAATAATATCATAATATATCTGAACAATATTTTACACTAAAATCATTAAATAAGTGCTAAACATAATTTGACTATACAATATACATTTTATTTTTATGTAAATTTTTAACAGTAAATACTTTAATACCCACATATATAGTTGTATGTATAGTTATTCACTTATATTTTTCAATCGCGCAATTCTGGATTCGTTGATGATTTCTATAATCGACGTAGTATACCTACTAAGTACCTGTATTACGTACACTGAATTGTCCACCAACTAAAGAATAATATATCAATATATATATAATGCCATAGTTTCGAATCAACACAATATTATGATATATCTATAAATATATATAATATTACAATGATTACTTATTTTATACAACATAAAAATGCAAGTAACGCCCATACTAGCTATTATTGAAAACCGGAAAGATAAATCACTGCTATAATTATATAAAGACAGCTTTCTACTCAAACATGCAGTTATTTATTAAAGAATCGAGAATTTCGTAACGAAAATGCAACAGCAGTTACAATTGCAGCAGTTAATAGTCATATTATTACCCATACGGTATCATTCACATAAGATATTATTGTAGTTTATGAAATACAAATATCTAAAATCACAGTTTCTTAAGACTTTAATTAGATACTTCAAACATTCCAAACGTCTCAAATAATATAATTACATCATTTACATCTATTAAATAATTTTATAGTTTTTTGATTATCAATGATTTATTATAGAATTCAAATTTAGCACATTCATTACAGTACCTATAGGTACCTACTCAATAACAAGATATGTTGACTCCTGAGTCCTGACTATATATACCTAATAGTCGAATCCGCTTATTACGATACCGTATATATATATATATATATATATATATAACAATATTCGGGATAAAACGATTTCAAGTAGTGTATTTGGTTGGTTTTATATTTTTATGTGTAGTTACTTTTTTATAATTGAGGTATAACGAAGTTCGATTATAACGATCATATTCTCTAGGTCCCTTGAAGATATCGTTATAAGCGAATTTGACTGTATACTATACAGCAGAGCAGTTAACTATACTTTCCCATTTTTTAAATTTTTTTTGTTTTATTGTAAAATTACATTCTCAAAAAGTAAAAAATTGTGTCTCGTCGATAAGAGAATTATTATATTACCCAATATATATTTATATTTTTACATATAAAAAGTATAAGTAATAGTAGGTACTCATTAAATTTCTCTGTAACTTAAAACTGCAATTTTTACACATATTTTGATTAATAAGCTCGAAATCGATTTTTGATGCAACGAAATTTCTATGTATAGCTTTTGAAGTTGAAATAACGATCAAGCCATATCCTGTTCATAACTACTTTTATTATTATTATTATTGCGTTTTCTATGATACCACGGGCGCGTGTGCTCGTCGGCCGCGCAACAGTTCAAAAGAACCGACTGGCGACTGTGTATAAATATATATGTACACACACACACACACACAAACAACAAACAGTAGTCCTGTAGGCTGTATTCACTATTCATGTGTATAATATGTGAGTTCGTTTAATACATATAAATATACGATAATTATGATTCGGCGCGCACGTGGGGCTGCGCGTGTTGTTACTTGTTATTATTAATAATAAAACAATAAAAAAATTCAAACGCTGACGGACGGACGTGCAAGCCACGCGTGGCGTAAACAGGAACTTTGGTTTATAATAATAATAAAAAATAAACGATCACCAAGCGCGTATTGGAGAGAGAGGTAAATATAATATATCGGTATACATATATGGTGGCGTTCACGAGCAATATAATATTATAACCATACGCAATAGAGACATAATATTAATCGTACAAACACAAAAAATTTAACTAAATACAAAAAAAAATAATTGTGAAAACGACAAGTAGTCGTCATCCGTTACGCGTATTTCTAAACTATATATCATAATATCTGGTCTATGTCCGTTCGCTGGTCGGATGATGGCCGCCAGCTTTTAAATGATGCGCCGTGCGAGATCTATATACCTAATCTATATAATATAGTGGAAACGGTACAGCCGCGTAAATAAACACACATTATAATATATGAAACGATTTTAACATATATATATATATACACACACACACATATACACACACACACACAGAGACACATACTAATTACGATAAAACTCCATTTACGAGTCTTTTGAAACTATATAATATCAAAGTTGGCAAACACTCACTCGTATACACATAGACGAATTATCATACATTTCAATGGTCGTATACATATATTTCGTGTTGGTTTGTGTCGAGTACGAAATGATAGAAACCAGTCCCCCGTCATGTCCGTCGTCGGACGTAAAAAAATCTTAATACAAATAACAATAATATATACGCTATACGTATACGTGAAACGTTATAGAGGTAGGTAGTTTGCCTTTATTTTTTTCGTTGTTTATTTATGTTTTTTCCGATCGTTGCCTTCGAATCGGAAAAAAACAAAGTCTGTTTACCTTATAAATGTAGTAAATCAAGCCGTATTAAGTCGTTAATATGTACATGAGCGCATGTATGTATGATGCGAAAGGCGAATATAATATATTATTATTACATCGTAACACGTCATCATTATGTCGCTATTAAATTGTATAAACACGTCGACGTCGTACATGCTATGATATTATAATATATACACTATAATTTGTTCATTATCGAGACCTATGATAAGAACCTATGGGGTTGACGACAGTCGACAGCGTAAATGACACAGTATATAGTTGCACAGAAGCGTCATCGTCACACCCTGCAGATACGTTGCTCCCTCGTAACCACTCTTTTTCATCAAATATTGGAAACGATGATTGTATTATGTACATTTTATTACCTTTATTTGAAAAAGATACTATACATACAAAATAGTATTAAAACGATATCATCTTTTTATGTTTTTGAATAGGGTTTATAGAGCGAAATAATACCGATTTCACTGCAGATAGGCTTATATTCTATAAAAATATATTCTAGGGTAAGTCGATAAAAAAAAAATAATTCATTTTTCTTTTCTTATAGGCTAACAATTTTAGTTTATTATGATTTTGTTTTGGATATTATTATTTTTCTTGATTTTTGAGTCACTGTTACTTTAAATCAAAAATTAAATCGGTTAACAATTGAATTTAATAAACATTTTTAAAAAAAAATTATTTTTAAAGACGCGCTTTATTCATAATTTGGAACAGGAGGGTTTAATAATATTAATAATTACGAATAATTTGTTTTTTTAGAAGTAAAATATTTCTACTACTCTTTTTAAAATAAAAACTTTAAATTAAAACAATAATTATACATTTTAATTTGTAGGGTGGTAGAATACAATACATAACTTTAGATTTAGAATTTAGAATTTTTAATTTTCTATAAAACTAAATAAATTATAAGTACCCGAGTACTTAAATATAATTTAAAACAAATTAAAGAAACTTAAAATTATCATTAGTAATATCACAATTTTTTTTTAATTATTTAACTAATACGCTTCCCCCCTTTATTATGTTACACGCCATTTCCCCCATAAATATTATTTTAGAGAGAAAGTGTATCACTGAAATTTATAACTATTTCACTAAAGTACCTATTTTATAAATTTTACTTATTACGAAGAATAGAAAATAAAATGAGATTATTAAAATATTTATTGTCAAATCACAAATATTAGTATCAAAAACCAAAAATGTTTAATCAAAAACACAATTCTACATTACTATTTGTTTTGTTCGTCATACACGATCATAGATAATAATAATAATATTTTTTTATAACTTTCATGGTTCCATTATATAGTGTAACTGCTGTAAATATATGTACAAACATGTTCGAAGTATTAATTTGCTATTATTAGTTATTCTATACATATCTATTTATACATAATTTAAAATCATGTATTTACCCCGTCTAGCCCTATACACAATAATATATATTATATTACAGAAAAACTTTTATTTAAAATTCAGCTAAAGAATCAGTACCTAACTATAATAATTGCTATTTATAAGTAACCGACTGAGTACGAATTGTTTTCATATAACACTAAAAATGCGTGGTATCAAAAAATGTAAATAATTCGTAATGAGGTGACCGTTAACGGAAGTTTACTATAATTCACAATATTATGTTGTAGGTTATGTAGGTATGTAACCTAACCCAACCAATTCGTTTCTACATTTTTATGTAAACCAAATGTTAATAATTAATATAAAAATAAAAATGGGTGTTAATCGTAGCATGTTGATGTCCATGATACATAATATCACGCTTTATGATTGAAGACTAGAATAGTAGATGCAATTTTAAAAATCAAAAAATATTACTATTTTGATAATTGTTTTTATGATATTAAAAAATAAAATTACAAAATCGTTGAAATTGAAAATAATATATTACCTATATGATTTCAAATGTTCACATACATTTCGTTACACGTAATTGTAGCACTGTTTTGGTAATTCCTATACCTACAGACCAATTCGGGTCCTAAATAGTTATATACTATCATCTGTTATAATAACAACGTCCTTGTATAAGTTATAGCGGACAAAAATATGTCATTTTTAATTTTTCACAAGGTATTTTTCTATCACAAAAATACAGATTATATCTTAGGAAATATATTTAGTATTAACCGTTTTGTATTTTTTAAGCAAATACTGTAGATAATCATAGATATATTTAAAATAGTAGTCCTTACTCCTTTATGTGCTCTAAATAATAATATCAAAAAATCCTTGTATTTACAGCCAGGTTTACGATAAAAGAAACAATTGTCTTAAAAATGAATGTGAAATATTCAAAATTTTAAATGATATTTTTAAATTGATATATATATTAATATAATAAGTAGTATGGTCATTGCAGCAGTAAGTTGTCGAAGTGATATGCCGACGCAGCAACTGAGACGAAAGCGATGGTTGCGGCTGCAGTAAAAATGAGCAGAACATGACAATACCCGACCGCAGCCGGACCCTGCAGTGCGCATAATACATTTAATAGTCTGGCGAACGTCATGGGGCCGTATAATTTGATTTAAAGTCCGCGCGGTGGATCGCTGGGAGGGCCCACCATCACCGCCAGCGTTCACGGTACGTTTATTTTTATGATTCCGCGTTGGCTTTTTGCGGAATTAAAACTCACGGCGGCTGACGAGTATGATGGTTATAGTACTTAATATAATATATAGATATGTACGTCGGCGTACGCCATGTTTTGCTTATTATTTAGCACTAAATACATATATATCCGTCCCCTATCCCTTAACGCGTGAAGTAATAAAGATAATGCTTATACCTATATACTATAAACATCATAATAACAATTTCGTTTCGCCAACTCTGCCACTTTCGATTTTTAAACAAAAAATTTCAACGAAAATTCTATTTGATCAAAACTTATGCAGCAAAGAGGAAACGTTTCTCCAATACGCACGTAGAAAAAACGTATTTTCTCATGTTTGGGAAGGTGAACAAAATTGAAAATTGTACAAAAAAAATAAAAAGAACATTATGTCAATGGAGTTTATAATTTCTAATAATAATAACGTTATTCGTGTAAATTAACTAATACTATTAATTAATAATATTTTAATTTAAAAATGAGTAATGGAGTAATAAGTAACCAGTTGCAATACGAAATTATAAAATTGATTTTTTATCTTAAATTGAATTGTTAATAGTGTTACAAAACGTGGTTTTGTATTTATAATTTTTTTTTAATATTTTAAATTATTAAACGTACGTGAAATATTTTATAATAAATGTAACATCAACATATTATTTTGAGTTTTTACTCAAATATGCAAAAATATGAAAAAATAAATTTTGTCAACACAATTTTTAACAAAATTTTATAATATGTATAAAATTGAAAAATTTTAATCAAAATAAAATTTTCCTGAGTCAAATAAATATAAAATAAAAAGCATTTGCAACTAAATCTGTAACCTAATATCACTCATCAGTAATATCTAATAATGCATTTGTACATCATCGTTGTAGTTATATGAATGTTTTTATAGTTTTATGTGGCGCTTGCGTATATTATGTTTAATGTTGCGAATGCCGGATAGACTATTGAGACCCTCCTTTTTAAGATATAGGTACCTATACACGCAACACGCCACTAGAAATCAAAGTGGTGTTGACCGTTGACATGTTTATATACGTACGTCATATAATACTATTATATAGAAAATAACACATTTACACACCACGCTATATAGTACTTATATAGTCGACAGTCGTTTAGTATTTGAATATATAATACATATTATTAAGTTTATTTATAACCATATAGCTGTATAGGTTACACTATACCTTACCTATGCAGACCACAGTTACGATTATTACAATCGAAATATTTGTATAATTTATAAACCTATAAAATATATTTTTACATAATTTAATATAAAATAATATATGTTAATAAGTATGATATATGTTATACGTATTTATAATATATGATTGATTATATGGTTAGTTAGAGCAATTGACTATATATACGCGATTGGGCACTAGAAACTTACGATCTGATTTAAAGAAATAATATTTTTAAGAAATTATAATATTAATAAACTTAACACTTTAACGCAATATTTATTATCGTATAATCTTTTTTGTAGACTTGTATAACGTAGTAAATATGTTTATTCCAATTATGTTAATCATCTACCTATTTATAAGCTAAACACAGTCGATCTATTAAGTTATATCTATAGTCTATACGTATAATCTACTTGTATAGGTACGTTAAATTTATAAGTTATGAAAATATACGTGTTTAATATTGGGAGAAAATATTTACAATTAATTTAATAATTTTAGTTAAATATTATAAGTGTGCATTACATAAATTGAAGTCTTAAGTAGATAAATATACTTTCTAGTTACTATCTTTATAATAATAAATATATATATAGGTATGCTTGGTCTTACACGTTCTACAAAAATACATCTTTTAAATCTTGACTTCAATTTGAATACACAAACGAAATGTTGAAACACTAATAATCATAAAATATCATAATATATTTATTATAGGAGTATATAATATATGACATTATTAAATTATTGATGGACAAAGGCTGGAAAGTTGTGGTACGTAAAATATTCTGTCTATACCACTATAATTGTCTATAACTATAAAACATTATTAATATTTCAGATTTAACCAATGGTTATTGTGTTTTTGTAAATAATAGGTAAAATCATAGGAATTTGAACAAATATATATTATTATGTCACCGGAGAAGAAAAAACGACGGTATAGGTCGTTAACAACTTGACTTTCTCGCGAGTTCCCGCATGTACCCGTTTTACCCGAGTTGATTCACTAAAAATGGTCAGAAAGTCGAACCAGTCTACTTCCACGGCCTATCGGCCTTTTCTGCAGACTCACAGGCAGAAGAACGTTGCAGATTGTGTTCGACGGCCTGACGGCTCATAACACCATCACTTCTTATTAATTTATATCTACATAGGAAAAATCTAAGAACAAATCATATTATTCATACAAATAAATCGATTGGCCACAGCGTAACTATTTTTAGGTAAGTGATTTATTGAATATGATCAATGATAATATTATAATATTAATGTGCTATTAATTCATTCGTTGAGTACATTTTTTTGATTATATACAGATGTCTAACGTTAAAAGTTGAAATGGCGCTCTTTTATGTTTTCGGAAATAGTCATACTTATTTCATTAGGAATATTATATTTTTCTTTAAAATTAATCTTTTCCAAAACATCTAAATCAATAAATTTATCTTTTCAAGTTGAATTTACTTATATCAAACGTTTATTAAAACAACAAACCAAATTCCTCTATTGATTAATCTGTTTTTTCTGCTGTCAAGTGTCTTCGCATACCTGCACTTTTTTTTAACGATTGCAGTTAAAGCTAATTAACATTTTAAAAATAAATCTAAAACAATTTAGTACACCAAGGAAGCTATTTAAGCAAATAAACTTAATTTTTAGAGTAAAACTATGTTTTTAAAATTAAACATCATTCAAATAACGATGAAAATATTATAACTACATACTATAAGTACATAAAACTGTAAAAATATTACCTAATAAAGTATGCAATTATAAGTATAATAAAATACAAATAATTATATTTTACAATTGAAATTTATTTCGGATTTAATCAATAGTTTTAGATTATTGTTATTTTGGTACCTATTATACGTTACTTATATAATTATACTGCCATAAGCGTCATATATATATATCTAATCGCACTAATTATTAATTAATGATTATAATTTTTATTAAAATCTGATACAGTTTTTTTCTCTTTTAATATTAGTGATTACTGATTATATATTCTACAGAACTCTTCTGCATGTTATAATTTATGTTTTGTTTCCACTGTCGAAATATTTCTCGATACTACGATTTAGGTTCGAAATAATTCAATTTAATATTAAATTATAGCCAGTACTACGTATATTAGTACTCGAGGCCGGCCCCTTTTTCAATATACAATCCTATAAATATGATGAGGTTTTTCTTATCTTATTAGATACATAAAACGATACGTTAAATTACTATTTAATTTATTTTTCACCGATGAAAATGTCATTACTGTATACAAAATCGACATTATGTTATTATAATAGGTAATTTCGTGATATTTCATAAATCATAATGCTGTCTGTGGTCAGTGCGATCCTTGAATAATATCAAAAATGGACTAAAATCCAATCAGCCCATTGTTTTCAAAAAAAAATCTGCCCTCTACGAACAAAATAACCAACACCTAGCATTAATTTATCATTAATAATAGATACTTGTAACAAATTTATGGTAATTTTTTTGTTTTGATCATTGATATCAACCTGAATTTCATATCTGCAAATTTTTTAATTGAAAATTTTCTACTCCTTTTTTGGTTTTCTTCCATTATGTACTTATTAAATTAATACATTGATGAAGTAATCAAGGTATTAAAAATATTTAGCACCGAAGAAAAAGATTAAATTTAATTCTACACAATCTTAATTGTTATGTAGGTTACCTACTGAATGGTGACTGAAAATAATAGTTTTTAGCATATATAATTCATAGAGCCATTGATTTTATTTGTAATGAATTATTAATTAACAATAAGTTAAACTAAATATGTTATCATTGTTATCTATAATTAAGGATAAAGTTGCTTTTATTTTATTTTTAGATCATAATATAGAGTAGGTAATGTTAATCTATAATTTGGATTTAATTTTCAATAATACACATAGGTATAGTACCCTAGCTATTATCAATGGCATTTGACACAAAAAAGTATCTTATGTGTTAAATAATATTATATATTTTAAGTAATAGTATGATTTTGTTAATTATTACGACTTACAGGGAATCAAACTTGTATAAAATGAAATCTAATATCTAGGAATATTAATATATTTATTTAAAATTATTAATATCTAGGTCCGTTTATAATAAAACATTTATTTCGACAATACAACACACATCGAGTTATTTTGTACCGGTCCAGATGAAATAATATTAAAAAACTGATCTACTATGCGTCGGTGCAGATACATAGTAGTACGGTGGCTTAGTCCGCTCCTGGATCATAATCTACCGTAGGTAGTAAAATAGTACATGATCTAAACTGCAATCCGAGTTTTTCGATCTAACTATCAATATCATCCGAGTTTAAAATCAAAATTTAAAATTATCTACGATATAGACTTTAAACTTTAAATAATATAAATATTATAAATTAACTGGTAAGATAGATAATAGGTATTATTATGATTTAAAATATAACTTTTATCTATGGTTTTGTGTAAAAAATTTGTAGGTTATGTTCGTTGTGACATTATAGATAAGAGATTTATTGTTATTTTCAAAAAGGTTGATAATGATAACGTTGTTTTTAACGACTGACTTTAATTTTAATTTTTACTTTTTTACACAATTTTTTCTGTTTTAATTTGAAACTTTTACATATCAATTAATTTTCATCCTTCAGTTTTAAGTGTTTTTCTATATTATCTAATAGATAGTTCATTAACTTACATGGAACTTGATTATAAATTTTATATTAATGTTTTTGAGTTAGTTACACTTGTTAAACATTTAACATGATATTCTATCATTCAAAATGTTTTACATATTAACCACTAAGATGACATATTTATATTATATGTTGTTGTTAAATTATTTCTGGACACGACTATAATAGATATTGATAATTCTAGTAAGTAAAAATTAGATTTGATAATTCTTACTCAGTTAATATTATTTTTTTTACATTAAATGTTTATATGTTTATCTTACTTATATTATGACCACTACTAAAGTGTTTTAAATATATTATTCGTTCAGCGATTGGTGTAACGGTAGATAGCATATAAGTATTAGTGTGAAGAAATAGAGATTTTATTTTGAATAAGTACCATGGAAACAGGTCACATTAATGTAAACAAATACATTTGTTCAAAAGTGAGAACTAGGAAGAAAGTAAAAACTTAGGTTAGGTATCACTTAACATATTATAGTTGATAATTAATATAAATTGATATACTAGGTGAATGTGGGATAACAATAAAAATTAACAGAATAAATACACAACACTTGTCGCTCATCTTTTTAATACCCATCATAATATATTGTTTGTGTGTGAATGTCCATTGTGAAATCAAATAATGTTTGGTCTGAAAGAGAGAAATTAACCAAATTATTTTTTTAAAAAAATAATCAATACCTACATATTGATAGGTGAAAACATTTTTTTTTTTCTGTAGGGACTAATATAATATATATATATATATACCTACTATTTACCTAATAAGGGTGTTAGGCCTTAGCAACGGCAGTACTTATGTATGTATATAATATTATAGTAGTTGGGTTAAATTGTATTGGCTATGTACCTAGTATTATTTTTTCTACAATTACTCGACGCTATTGTCGTATAATATAAGTAAAGGCGTAGAACTAATTTTAATAGTTTAGGAATACCTTAAAGTAAACATAACTATTATCGTACCTATATATTTAATTAATGTACCAGATGATAAATTATTTTGTTTGGCTTTGCTAAATCTGCGGATTTACTTTTTTCGTGTACGCAGTGCGGCGCTATTGACGGATTAGAGTGAAAGCGATACCCGAAAATAATCATAAGAAAATATAATGAGTCAAAAGAACTGCAATAACAACCGTCGGTTGAATCCTGCAAAAATGTACGAGGCATTACACAAGAAGCGTGCGGCCGAATGCGAAGCCAGAGAGCAATGGGCCGGCGTGACGCAGTACTTTAAAACGTGGGAGAACAACTCGAACAAGTTTACAAATTGGACTTCGCCGCAGTACTACAAAAAAAGGTGAGCATTTAGATGTGACCAGAAATTTTTTTTTTTTTTTTTTGAGAAATAGTCCATAATATATTATGTTCCTATTTTTTTCCGTATCTATGAATTTTATTATTAATGTTGAATATTATAATTGGTTTAGTTCCGAGCTACAATTGGAAATGCGGAGACGGGAGCAGCGAAAACTCGAGGAAGAACAAGAAGAATTGCAAAAGTGGCGCAAGAAATTGCGGGACAGACAACTCGAGGACGAGGAATTTAAGGTATTTATAAATTATAAAATACTCACGTAATTTAACGGGCGATGTTGAATACATTATATTTATAATTTATAATATTGATTGGAATTCGATTTATTTTTTACTTGTCTTTTGTGGCTCGTTCAAAGAAAGGACAAATGAAAAAAAAGCCCGTACCACTGTCGAGGCCGAATTCAGCAGGACAAAAAACACCTTGCGAAGAAATGGCAATGGAACTAAAACGTAAACACGACGCTGTCACGGATAGGGAGATCGAGTTGAGACTTCACGTGCGATCCAAATCGTGCGATCCTAAACAGGCTAAACAAGTGACTACATTACTTATTACTTATTGGTTATTAGTCATTAATTATACAATATAATAATTCATCTTTTATTCTCGTCATGATGTCTTGCACGCGTATAATTAATCTGTTGATGTCGTGACTTGGACAATATTTTAGATAGGCAACTATTGCAACAGAGTCAATCCTATTATTCATTTCTAAAAATAAAAAAAATGTATTAAGTACTTAGTTCTAAAAAACTTATTATACATCTGTCGCGTATGTATATGCATATATTATTGCTTAACAGGTGTTCAATAGTTTTGAAAACTCTTAATTTCTGTATGGCAATTTATATATACGTGTCTAAATTCAGCTACAACAGGAATACTGCTGTACATTAATAATCTAAAATATTTAATAACCTCGTTAAATTATTATTATTATCATATTATCGTTTTGCAGTCTCAGTTGGTCTAATAATCATTTCCAAGCTTTTATGAGTACATTGTATATTATAGATGTATGAATATGCATCTACGTATAATATACAAATGAATATGCTATAAGCCCTAATTTTAAATAAGAACTGAACTTGCATAATGTTTTATTCAAATTTTATCAAACTCGAATCAAAATTTAAAAAAAAAATTCTATTAACTTTAAATAATATAATGATGACGAAAAATATGAAAAAATATTATATTTACGATTTATTTACTTAAAGAATAATTCAATTTTTTCTCGTTCTTTAGTATGACAGTATAATCATGTATTTTGATTTTCGAATATTTGCAGTTTTTGAGGTTTTTTTTTTTAACCGAACCAAATAATCCATGTTAATTAAATAATAAATTTTATATCGCAGTTTGTTAATATCATAATAGTCATTAATTAAACATATAAAATCATTTTTTTACAATTTTAATTTATACTTAATATCTATTCAGCAAAGGGCAATTTTCCATGTAGCAACAATATCGTGGTATAATATTAGTTTGAATAAGTTAACATTTAAACATTGGATGATTTTCATTAGATCAATCATTTTTCTGAAAGTTGTATGGATACCTAACATATCATAAACGTCTTCCTTCCAATAGAAAATAGAAAATTAGGTCTCTCGAATAATTACAACTTTTTCAAATCAATGGATTCAATGATCAGTGTTATTTGTAAATTGGTTTTGACTTTTGAGCATTTATAATTAAATGATTATCGGCCGAAACGATAGGTTGTCAATATTATAAAAGTTGTCAGTTGTCACACATGTTATTTTCCTTACAAAGGATACCTACTTAGGTTACACAGTTAATATACATGAAGATATGTAGTCACGTACTCACGTCTCTTACACTTAGTTATAAACGTATTTACGTATACAATAAGTATTCTAATTTGAACTTTGAACTCTGACAATTTTAGGTTAAAAAATAGGTTTAAACTAGTGCGCAATAGCTTTAAAATTTTGTGTGTTTAAATACTTATTCAAATAATTTTTCATATATTATTGTTTGCTTTGCTAGTATGTAATGCGAGAGCGTGAGCGGTCGTCAGAGTCTTCGTGGGACGACCGGATGAAGGAGAAAAAGTCGGCGGACCAAAAACGGCGAGAACGATCGGAAAACGAACAACGATTGAACGAAGAACGGTTTGCAGCTGATAGATTGGCCGAAGAGGAAAAACACCGGACACGAAAGGTTCGAGCGACTCAATTGAAAGACGAACTTGTTGGTCGTGTGGCGGAATTAAAGTAAATAATAGTTTGTTTACCCATATTGGTAATAATTGTTATGGGCAGTGACGGGTTCAGAATTTTTTTTTTCTAGTGGGGAAGCACAAACATGTACATATTAATTTTTAAACACTATTTAGAATTTGATGTTAGGATTTCAAAAAAAGTATTACTTAAATCTTTCTAATATGAAAAATGTAGTACCTAGCATAATTTAATTTGTAATTTATAAAAAAAAGTCTAGAAAATCGAAATACTACAAAATAAAAAAAGAATTACTTAAAATGTATTAAATTAATTTATATATTATTCTAGGGAAAGTTATAAACACCTTGGTTATTGTTTGGAAAATGAATCTAAGACATCTTTTGGTACTACATTAATTTCTTTGTGATTAATAAGCAATAGTAAATTTAAATGATTTTTCCCCATTGTACTCCTTAGTATGATTTTATACGTTTTAACGTAGAAAATGATCGCTCACATGTGCTTGTAGTTATTGGCAATACTGTTAAAATACATGTTCCTTAAATCTGCTATTGGATTTAAGTCTTAATTAATATTTCAAGACGTGTTTAGAAATAAATAAATAATATTGACAGATTGTTTTGGGATGGTCTTTACTCTTTAGTACTCTGTAACGATGCTATGTTCTTTGTGTTCAAAAGCTCGTGATTGGGACTTGTACTAAAAATCAAAAAATAATTTTAAACAAATATTCTAAAAAAACTTTACAAGTACTTTTAAATATACGCTAAAAATATTCAAAATTTATATGTAAAAAAAAATAAAAAAATAATATCTGTGAAAAATTTAAAAATAATTGTATTGTATTAGTATACTTTATACTATAACATTCTATATTGTAATTTATTACATTATAGATAATAATTTTTGCATTTGTGTGTAGAAATCGTTCGGACCGATGTGATGAACTCAAGAGATTGGAATCTGCATACTTGACATTGCAATGCCGGGTGGAAGACGTGGAACATTGTAATGAGCAGTTGGATCGAAAAAAGATTCAAAGCTTATCCAGGTACTTAACAAACTAAAGTAAATCAGCATCATATATGAAACAGGGGTAAAACATCCAGGAGTATGGCTGTTTTTGAATCATCTTACTCCTTCCCCTTCTTATATTAGTATTATGTATTAATTTTAACAATGTTATGCTGTATTTTGCAGGGCCAAGGCACTCCGCCAGTACCTGACTACACTAAAACAAAGGTCTAAGGAGGTAGTTGAGTTTTTGCGAGAAGACCGTAAACTTTTAGATGACTTGGTCTCAACTGTACGCAGCTCAAATGCTGCGGCATCCATTGACCTGGGTGATATGGTAGATGAGCTAAGAAATCTGTACAACCAGTACGAGGATGACGAGAGCCAGCGGCTATACTTGATGGACTTTATGTTTGAGTGAGTATGGTGTAGAATATTATGTTCAAAGCAAAGGTATAAATACTAATTAACTAATTTATTTAAAGGAAGAAATCCTCAAGAAAATTTTTTTTTTTTAAATTGGGGGATATTGCCCTTCACATAATTTAGCTATCACCATACAAATATAAATTAATATTTACATTCAATATCAATATTATATTTAATGTATGTATCTTGTGTACATACAGTTATATATTATAGTAATATAATATATAACTGACACACACATTTTTTTAAATATTAATATTGTCTGGTCACATTATTCTCTCATCTCATTTTGTTGGATGACATAACAATTTTATGGTCTGTGTTTATATCATCCATAAATACTTAAAATAATCACAAATACATGAAAATACTTATTTTGGTTAGAAGAGACATATATATATTTTTAATAACACGTGTAAAATGGTAGATGTTAATGACAAAAAAAAAGTAATAAATTATTATTTTTGGATTATAACTTAATACTTTTATTGAATTGTATAAAAAAATTGTTCATTACAGGTAGGTACCGTGTAAACTATATTTATAAAAAAAGTTTGAAGAGCAGAAATTGTATGTTGATCAATTGTCAGTCTGAGTTATCATGTCTGCCATCAATATCCAATATATATTTTGTGGAAATTGAACAGAGTATAATATACATGTACTATGTGTTTTCTCAATTTTCTGTTTGTTATTGTATGTAGAGAAGAAGCTCGAAACATGTGGCGGTCACAAGAGGAACGGTGGCGTAAAGAACATGCATTACGCAAGACCGGAATAGAAAACCTATTTTCTGCGATAAAAACTCAAGTATGTATACACTTACTTATATTCGTCATGGTTAAATTATTAATTTTTGAGATGTGCTAAGGGTCAACTATGTTACATTTTATAACATTATAACTTTTTGCTAGTTGGAAGAGAACATTGACAAATGTTTGGAGGAACAACGTGTCTTGATCAGTGAACGAGAAGAGTTAATCAGTGTCATTGAAAAAGGTAATGACGAATTGAAACGGCTGGAAGCAGAATCGGCTGAGTTCTACGAACAGTATCCAGACTACTGTAGCAGTGACGATAATAATAATGATGGAATACAATCATCGGTAAGCACATTCTTAAAAGTTATCTAATTGTTAGGCAATAGTCTGTATGGCTATATAATCACAATAAATTGTATTCCTTGTTTTCTTTTACAGAATTCTACGGACTATAGACAATTTGAAAAAATTGCTTTAAAGGTAATGGATCGGGAACAAAAATTGTTGACAGATATGGCTCGAATGAATTTGTTGGATGATCCCAAATTAACAGTGAGTTATGAGTATTTGATTTATTTTTATACATTTTGGGTCTTACAGGTTTACTATTATACATGAGTAAATGAGCTACTAATTTGAAATGTATTTGTAATATTACTAATATTGTTTTTTTTTCAAATTTTGGTTTAACATTATTTGAAATAATATTTTTTATATAGTCATCAGTAAAATGAGTTTATGTTAATTTAATACAATATTTATTTTATTTTTGACTTTTAAAAGTTGTATTATATAATAATTAGATATTTATAACTTTTTTTTATTACCTGATAAAAAAAAATATATATAAATTGAATTGTTACAAATTGTTTTATTGTAAAATATCGTTGTGTTTCTATACTATGAAATTAATTCAACTCATCAACAAAAGAAGCGTTAATAAAAATGTCTATAATCAATATAAAAATCTCAAAATATTTTAAATAATTTAACTGTTTGTCTAATTAAAGTTCTTATTTGTATTTTGATTATATTTTTACTTTCAAATATATTTATGTAATTAAAATAATTAATAATCTGATTAAGGTCAAACTATTTTCAGTATTATTTTAGTTGGAAATATATTAATTATTAGCATGAATTCAAATTTTATTTTTGTTTTAGTTTTTTATATGAATTTGTTTTTACAATTATATATTTATGTACTTCTGAATCACTAATACTAAGCCAATAGAAAACATTATTCAAAATGCATTTATTTGTACATTACGATATTAATGTTCTATAAAAAGGTTTATTTGTTTACAATGTACAAAAATTAATAGTCTATAACTAATCAATGTATTATATTTTTAAAACATTTTAATAAAAATAAATAAATATGATATAATAATATCTATTAATAAGTTAAAATATTTTTAATCAAATATTTAAATAAAGTAACTATCTCAAAAAATGTATAGCAAATACAAAGTTAACACAGTTTTTCTTTACTGGTTTTTTTTTTAAAAATTCAAATAATTCTTTAATTTGTCTAAGAATTATACTTTAAAGAGAAAATTATTTTGCTTTAACTTTCAATCATGAATATTCTAAGAAAAACAATAACTTGTGTTTTACTAAAAAAAAAAAATATTGAAGTATATAATAAATTATGATTATTTATTTGTTGCAGGATCACAGAAGAAAGAAATCAGTTTGGTAAATTACTTTTGATTACACATTTAAATTTTATACGACTTGTATATCAACAAATTTGTCTTAACTTTGTATAATTTTTACATTTTCTCACTGACAACATAAGAGCAATTAGTTTTTAAATAGTTCTCAAAGAAGAATTAACAATTTATAGGTTTTTTTTTTTTTTTTTAATTGAATTATTTTATTGTTTCATCACTGTCTAATAGTTAATGATTTAAGATTTTGGTAACAAAAGATAATATTTTAATTCTGTGCAATATGTTTTTATTTTTTGAGCTTTATTGTTAAACTTTTATTAATGTATAATATTCATTGTAAACATTTTAAATTTTGTTATTTGGGAAATAATGAGTATGTATTTTATGTGTGTAAGTTTTTTAAGTATAGATGTAAACATATTTTTGTCTTCAGTGATTTTTACTTTGTAATTGTTTTATTTTTTTATTTTATTTTAAAAGATTATGTAATATATTTTTATAAAATAAACAGTTGTGTTCGATTGAATGAATACCGAATTGAAATACAATCTGTTATTATTGCTGTCAATAATAATATTAATCAGCTGAATTATTTCAGCTATAGGTTAGAAGTTAATTGTGTTCTGTAAATAGGTTTTTTTGTTTACACCGTACAAAAACAAATGGTTTATGACTCATCGATTTATTTCACGAGGCATGTTAATATTAAACTTGATTTTAGATTATGCTTAACTTAAGACAAATGTCTATAGAATTCAATTACTTAGAGGAAAATAATAATATTTTAAAGATTGAGAAGAAACTCGTACGGAAGCAGCTCATTTGATGAACAATTGAGCATAGTGAATGATTTCAAAGCCAACCTCGACCATGATCAGCACGATGATCATCCATTCCAGTCTAATGTGATGTTTGTCGCTCAAATGGTGTGACAAGAGCTCAACGAGTTCTAGGCAATGGTTTATTTTAACGTTCATTGTCTGGAAAATGTATTAGAATGAGTCGTTCTGCAGAGAAAGAACAACAACAGACAAAGATCGACGCGTTATCGCGAACTTACCTTGAGCCGCGTAGATATGCTAAAATAGTTACACGTTGAACGGTAAAACGTTTCCAAGTGTTCTCGTTCCCAGTAAAAATCTGGCAAATCGAGGAGATCGGAACTTAAATTGATCCTGTGTCTCAGTCCAAACAGTTCACCGGTTTTCTTCATGACTTCTTTTCTGGTGATCCGGATGGGCAATCCATTTTGTAGGTCCTGCGGAAAAAAAAACGCTATATCTACGTAGGTACAGAGATAAAAATGTCGGCGGGAAAAACGATTACCAGTAGACCGTAAGCGATCCCAAACAAGTAAAAACGTGGTTTATTATTTTATATGAAAAAGATACAGTCATGCTCGGTTTCTCGTAAAAACTAGATTTTCGGTAAAAGATGAATTAAGTGTAAAAGAATAAAATATTTGTTTTTAGACCTTTTCAGCAGTGACGTATCTACGGAGAGGATATGGTGGTCAAATACTTTCCAGGGGGTTACCTTTATTTTCATTTTTGTATTTAAAACAATATTTTGATCATTGAACACTGAACGGAAATGAATGGTATTTAATTCAATAATAATAAATTAAGTATACATTTAATTATAAAAATATGAGTTGATGATTTGATAACAGATATTTATTTAACGGATTAAAATTCCAATTTCAAACATATAATAATAACAGTATATGATATACATTCTGAATGAGTCTATCAAAATTACACTTGAATGATAAAAATCTTAGAAAATTATTTTGGACGCTAGAATGCTAGTTAGACTCTAATTTTGACAAATATATTATTTGAATGCAAAATTAAAGAGGCATATTTAATGTGGGAACAAACTAATGAATAATATAACATTTTTAATGTAGAAGAATCATTGAAATCACTGCACATACGTTTTAATAATCCAATTTTCCTAAATGACAAATTAAATCAACATGATTATTGAAAGATAGTTTTTGTAAAATAAAACTTCTAGATCTTTTGTAGTATTAGTACGTGCTAATTTGTATTGTTAACTGAATAATTAAAATAAAGAGTGGTTTTTTTTTTTTTTTAAGAATAAAACAATGCACTTTAAATAAGATTAATTAATATTTAAAAACCCCCTCCCCATGAAAAATCTTAGATACGCTACTGCTTTCCAGTATAGTATAATTTCATGCATTTAAAGCACATAACGCATATAAGTCTACAAAAATACAAAATATGCAAGAACTTGTGAATTTAAAAAATAATTAAACATTTTAACTCATAAATAATATTAAAAATAGCTGCAGAGCGATTACTTACTTAAGGCTTTCTATATTTTAAGAAACCCGATTTCTAATGACTGTATCAATATTCCACGTTTTGAAATGACAGTGTCAATTTTTCGACGATCAAAAACTCACTTGTGTAACGACCTCGACGGAATCTATGTACTCTTCGAGCATTGCTTCCCATATGCCCAGTTTCACGCTGTGCGCCATCGCGTTAGAGAACGTGAACCGGTCCAAGTCGGATGCCGTTACGTCATCGCCGATCAAATAAACATTTCCCTTTTGGATCGAACTTTTTCTAGGTAAACGCAAACAATGGCATAAAGTTAGACGTTATATCTATACTGATAATAATTTTAGTTTTATCAGTGACCTTTTTGACTTACGAAAAAGGGAAAATATTATGTTTTTGTATTTTTCTAGTTTAAATTTATTATACAAATGTTTTTTTTACAATTCATTTTTCTACAAAACTCAAACCTTAGGTACGTAGATAAATAATTTGATTGTTTATTAAACAATCAAATTGGAAATCAAACAAATCGGATTGCAAGGACGTGGATCATCGATTTAGTATACGTACCTATATGATATACACACAAGTAAAACAGAGATGACAGAAAAGAAAAATACTTCAGTAAAGAGGTGTGCATGACATATAATTGTTTAAAAATCAGTATAAATTACAAATTGCAATTCGATATGCACAAAATATGTAAGATATTACAATTGATTATAAATACTAGTATTTATTATCAATGATAATATGACGATATTTACGATATTTTAGCACATAGGTAAACTGACAATGCGCAAACGATAACCGTCAAAATAAGGTTCGAAACTATTTTCTTTTACTGTCTATTTTACTTTATTATCAAAATAAGAAAATATGAAATAATATTTATAACCTATGAAAATAAAATAAACAGACATAAGAAAACATGATATTAGTCCAAAAAATAGTTAGAAGAAAATGAAATCTTATAGTTGCAGCCTGCAAGTATCAGACGTGATTGGGACTTGTTTAATATATTTTTTGTATTAGGTATGTGCATAGAGGATTGCGTGGGCGCGAATCTAACAAAAATGACAGCAATAACCTTTAAAAAAGCTCTAGTCAGTGTACTCAGTTTATTCTTTGGTCAGTCTCTCAATTCACTAAGTGGATTGCTCTTTCTATCCGTAACAATTTTTACGCACATTTAAAATCACATATACAATATACATATTCATCAATAGTTACATCTTTTTTTTTTCATAACATTTAACTCATAGAAATGAATTCAAGTAATAATTATCTCTTTTGAATAAAGCCATTAAACTCTATCACGTCTAATTTAGTGATTTTTTCTATTTTGTATAACGGATTATAGCAATGTTTACATTTATTTAAAATACTTCCAAATTTATTTACAATACATTTATTATATGTTGTATGGATAACTATCAATTCCATAGAAATTTAAATACTACCTACTCATGCGCATATTACGTCCGATAGTTATAACTTCTTCTTATTTTTATTTTTATTTCATATTCCTATTACACAAATATTTATTTAAAAATTCGCATTACTTGTCGTTTGTGTATGCGTAATACATGCTTTCTCTTTCGTCCATGATAATGTGGTCTTTGTATGATCCGATCTCGTGTTCGGCAACAAAGTTAATCAGACTGCTGACTTCGAGGTCCGACACGTTCCATCCGACCACTGAGCCTTCCCGAAAAAAATACAAATGCCTGGGCTCGTTGGTCACGTGAAATTTGGACACAGCATGGATAACATCGACCGGTGTAGTTTCTGAAAATCGACGCGGTTCATACATATAATGTATAGTAGGTCATCAGGCAGAGTAAGTAAACTAAATGCATTATCATTATTATTTATTATAAAGTAAAAAAATCCCTCTGTAGTATTTTTCGTTCACGTTATCACGTATAGGTAATATACCTAGATTTTAAGTTTTATTTTTTTAAAGTCGGCGCTATAATAAATATGCTATTGCGTGCAAACCAATTATAGTACATGTCTGTATACATACCTACAATTCAATAACGATTCAACAATTGGTTGTTTTATGTTTACAATATAACATTAAATTTGTCTCTTACCTCTTACCAATACTTTACTATATTATGAACGTTATGTATTATAATTTTGTATACCTATGTGGCTATGTAAATATAACGATTTATTTTAAACTAAAAATATTTATTTACCTTAATATAATGTAAAATTATCTGTATAATATTATGTATCAATTATATACAGTGATGTGCAGTGCACGTAACTGTTTATTTGTAATATTATCAAAGGAGAATATAAATCAAATAGGTAATAAATAATAGTAATATTAGAGTGATATTTTCCCCAATATCGATGGTCTTAAAAAAACCCTTCTCCTTACACATAAAAAACTATATTTTTATAATATTATCATTGCAATGGCACACAAAATAACCGGGCGGAAAAAGTTCAGAAAACTCTAAGTCATAAATGATAAGATTTCTTTTTTAAATTTAACAGCAGAATAGTTTTACATGAAAGAGTCCGTCACAACACACATGTGCATGTATGATTGTACGCATGTGATTATAGTATCTTTCACGTAAAAATACGGTAGTAAAAATTTTATCGAAAACTAATACAAATAATTTTATTAATGATTATTATAAAACGTGATCTTGCTTACCTGCACTGTCGTCGGAACCACTATATAGGCACGTAGGCTCGTACATGTTCGTCTTAGACAGCGCCGCCGAAAGTTGTTCCAGGCGAAACTCTTCGGCAGTTGAAAACGCCGATACGCACCAATACTGCGGACACATTAGTCACGTGTAAATTGTATAATTTATTATTATATTACACGTTTACACCTACTACCTACACAAATGTAGTGTCACAAAAGGCAAAAGCGCAGCGAGTAATTTAGCAAAATTAATCTGAGTTAAATAAGTCGGGTCAAGTCAACGATTATTCATCAATATAGGTAGTTATATTTCATTCTGATATCAGAAGTTCATCTAAATAAAAAACTTACCCAAGGATATGCAAGAATGAAATACTCTATCCTTTAGTTAATTTTAAATCGAATCTCTCAATCTTACTGTACACCTCAATAATCCGACCATTAATCACATACACCTGACCAATATGGGCAGCAGCTTCTTACACAAAATTTAACAAAATTCAAATCCTCCAAAAAAATTTTTCTGTAAATATGTCTAAAAGTCCCATGGTTCATAATCGAGGAATAAACAAATTCATAATGATAAAGGAATTTCTCTCCTACAATACTGGATTAAGACTCAATTTAAAAACTTCCACACCAACCTTAAAACATCCGACGCGGACGTTTCTATATCTTGGGAACCAAAATAAAAAATCAGCGTTTAAAAGTAAGAACCATGTCTACCACAAAATTTACTATTATCAGACGTCAACAAATATGAAGATCAAACCTAAAATTCAACTAATAATATACATAATAAAAAATATTAATATGTAAATACTAAACGTCATTATCATTTATCATTATATGACAAACACGTTCTAATTATTATTATAAATGTTTAATAGCATGCAATATGCTGAAACATTTAATTTAAAATAAAAAAAAATAAATATTTAATTCAAAAAGTTTAAAGTTGATATGAAGAAAATTATTAATTCGATTAGGTTAAAAACAAGTCAGTTAATATTTTATAACTACCAGCTTAAGGTCACACGTAGTACCTAATTGTCGGTGCAAATTAAAATAAAATTTTAATACAGGACGTCCAGAATGAGTAGCCAAATATTCTCAACTCCATTTACATTGGTTTAACGAATTCATTAATATTAATTAAAACAATTTTTAAATACCCATGACCTCCACACATCTTCCAAACCCGTTATCGTGGAACTATTATTCTTGATAGATACTTTAAGCTCAATAACTTAAAAAATATTCGCTTCAATTTTGATTTTTATGCATAAACATTTTTAGAAAACCTATCTGCTAAATAATGCAAGTAAAAAGAGGGGTTCTAATTTGATTAACAGAAATTTGTATCTCCACAGGACAACAATTAAATAGCACAACATTTTTAAAAATTTTAAATTAATATTGTTTAAGTAAGTAGGTACCTACCAAGTACCAGCTATATATATTATACCTCTATATTTAAAATTTCCAAAAATCAGTTTTTAGTTATCCAACTGTATTATTAAAGAAAATGGTATGGGGAGGGTTGAGCATTCCCCGCAAATCACTCTGTAAAACTAAATATTTTGTTGAAAATGCGTATTATTTATACTATTTTTCACACTCAATGTACACTACCTATAGATTTAGTTGGAACGGCTTAGCTTTCAGTAAAAAAGAAAACGATCACATATCTATAAACTGTTGCGGTTATGCCAAAGCTTGTTCGGTGTAATAAACACGACTTGATAATTTATTCTCGTCGGACCGTAGCTAACAGGCGGGGGTAAAATTCACAGACGTTCAGTCGATGTTCGGGTCGATTTCGCATTGCGAGTTAAGACCGAATACCGATCACTATATTAGGGGTGCACGTTCACCCTCAACTCCCAGCAACGGATAAAACAAAAATGACTTACGCCATGTGGCTGACCCGTGTCCTCAATTATGACCGGCTTCCGACGCTGAACGCGCTTTTTAATGCCGCCTTGCGATTGAGTCGCGGCTGTGGCCGGCGAACTTCGAGTGTTCAGGTTTTGACGTCTGGTCGCGATCGTGATAACTGACGGCCACAGACTACACGGTCTACACGCACGAATCGCGGTGAAGCAGAACATTGATGATTTTTTTTTTTTTTACGACTTGACGAGCGACGACCATGCAATACGTAATAAATAATGTGCAACAAACAATACAACGATAATAATAAAAGGAGACGACTATGACAAAAAAATAAACACTTGATGAGCCGGTGACAGCAATGTGAGATAAAGTCTATGGTTGATATGCGGCACAAAATGATTTGAAAACACAATGATCATCAGTCGCGCTGATAACACAAATATATATGATAATATTAATAATATCACAGAATCGTTTTGTGATAATATTATGTTATTACTTATTATTGAAATTTCAGATTCTTATTTCTTGTCATTTGAGTTTGTATTCGTACTCTCGTGTTATTCCTGTTTCCTAGTAGTTCGGCGTTTGAGCGGCTCAAGACTGAAGACTGTGAACTGTGAAGTCGTATCGGAGAACTCGTCGTGAGTTTTCGATATAGTCACGACGAGCAATACTATAAGTTGTTATCGAATCGCGTTAGATGTCCAACGTTTATGGTTTGATTTTTTCTTCATAGTTTACGCCGTTTTTTCTCGAAAATGAGGCGGCGAGCCGGCGTCGGCGCCGTTCAAAAACAAAAATTGGAACAAGAAAAGTACAAGGACAAAGGGACGGTGATTCAAGAGAATCAATTTGAACAGATGACAAAACAAATGGAAGTGTTCCGCAGTAATCTGGAAGAATTCGCCACTAAGTACAAAAACGAAATCAAGAAAAATTCGCAGTTCAGGCGACAGTTTCAAGAAATGTGCGCGTCTATTGGTGTCGATCCGTTGGCTTCGGGCAAGGGTTTTTGGTCCGTTCTGGGTATCGGCGATTTTTATTACGAATTAGCCGTTCAAATCGTTGAAGTATGCATGGCAACCAGTTACAAGAACGGAGGCATTATTGGTTTAGATGAACTCAGGGATCGTCTGGTGAGTACTTAGTAATTTTAAGTATGTTATTTATATTCGTCGTCGTTTTAAATTCGTCCATTAGCATCTACCCTTTGAATCACACTGCTCGTTCTATAATCATATTATTCGTTTTCCAGATAAAAGCCAGAGGTCGCAACATACAGCATCAAGATATCACAGTCGACGACTTGCTGAGTGCCGCTAAAAAGCTAAAAATATTTGGCAATGGCTTTTGCATTATACCTGTCGGCAAAGGTCAATACATGGTTCAATCTGTGCCTGGAGAACTAAGCATGGACCAGACGGCTGTGCTCAAATTGCTGTCATCATCTGGCAGCCCCTGTGTCAGTCTCTCATCCCTCAAAGTACAACTCAAATGGGAAGAGACGAGAGCCGTCAATGTCATCAGTCAAATGGTGATTGAGGGATTGTGCTGGGTGGACAGTCAAAATGATGGTGAATTCTCGTATTGGTTCCCAAGCATGTTCAATGAATGTATAACGTCATAACAATATCCTATTTTAAAATTGTTTGTATATACTTATTACACTGTATTAATTACTTTAAGAATATTATTAAAGATTACTTTTTAATTTTGTAAATAAACTGAATATCATGCAGACTTGATTGCACTGTTTTTAAACAATAACACTGAAAATTTACTGTTTTTCAAACTTCTTACATCGTTTTTTTGTGTGGGTAACATATTATAGATTTTTAACTCTTGAATAGCAAACTGTAAGCACAAAAGGTGTTTAATTCCTATAACTCCCTATAACTAAAATTATGGTCGATTACGGGAGTAATCAAATTAGTGCTATAGGATCAAAAAAAAACCATTTTGATCCAAATTTAATAAACGCATACTCTTTCAATGTTAGCCATTATATCCATATGAGCTAGATGAAATTAAGTTCATTCTGGATTTTGTTGATAATACCTCATATAAATGGAAATAATCATTTATCTTCAGTAAAACATTACGTAAGTTTTATTAATATAATATAATATAATAAATCAGTGTAACAAAAAAAAAAAACAAAAAGATTACTATAATTTACAAATTTGAAATAATTGTTGGTTACAAGAGCGTTTAGTAATCCTCATAAATAGGTAAAAAAAAAAATTGTAAACTATTTCTAGAATAAAACAATATTATCACATGTATTTTTCTCATTTATCATCTGTTTTTGACCTATATCTGATATTATACATAATATTTATTGAATACAAAAACAAAACAAAATTATAACCCAGTATTATATATCTATTAAGAAATTTCTTTGTTCAACGAGCAATATTTTTATTCAATGTTTATTAGCATTAGTAATAATATTATAATACTATTATACAAGGAATATATTTTTATAGAAAAAATAATAGTCAACATGTATACTACTTATGTCATTTATTTTTAAATTGAATTATTGTAATTATTTTAACATCACAGCCACAAAAAAAGGGTACAAGATGAAACTGTGACATAAGTTAATGAAATTATTCGAAGAGACCATTGTAGCAATTATATTATGCCAAAAAAACAAAAAGGCATTCCCCTTTGATATCTAAAACGTTACTATGTAATAAAGCACTAAAATTTATTATTAAAATAATTACAATACCTATTAGTTTTGAATCAAATGCTTTCGTTCATTTTTTGTTTTTATGTAATAATATTAATATGATGTACACAATATGTACTCATTTATGAATTATGAGTATTGTATGTATAGTAAACTTAATACAGTAGAACAATTAATAACGTAATATTAAGACTATTTAACTTAAGACTAGGTGGTCAAAAAAGATAGATTAAAATACATAATACATACAATAATTATTGTAATTAAAAACAGAAAATATATCAAATATAATATAAATAAATATACATACATATGTTTTTTGAGGCGACGAGATAATAAAATTGGTAAATACGATGCTGTTAGAAACAATGTTTATGTATATGAATTTAGTTTCTCAAAATTAAATAGAAATTACAAATATATTTAGTGAGACATTAAACTATAAATCTTAAAATAAATATAATACAAAACAATGATTAGTAATTATAAACACATTTCAGATAATACGAGTTGGGTATTTTGCTCAATTATAAAAAATAATAATAATACTAAAGAAAAAAGAAAATAAATCAGTCTTAGGTAAACTTCTCATCATTCATTTAGTTTGATAACAAAAACTTGTCAAAAATTGAATTCATATCATACAAATAAATCTCATATCTAACAATATTTTCTACATACATAGATTCCAAACAAAGATAATAGCTGCGTAAAATGTATAAATGCAACGCCTAAATGGTTATGCAATTTCAAATAAATATTATGATTAGGAATTCATTAAATTCAGTTTTTTCAATATTTTTCACATTAGAAAATAGTATAAAATAAAAAATAAAAATAAAAATAATGTTTGAAAAGCATCATTAAATACTATACTTCATGAAATATAATAAACATATCTCTGCATTTACTGTAAAATCAAAATGTGTATATTTTTCAATTTCAAGTATTGAATAGTTGGAACAGTAATAAGTAATTTATTTAAATGTTTTAATACTTGGCCACCTTTATCATCAAAAAATTAACAAGACAAGTCCATCCTAATAATAAGTTTATATAGTATGAACAAATTTAAATATATAAATATTATGTTATATTGTATAAATGATCAATATATCATGTATCATCATGTAAATGGAAACTTATAGAAATGGAATCAAAATAATCATCACAATCTTTCAATTGATAAAACGACAAATTATTGTTGGAGAAGAAATTTTTAAATGTATAACTTGGGATTTAGAAAACATAAGACCTATCATAGTATTTTTTTAAATCTTTTCAAGTAGAACGAGCAAACTGTATGCAGATCTATTACACAAAATAATTAAAAGAGAAAATTGTACAAAAATGATTCTAAAAATATACATTATAATAATAAATGCTACTACAGACTATACGTCCATATGTTTGGAAGGCTGCTGTATTATAAATGGTTCACTCCACATTCTTCTTAAATCACCCTAAAAATTATTTAAAAAATATTAATTAATTAATTATTATTTACCAAAAATAGTTTACTCTTAATAGGAGTATAAATATCACCTTTAAATAGGCCATGGTCAAAAGAGGTAATAGTGTAAATGGAACTAAATAGAGTAAAGCTGGTTGGGCTGCTTTAAAAATCTCTGAAGACACTGTAGCGGTAACTAGGCCCAAAAAGTACCCAATTAGCGAGCAATGGAAATAACTATACAGAACAAAAAAAATTAACAAGGTTATCTTATTGTTTTTCACAAAAATTACAATTTCATAATAAAATTGTTTCTTGCCTTATTCTGCCTAGATGTCTTGGAGGTGGAACACCAGTTTCTCCAAAATGTAGAAGCTGAGATTTCTTATATGCATCATACCGCATTACAAAGCACAGTAATAGACCAGGCATAACCTGCAATAGTTATCATTATTGATAAGATTTTTACCAGAATACTTGACAACAAATATAATATTAAAAAATAACTTACTATATCCCCAAGCCCAAGCATTGAAAACCGCCCATTATGAATACTGGGAAATACTAATTTTCCAGGAAGAGATAACCTTGGTGCTTCTTTGGCAACTCCGCCAATGTGTAACTTTCGGGCCACTACTCCGACAGGATTCTCTGCTGACCTTGTTGCCACCTATTTTAATATTATAAAATGAACACAATAAGTATTTCAGCAATTTTTAATAGTCACATAAGTAATGCTCACTTTGACCATAACATTGGTGTTAAATATGTATGACGAAAAAAACACCCAAAAAACATCATAGATCAAAAGACCAGTCAACAGAAGAGTGGACACTTTAAGACTAGGAAGTCGGACAAAGGCAATAAATGCTACACAGAGTCCCATTCCCATTGCTACAAAGATTAAACAATAATTTATTTAGTATTTATTACATTCAATAATCATTTTGAAAATATTTTACAAATGAATTAATATAAAAATAAGAATTTAATTTTTAATTTAAAAAAGGAAAAAACATATAATTTAATGTTATTAAAGGCTCTTGATTTTTGTTTCAAATTATTATCATTTATAGTTAATTATTGTATAGTATTAAGCACTTACCATCCATTAACAGCCAATGTCCAGTCAGCACCCAGATACAAACTATAAACAATGCCATTGAAAAAGACAGGAGCTCAGCAGTTGTGAAACGACCACATATACCAAAAGAGATCCTAAAAACAGTTATTTATAATGTAACAAAAAAAGAGTGTGTTTTGAAATGTAAATTTACTTATTTCCATCCGAGCAAGGATTAATAATGTACTGACACATGGGCAGCAGGAGAAATGCCAATGCAACGGTAGCAATAACTGTAATAAAAAATAAAGAAATAAATGTTTTAAATATGCTTTTCAATAACAGCCTAAAATAAGAAGTAATGAGATATTTGTAGTGTATAGTTGTATACTAATTTGCTATTTTTTTGTTCAAATGAAATGATAAAAATATATATTTTTGAGAATTGAAAGTAATCATTTGTTATACTTTTATTATACAAAAATTTAGATACAAGTTTTTGTGTTTTATTTTTCTTACAAGATATAATTTGATCATATTATGATATGATTAAGTTTTTAAATACAAAATTTAAAAATCTTAAGAAATCTACTTGCCATTAATGTCATTAAATTATAAATTTAATTTCTTTAAGTCGTACTAAATTAAATTGGATTAATGGGAATATAAAAAAACAACCATCATATACTAAGTAATTAAGGTAAACTTAAAGTAAAGAATTAAAAACCATAATCAAAATCCAATCACCTATATAAACTTTATAACAAATTCAAATCGGTTTTTAGAATTCTAATCATATCATTATTTAAATTGGTACATTAGAAAAAAAAGGTTTTTTCGTTCCTATATTATGTGTTGTGTGTGACAAAGAAATACAGTAAATCGATGTTTATCTCTTTAATACTAAGAAAACCTGATATATACAAATTGCAATTTAGTATGTACGAGGTATAACATAATCAAATAACACATGATTTACTTTCTATTTTTTATTTTAAATATATTATTATGATTAAAATGCTTTTAATAAGATAAATAGTAAGTTAAGTAATGATTTATAATTAAAAATTAGAAGATAGAAACATAAAATGATTACAAAAAGGATATAATATGAAGTGATACATTAAAATTGTGCAATTGAACATAGTATTTACTTAATACAAGAAAATATCAGCTTACTTGCAGTGCATATTGCAAATAGCATTTGCATGGAATCAAAGAAGAAAAACATAACTAACAATGATATTGAAGCTCCCAGAGGCAAACATAAAGCTTGCATAGTATCCAAAGTTTGGACATCTATAAAATAAATAAATAATCATTTATTAATCACGACTATATCTAACAATGATGTAATAATCAATTTTACAAAACAATACTATCAGTTTCTTTACATAGAGTCCAGAAAATTGTTCATAAAAAATTAAAACTATTTTATTCAAACAATAAAATGAAAAATAAAAAAATATTACCAATAACTAATTTTAACAAATACAATAGTTTATGAAATATTTTACATATTTTATGGACACTCAATGTTGTAAAATACTGATATGAAATTATTTTAAAGCATGTTAACCTTGTTTTCGCTTACTAATATCTGTTAAGCACACAGAGCTTCCATTGGAGCTCTTAGATTTTTCTTTTTCTCTTTCTCTGGCTTCCTGTTCCATATTTAAAGATCTGGAATATATAAAATTAAACAATAACAATAAATAATCATAAACAAAGTTTGGGATAAAAATATAGATGTAATGTATTAACCTGAAACTGCCATAAACAATCAACAGAATAGATATCAAAAATGTGGAGACCCGAGATGAATCCATTATTGTATATGCCCTGAAAAGAATTATTTAATTTGATTTTATTATATAAGTATTTATTTATTTATTTATGATAAAATGGTAAATAATATTATATCCTACCATTGGTAATCTACTTGGGAAGACATTTTAGAATTAGCAATGAAATCTTCTTCTGTAAATACAAATAAAATATTTAAAATATAAACGCATACATTTTATAATTATATGCAAAAAAAAAAAAATAACAATTTTCAAACTATGATCTGTGATAGGTACCCAAAGAAGCCCTGATTTAATTATATCATTAAGTTATTTACATTATGTTTATAATTTATATAATTTGTTCAGCAGATGAAATAAGAATGTTTTTGTTTTATAACTATTAGCTCACCACAATAACAAGTAAATATCTATTACTGTTAATACATTTATATTTTAGACCTACCTAATTTAGGTATCAAGTACTTATTAAAAGGTGTAAGTTATGTTTTTACATCTAGAAAGGTACAAATCAAAATTTGAGAATTACCGACTATCAAGTATTAATTATTAATAAACTAACAACATTAAAATATAGTCTCTTGTGTAAATTGCCCTTCTATAATTTGTGTTAAAAATATATAAATAGGTACCTGCTATACTATTCAACCTTAATTTTAATTAAATTAGTAATTTTAGTTTTTTGTAAAATGCTTAACTTATTATTTTATGATTTGATTTTTATTTAAAAGAAAACAAAAATAAGTTTAAAGAAATTTAATTTGAGTACAATAAGTATAATTTTTACTAAAAATGTTATTAAATATACGTAGATTTTTTTTTTATTGTAGAAAAATATCAGAACAAGACAGATAATGTAACATTGAAGCCCTACCTATTAACAAGAATATAAGCAATATAGGTAGTTTCTTGACAGTTTACATAACAAATCATAAAACAGGTATGGATATATGTATATATATATTTTTATTTCATATATTCATAAGTTAATAGAAAATGGAAACAGGAAAGCCTAATTAGATAATTTTAAGATTTTTAACATTTACATTTTTTTAATTGGATATTTTCAAATTCTACAAGAAAAATATAATATAAGTAAAATTTCATTTTTTTTTTTTTTTTATTAAAAATGAATAAGTATTCAAATTATAAATAATTTGCTAAAAATTTGAATAAATAAATATTATAATTTTGTACAACTGTATGTAATAATTAATATCAGCAATCGTAATCAAGGATTTAATCAATAGTAAGTTATTCTTTACTAAATGACTAAATTTAGTGTACATGTCAATTAGGTTAATGTTTATTTATAATAGAGTTCTTAAATCATCATAATTTATAAGCGCAATGTGATTAATGAAAAATACAGGTAAAATTATTACAAAAGATTGAAATATTATAAAACAAATTGTATTTAACTGTTTATTTTTATGAATACTTATTAACAATTAAAGAATATAAGCCATATGTACCAGTATAGTATATATATTGTATATTCATATTATCTCTAAAATAATAGTTATGAGAATAGTTACAATATACATGGATACACCATAAACGTACAATTAACAAGTAAATAATCTAATAAATTGTGTTTTATTAGATAAGTGTGTCAGTTCAACATTAGTTCTAAACATATTAAAACAATTTCAATAAAGTTTATTTTTTATTCGGTATTATATAACAAGTCTTCAACCAATGTAAAGAAATATGATAAATGATCATAAAATAATAGTTGAATAGTGAAGAAATTGTTTTATTAGGTACAAATAAAAACAGATACCTATAAGGTATTATCTAAGAAAAATGTATTAAATGTATATCAAAGGGCATGTAGGTACATATCAAAATGTGTTTTTTTTAAGTTATCTTGTTTTTATTATTAGTATTAAATATAATGAGTATTTAAATATTTAAGATTCTTTTAAAATTAAATAATTGTTTATTATAAATAAAAATAATAGATAGCCTATACTTAAATGATGTTTTCATTTTGTCATTAATAATTTAATGTATGACAATTGGCGGAAAAACAGTTCATTACATTAAAACTTTACGACAAAAATATTTATTTATTCAAATTAAAATTTTCAGTATTTTTATTTGTGTGTACCTATTAGATTAGAAAACAAATGTCTGTATAATCTGTTATTATAATCTTATAGCTAAAACTTATAATAATCAATTGTATGCAGTGCTACAGTGAATATCTTCCATATTTGTATTATTAAACTTAAGAAACACACCAAACGTACATAACTGGTGTTTATATAGTTAACCTAGTGGGGATGACAGCCAATAGGTTGTCACTAAACAAAAACTGGTCGCTGATGAGTATATTTTTTAAGTTAAATAGAGTATACAATCTTTTACTGTTCAGCACTTTGAGTAAAAATTATGATGATTTTATTTTTTCCTCTTCTATTTAATTAATTAATACTATTCGTACAAATACGAACAAAATATTCCTATCTATTGCAGTTGTACTGCTAGATAAATAAATATGTACCTATTAGAAAAAAAAATTGTAACCAAATAGTAAATAGAGATAATTGTGAAGGTATTAGGTATATACGAGGGTATATAGTTATTAAATACATTTTGATAACATTTGTAAAGAACATATTTATTTTTTTTAATATGTAATGTTTAATTAATTGATAGTTTTAGGTTTTGGCAACAATAGATAAAAACTAATTCAGATTGTAAAGACTGCTGTAGACATACTAAAATGAGAGTGGTGAATTATTTAAGATTAACTATTTCAAAATGTTTATAAATTATTATAACATTTTAAGTGTTTCAAATATAGCTAATCAAAAAATATGTAGGAACAAGAACTTTCAAATTTGGTACCAAATCAATTATTATTTTAATTTTGCATACTTAAAATGTAAGATGTTTAAATGATTGGTAGTATGGTTCTTAACAACATTATAATGTTTTAAGTTATTATTGTATACAATATCTACTAAGAAAATATAAATATAAATACCTAAATAAATGTAAGTATTAATTATGATGTTAAAGACAAAAATATTTAAATACCTACTTACAAGATACTTTAAATTAGGCTTAAGGTATAATTTATAGAAATATTACACAACGGTTAACAGATGAAGTACTTCACTTTTACAAATTTCCCTTTAATTCTCGTTTAACCAACAGCAAAGAGGAGGCTCTGTGTGAACAATATTACTTCTAAAGGCACTAAAGGTACCAACTTACCTACATATATATATTTTAAATATAATAGTTTCAAAAAAATAAATAAGCAACATAGAATTGAAGACTGGTTAAGAAATTAAATAGGTAGATTATTAATGATTTTCAGTAATAAGTAGGTACATTCAATAATTTTAAATTAACTTAATATCTAAAAGAAAAAATATTATAAAATCTACATATTTTTTCTATTGTAATTTTTATCCAGAGATAAAAAACTTATTTATTAATGAATGTAGACTTGATATAATTATCTTACCAGAAACATAATGTTTACTATCTTTTTCTTTTTAGTGGTGTAGTTGTGAATAAATAACCATAATTGGTAAGTAACTAAAAAATATAATAGAAAAAGAGACCAATTTACACGTCAATTATGCGAAAAACAATAATTGGGTTATTCAGTATTATATTTGGTATCCATGTTTATAAATGCGTTGAAAGAAAATATTTAAACATAGATAATAAAAAAGTAAAACAACATACATATTGTAATTTGTGATTATTTTATTTGTAATATTAAAACTTTAAATTCAAAAATAAAATTTATATTATTTGTACTTGACCGCCAAAACATTTGATAGACATTTCTAGTCTAACTTTATAGACTAACTATAGAAACTTTGGACAAGAGGAGTACCTAAGCGACTAGTGTCAAACTATCAAGACTTAAGAAAATGATAGAAAAAAGAAATTTTTTTTAAAAAGTGGAATTTCTGCTATTTACCAGTAATGCTTAGTATAGCAAATTTGTAGGCATAGCTGAATCCCGTCACTACCATACTACTATCGTTATTATTAATCAAACGCAAAACACTTACGCGCGAGGGATTTTATGATTGGGCTATATTATGATCGCGAAATGATCGATGTGATTTTCGGAGGTAAAGACGTCGTCAGTCGGCGTCTGCTGCTCATCGATTTCCATCCCGTCACAAGTCTTGGGCGGTGGTGAACGACTCCAGACTTTGAAAAATTATACACAAGACAAGGCGAACTGTCACAATCTCTTCTCGCTTCGTGCCACTAAACAATCCGACCGATGACACTCGGCACTCGGTATTCGCGTCCACCTGTCGTCACGACGAAGACTCGACGACGAAAAAGTCGCCCGAATACCGAATAACCGTTGTCGTACCGGTCATCGCGAGCGGAGACTATTTATTTGTTATATCCTTTATATTTTTGTGGTGACCGAATGAATCGTAACGCGAAGACCACAAGCGGGTTGTCGAAAAATATTTGCGTCACGAACCACCAACGAAACCGGACATCATAATGTATTATATTATATTCAACAAAACCTTCGCGGCATATTATTAAAATTAAATGTTATTAGCGAATAAATGGTCGGTCGGTCTTTTGTTGTTATTGTTCTAGCGAGAATCCGAACGGCGCGCGTGCGTGCAAAGATAAATTTGGAACGCGGCCGCGGACACCACGACTACCACTGCAGCTGAAACAATATAAAAAATGTAAAACGATTTAACTATAGTACGAAGTCGGACGTACGCAACTAGAGCGGAGAGTGGTAGTGATGACTGACGAGTGGTGGAAGTGTCGATGTTGGAAGAGTCGAAGAGTGGTGTCGATGAATGGCAAGTGGTGGAGGTAGTTTTACCGTGGTGGAATGGTTGTCGACCGCGGTAATGGTCCTGGCTGGCGGTGTGGAGTGGTAGACGGTAGTCGGTAGAGTCGAGATCGGCACTGTCCGTGACGGACTGCCCGGTGGTGGTGCGGGGGAGTCATAGAAGTGCGCGTGCGCGTGCGTTATAATGACGATGTTATCATAATATTATGGTGTATCGAATTAAGTTCGGGAATCCGGTCGTCGGCAGATGGCGTGTCCTACGTTGGCCGCGAAAACTGAATCCTTATACCCACCTAACTACTTATTATGAGTACACTTACTCATGAATAAGGCACAAAAGTTGATAAAAGAAAATTTTATTTAAAAACAAGGAAGTGCCTTCATTGGTAGATCTCTTCATTCAAGAATTTACTAAAGGCACTAAATACTTGAAACACTTATACTCATTGTAAAAATATTTTATAGATTATGTGATAACAAAAAAAAAAAAAAATGTAAAAATAGTTATTTTAAAATAAATGCTCAAGAGACGAGGATATTGAATAATGACATTTTGAGCGCTGAGAATGCGTAACCTTCATTTATGTAAAAGGGAAGAATTTGAACTTTGGTACTGGAATATGGTTTTTCGTTGATGGATGGTGGTGGTCTGAAAATTGGTAGGTGATGAGTAGAAGACTAAATACCTTCGGACGAAGATACGCGTTCACGAAGAGAGATACATAACGATTTGTAGAAACGAATAATTTGTTTTTTTTTCACCGGGTTTAGGAAACGATGACGAAAACATAGATCATAAATTGCGCTGGGAAATTTTCTGAGGCATATTGAAAACTATGGTTTCAGAGAGTCATTACTCATTAATAAAATTAAACGATAACGGACTGACATAATAAATGTCTGCGCTCGGTGAACGGTCACGCACAACTGAAAAAAGAAAATGTATATAGATAGATATTTATGTATGAATAAAACGTGTCAATGGATGGGGATTTCCCTCAGATTTTTCATGTTATTTTTGTTTTATAGTACATATCATTATTGTGCCCTGTTCTAGAGCACAGATTATATATTTTCTAATAAAAAAAAGAAGTTATTTGCATTAAATAATAAAATACGACAACATTTATGGTATAATAATTATATAGGTATATCAATATATTATGTATAAATATATATTTATTAAAATCTGTGTAGTTTAATAAGGAAAAAGTTATATGAGTATAAAGGACTTGTTGTCTTGAACGAAGGGAGTGTCCAGCGACACCTGCACTTTAATAATTATTTTTATAAAAATCTTGATTAATTCATTTCATTTGTAATTAAAAATACAACTGTTTTATCAAATGAATCATTTTAAAATTTATTTTAATTATAATAAGTTTTTGATAAATCATATACAAAAAAATTGGTGATTTATTCTTCTTTAAATTTGAGAAAACTATCTAAAATTTAAGAAAATATATATATCTTAAAATGTCAAAAAATGAAAACGAAAATTAGTTTAGGTTCGAATATTTTTGAACCAAATGTTTAAATAAAAAAGTGTTTAAGGCGTTCAAAAAAAAAAAAAAAAAAAATCAACATAAATAAATAATAATTAATATGATATTAAATGTACTTTATTTTCTATAAAACAAATTGATAATATATTCTAATTACACCGGCTGGGAAACACCCAATAATTTACTAATTTTTAAGTACAATTGTTTCCTATAATTAAATAATAAATAATCTTATTATTTTATTTTATTTTTTAATTTTTAGTTTACATTTATCCTTAAATTTTGTTATTATTGTTATTAATGATCAGAGTGCATGTTAAAATATTAACCAAATCCACGATAAAATAATTTTACCACTATTTAAATTTACAAATATGCCCAAGGTATATTGATATTGGAGCGTATACGGTATACAGTAATATTCGAAGTATACTCATAACAATATTTATAAAGAAATACGTATAAACGAAAACAAATATAAATTTTATAAGTAGTATATGATGAATGGTCTATGAGTATATTATATTATTATTTGTTTTAAATTTTATGGTAACCTATGAGTTGTAACCTACCACCCCACCTTACAACTTGAGTATATAATACAATATTATAATCATAAATGTTGTGTAATTAGATGTCCCACTAAAAATATTTACTGAAAATAAAAATAAATTTTAGAGTACACAACAAAAGTATGGTTTTGAATAATTTTCTAACTCAGCGAAAAGAAATTTTTGGAGATCCATTTTAGGAAAATGTAACGTACACTCAAAATGCGATTTACAAATACTATAGTCTTATATAACATAATATAATATGTATAGTATATACTTCTGCCAAATACTTTGAAATGATTCGCCACCCCTACTCTGTACTCATACGTTTTTAGCATATATGTTTATATACATTTCTATACCAATATATAATATATTATATCATATACAATGGTACTTGTAGTTATAATATATATACCTATAAGTAGATCACTATATAACCAGTAGAAAGTAGAAGGGTAATTGTATAAAATAAAAAAATATATGAACAAGAAATTGAAATTGAGAGTGCAGGGTGAGATGTATAATACATGAAATCGTTCTATCGAAAATATTTTATATATGTAAATATGCAGCGCGCATAACATATATTCAATATTATATATATATAATATATATATATGCAGGACGATTTATTAAGAATGATCTTCCTTTTATTACTTAAATAGATAATGTTTTTATTAAAAAATTATTTTTTCTTTTTAAATATACTTAAAGCTTACAGAATATTTTCAAAAACTTAGAATTTTTATACCATTGAAAGAATTTCCTATATAATACAATACCCCTGTATACAAAATTATTTTTTCAAATGAAAACCTAACCTTTTTTCTAAAAATGATTAAAACATGATTATTTTGAAACTTTAGATGTAGATATATAAATCGAAATTCAAACGATTAATTTTTGAGTTGATATAAGTATTTATTAAGAATAATGAGGTCCATGATAATAGATTTAGAATATTTTGGGGGTGGTTATGATAATATGAATTAAATGAAATATTGAGCATCATTTTTAAAAATTGACTGAGTATAGAATAAGTGCTAAAACCTAGAACTACAAAATATTACATTTGTTTCATTTTTTTTATTAAAAACCATTATTATAAAGATTATGTGTCTATGTTGCTATTATCCACGATTAATATAAATTTACAATGCCATTTTTGAAATTAAAAAAAAAAAAATTATAGTAAAAATATATTGTTTTTATTTTTTTTTTTTTAATGAAGGGTATTAACTATTAAGATATTCCTAAGAATTAAGATGATACAAACTTCTCAAATAGTATAAACAAATCGTAATATGTTTGAAAATAATATGGTCTTTAGGTTAACTTAAAAAAAAGTATTCAAAAATCGGATTTCGAATAAATATAATACCTACCGATTAAAAATAGGAAGCACGGTTGAGAAATCATTCTGTATTTCTGTACCTATGCTATGACATGTTTAAACATACCGAAATTTTCTTTCCTTTTAGGATTTTTTCATAGACACGAACTCATCAGTCCTCATAAAAATATAATATGAATAATATGATGACTATAATTATTTGTGTGTATACAATCTATGGGGAGGAATTTATCCCCTTGATCCCCCCTCGTAAATACGTCACTGTAATACCTATACATTTCATCGTGTAAAAACTTTAAACATATCATTAATAACTCACAACGCGTGCGCGGTGTCTATCAGGCGGCATTATTGCCAGAAGTATATCACACAAAATGTATGTACGTGTGTTTTATTATATGAATCTGAACAATATAACCTTTACATGCCGATGCCGGTTACATTGTATATTTATATCATTACAAATAGAATTTTAATTCGTGCGATGGTGGTCATTCTACCATAAAGGCAGTCCATGTGTATATGGTATAATGTATTAATATTATTACACGTGCTTGTTTGTAAGCGATGAATAAAAATAAAATAAAAAAATTACAACGTGCAGATATAACAGGTGGGTATTATTTTATGGGTGTATTATAATATGTGATATATGCGAATAATTTTTTCAATTATAAATTATAATAGTGAGTAGGTATCTATATTGCAGACTTACACAATGAACGCATATAATATGTGTTGAGTTTGCTTCTCAAAAATATATGTATACCCAGTACCCACACAGTGGTTGCCATTGCAGTGTACTTATAGTAATACAAATTTTATTTTACAATGATTCAGGCGTGTACCCATAAAAAATTTTAGGACTACATCACTGTACAATGTATTAATTTCAGTCCAGTGGTCGAAGAGGTTCAAAATAAATGGGAGGACATTAACATTTCGTTAATATTCAATACATGCTAACGTCATAACGGACGTCTATGTCTCTGGCACTGCCCATTTGAAATTTTGAATTCAAACTTGGGGCATCCGTTTGTACTACGCCTGTGCTGATTTGTGCTGCAAATCCCTTCGTTTGTGTTCGTTTCTACAGTCTTAATGAGTTAAAAAGTTAAAGTTCAATTACTTTTAACTACTTATATGATTCATTTTTTTTTCAAAATAATTTTAAACTTATCGATTTAAATTTGTTTTCCATGATTTGCAGTTACTTATCAGCTAATTCAATGTATAATATTCCCATTATAAATCCTATAGATATATTTTAAATTTAATTCATTCCGTAAAAATTATTGTTTAAAAAATAAAATTTAATGAATAATTAAAAATATTATTTATGAATTATAACAAATTTTGTATTATGATGTATTGTAAATACTAAATCACAGAAAATTATAGAATTTCGAGGTGCTGAGTACTTAAAAATGAATGTAATACAAATTTATACAATATAGTTATCCTAGTTTAGTTACAGTAACCAGAAAATCTTAGAGTACAACATTTTTTATAAACATTTTTAGTTAAAATGTAAACAAGATTAGATGTTTAAACGAAAAATAACAAATAATGATTTTAGTTATTTAATTGAGATTTTAAAATATATTTATGGATACAACTTTGAAACTTTTAACGTGCATCATTATATTTTGTACACATAATAATAACATTTTTTATTATAATGTTTTAGACTAAAACTAATTTCCTACCGTATTACTAATATAAAAAATTAAAATAAATTACTTTAATATAATAATACTATAAAATATATTTAGTAATAAAAGTTGACAGTCCATCTCCGCTCAAAATTGTTTTTCATACAATACAATGGTTTGTTTATTGAATTTAAATTTAACATAAATACTACTTATGTAATTACACTACAATGACTTATCCGATGACCAAGTACACTCGACACTTGCTGTACAGCAGATCATTTTCCCTGCTCCCCCCATTTTGTTAGATTAAAATATTTAAATTGAAAATGAAAGAAAATATTTAAAAATCAGACGATGAAATAAAATGTAGATTCATAGTATCAATGTTTTTTTTTTTTTTAAAGAGAGGTATAAATATTTTTGAATTATTCCTGAAGGTACAAGAAATTTAAATGTGTATACGGATTTGGTGATATAAATTGCTTATAATATGTATTATATTAATATTTGGTTCAAAGCCGACAATAAAAATCCCTTAATACGCAGTATCACCGAGTGATGGAAATATTTTGCCAACCCTGCAACTGCATAAATGTATGATATACCATAATAATATTATGTGGTTATTATAATATTGTTTTCTGTCATATTGACTGCGGTTTATTATAATATTATACGCAGTATACCTACATATATAATATCATTATGAGTGCAAGTTCAGACTACAATGTCTTGCCAATTTTTTTTTTAATAATATCGTCGTATAGACAAGTATATTTTGATTATATTTTTGAAGCGTGAATGTACCACAATATTAAATTAAATTTTTTTTAGAAATTCGCAATAAAAGTTTATGAAATGAATACGTAATGTGGTGTTTGCTAACCAACGTAACTATAATCTAAATATGCATTGCATAAAGAACGTTTGTTTTTACAAACCGTTAACCGGTTGGCATAGCTGTCTGTATAAAAATGTATGCGTTAAACAATAATAATACATTTTATTTAATTGGCTATAAATCATTTTTATATATAAAAAAAACAATATTAGCTATAAATTTTAAAATTGAATTCAAGCGACACCTCAACTGTAGCTAATTTTATGATAATATATAAACTGCTATGAAATTAAAAATAAATTATTCACAGACAATCTTCAAAAAAATGTAAGAATTATATTTGCATTATCTGCTTACATGTATATATAGGATAATTCACCATGCATGCTCATTCCAATATTTCCTTTCCTAGTGAATTCATTAAAAATCAGATTTTTAGAATTGTTAATTATTCTTGATGAGTGATGACTATAATATTATTCTCAATAATTTAGATTTTTTATATTCACATAACTATATATTTAAAACTCATTATCACATAATAAGCCTTTTTATTTTAGTAGGTATACTTGAAATTAAATAGGCAACTCAATAACTACTTATTTGAATTTCTCTTTAGACGTATCGACATTTTAAAAAAGTGATCAGCTAATTACTAATTTCAAAATGAGAAAAATTTGTACTTGTTTAAGAAAAAGTAATTTCTATTGCTACAGTACATTACTTAAATGATATAAAAAGTCTAATTATTGTTTAAAAATATAGTTATTTAATTGATATACTTTTAGAAATTCCAAAAGTTCATAGTTTGATTGAATTTATTATTAAAGAAAATATTTGGCCATGGGATGAGCTTGATGAATTACTGTGTATATGTTTACATATGAATAACTTCATCGTAAATTGTATGAATAGAACTATTTATAATCAATGGTAATATGATCGGCGCAACCGTGGCCTATATACCGTCACACAAATAATATTAAAACATATAATTGTGTTATACCTATGTAGTTGTGACCAGCTATAGATCCGGAATCAGCTCCGATTGTAATAGTCGTCAACGATCTAGTTTGAGTTTCCCCCTCCGTTTTAACTGATTTAAATTTAACTCGATATTAATTACGTTTGTAAATTTCGCGAACACTAACAACAATACGAGAGGGATTATGATAATCTGCTGTAGTAATAATCGAATCGCTGTAATATTATAAAGGTAGTACTGTAGTATAGGTTGTGGGTACCTATATTGGCTATATTCTTCATAATATTATATATTTTGCCTTTTAATTTTTAAAGGATGCGATATCAAGTTATTGTTCAATGAAATTAATCAGCTGTAACAGTTGTTTTATTCGTAAAAAAAAAAACAATCTGTTTTTAATCGTGAATGAATTGTATATTATTCGATATTATATCACAATGAAACCAAAAATAATGTGGAAATATAATTAAAGTAGGTATATGGATTAATATAAAAATAATAAGACGTTCACATAAAAATTAGATGTGTTATTTCCGATGGCATATACATCTCGTATTAAGGATTTAAGTCCATAAAATAGTTTGGTAAAAATGTGTGCTTACAAATAATTAATTAATGTTAATAGATAAATATTGATTATTAAAATTTTTAAATCATCAAAGATACTAGCATTTAAAATATCTTTTAAATCCATTATCATGAACGTTTTATTTTTAGGACACTAAGTTAAAAAAAATCAAACTATTTGTTTGAATTTTGTTAGGATAACAATTTAAAAAAAAGTCATATAATAAACAATTTTTAGAAAAAAAAGTGTCTTTTTTTAAAAAGAAAAAAATAAGCTGATATTGCCACAGGATATTCATCCAATACTAAAATAACCATCATTGAATTGTAAAAATAATATGTAAAAGCTTATACTATAAAATATTTGTTTTGAATTTTGGAGCTATATTTTTAGTTAGCAAGTCCAATACCTAAGCCCGAGAAAATGTATCTATATAGAAAAAAAATGATCAAAATTATTTTATTATTAAGCTATGTATACCTAGTTTATAATTTATACTATTCTATTATAATCTATAGGAGATCGTTCTACTTGTAAGGTTATAGGTTTATGACTATTACAATTTATAGAACCTATAACAATTGTATAAAATATGTGTAGTGTTTAAATTTAGAATATCTCATGCAGTTATACTTATGTTCTCAGAATCAACATTGGGCATTTGATCAATAATATGCTATTATTGTTATTTTACGCTCGTTGTCACTCGTAAAAATATTTCAACGATAATTAAGGACGCTTGTATTTTTTACATTATAAAAATAGCTACCCATCTGTAAACAAATATTTTCTTGAAATGCAAAGAGTTATTTAAAAAAATAAAAGGTCAAAAAGAATCCATTTCTCTATCACTCCCTTCTCGTCATAATTTACGGCCCGTAAATGAGTCACTGTCATTTTAATCAATTTAGCATGATATAATATACAGATTAAGAAAAGAATTTAAAAACCTTTAAATTGTATAATTTAACATTTTATCATTTTCTCTTATTGTAACTTCTTGAAATTTACGATCTGTCTTTTTATATAATTATGCATGCTGGGTGCTGGCACATTATTATATGTAAATGATACATTATGTCTTCAGGGGCATTTTAGATTTTTATAAAAAAAACATTTGAGCTTATTATTTTAAGTAAATCATATTAATTACCTTTTCAAATACATGGAAATGATATTACTGTAATTATTTCGTTAAAGAGTATTAAAATAAAAACCAAGGTAAAATAAAATAATTATCGTAGATAATTGTTATAATATTAAAGTATTGTGCAGTTTATTATTGATAAAACTTAAATATAAAAGTTAACATCGAGTACTAACAGCTATAGTATATTTGGTGATTATCATTATTTTATGTTTATACTGCTAAAGTAACTTTAAACTTTGAACATAATTTAAATTTCCTATAATAACTTAACTTAAGAGTACTCAACTTACTAACGAGTTAAAAAAATTGTTAATTTTTCCAGCTTTGATATTTTGTGTATCAATAACACTACAATGTTCACAATTCGCGGTGTACATATGCCTATATACTATTTAGTAATAAAGACAATGCTTGGATAGATTAAGTCAATACCTTTTATGTAAAGAAAAATAACGTATTATTTCTGTATTGATTGTAGTAATGTTTTAAGATTTTACAAATAATTTAAGATAAAAATATAATACAAAATCCAATTAAAAATAGCAAAACCGTTTTTTTTCTCCAGCGTGATGGCATGCTAATTAAAATGTCCAAACACGTATTTATTATCTTTTACCTGTGAATCGTTGTTAAACATATAAATAACATACAAATATACAATACACACATATTATATAATATATGTACTCTATTAGCTTGTGCACTTTTACAACCCTAACAGCTTATGTCCGTAACACCTGCGATTAAAACGTTCACGTATAATATTCAATATTATAATATATGCTGTGTAGATATGACTCTGATTTGCATATTATATTATACCTAATATTGTTGATTATAAATACTATATAGTCTCATAAATATAGCATTTATAATCAACGAATAGTATAAGTATGTATCAAAGGTTTTGATAAACATCTTTTAATAATACCTTTAATGTCTTACCGACCAAACTGACATTTTGCCAACGTATAAATAATTTCTTGGGCGTAAACTGCAGGGGAGCCGAGAAAGGATTAAGGAAAGCGAAATGAGTCTCGCTTCGACAATCCTGTTGAAATGGAAAAGACTATTATTTTTATTTGTGTATCTATATTAAATTGTTTTGTAAATTAAAAAAGATATTTAGAAATACAGGCTAGAAAACATTATATAATTTACAATATGCTTAAAAACGAAATGCAGTTCTTGCTATCGCCTATCTTAAGTGTACCCGAATTGCATGCCTGTATTATTATTAGGTATCTGTCTACCGCCAAATCAGAAGAATGTCGTTTTTTGTTTTATGTTTTACATGTACAATTTATCCACATGAATGTCCAGCATGTTCACTGAAATGTATAAACTGCATATTGTTATTACAGTGCAAAACTTAAAAAAGGTACATAATTGTGACTTAAGTGCATTAATTTAATAATTTAAATATAAATATAGAGTTGATCAGTAAATGGCTTCTATATCAATTTTATATAAATCTAAACCGTTATTATGTATACAGTTACATTTTGAAATAATTTCGATTTTAGGAGTTTTGCGAAACGTACACGTTTTCAAAATTATTATTGAAATAAAATCAGTACATTAAAACATGTAAATGTATATTTTCTTTAAAAAAAACCACTAGAATGAAATTTTTCTAATAATATTTTTCTAAATATTTAAATTTTTAGTTTAGACAGTTCAAGTACCTTCTTTAAAAATATAATTTTTCCAAAATACGAAAATTAACTATTGAAATGAACGGTATACTGTTAAAAACACTTCACTTGATATAGGTACAAAAATATATTTATTCATAAACTTAATATATCATTATGTGTGTATATTTATTTAAATAATATTTTACTATCTATATACCTATTACGTGAAATATAAAGCATTTTTTATAACAATGAATTAAAAAAAAATGCATATGGTAAAATTTAATTACTATTTTAGTGTTTACCATATTACGTATATGATGTAAGATCTCCCCAGTCATATATAAAGATATGTAAATTTTAATTGTATACATTATAGTAAATTATATTTACCGTACAATGTACATAAAAAAATACGCGCGAGAAGTATAATTGAAAAATTTTATACAACTTTGTTATATTCATCTTTAAACATATAATATGTGTATTGAAATAATTATCCATGACATATAGGCATATAGCACTATTCAATATGACAATAATAATATTATACTGAAAAGTTATTATAATTTTATGATAACTTATCATTAGAATAACGTATAATAAATTGACAACTAAATGCATAAAATAAATTTCAGTAAATAAAATGTATTTTTTCTTCTCAATTAGTCATATGTATAATATATAATATATAAGCATTATTATGATGGATTACTCGTTACGGAAGTCTACATTGTGATTATGGTAATATGTATATACATTTTATATAATATATCGTGTTTAGTGATATTTTCATACACCGGACACCATTTGTGTGAATTAAAATTAATCAAATAAAAAAACATTTAAATAATTAAAAAATTGTTTTTTAAATAATAATTCGAATACATTTTTATCCAATAATCTGTGAAAATTATCTAAATAATGGTTTTTTCGAATACATTTTATTTATTCTGATAATTATTTAAAGTAAAATTTGACTAACTCTGATTAGGATAAATACTACATATAATTTATATTTGATATAAAAATATCAAAAATGATTATTATTATACAGTATCCTTAATAAATAATAATACGAAAATTATTCAATCAAATTCGATTTAGATGTATCGACATTTTCAATAACAACCATTTCCTTAGTAATTATTACATTAAAAAATTGTGGTTGTTGTATATTGAAAGTAAAATTTTGTACAGAAAGATTAAAGTTTACCATAAAATGGATCATACACTATCGGTTTTAATAACAATTTTAAATGTAAAAACAAAACTGATAGTGAATTGTTGAAACCGATAAAATGATATAAGAATAAACAAAATAAAATTATTTTGATTATTATCAGGTTTGTGTAATCGGTTTTATGCGAATTGATATATCAAAATCTTGTGTGTGTGTGCGTGCAGCTTTTGCATTTTTTGATATTTTTTTGTTTTGGTGAAAATTCCATTGGTTAAAACGTATATACGAATAGAATGAGTGTATTTCAGCAAATTATGGTGAAAATATGGTCTCTAAGTATATACTAGAAAATTTCTTCAGTCAGAATTCGTGGTGAAATGTTGTAAAAAAAGTGATATTTTTTTCACTTCCGACGAAACAGCAATTATATATAAAATTACGAATGAAGAATATGATATATACATTCGTGTATATCATAGACGCACCTAAATAAAGATCTAAGTCTGAATTGTGTTATATATGTCTAATGGCACGAATATTTTTTTTATATTGGATGAATATTTTACGTGCACATTTATTATAAATATTTATCGGGTGATCCATTTAACGTAAGACACTCATTATTCCAAAAACTATTAACGTTTTGGAATATAATTTTTTTTTATCATGAGTATTCTTTAAATTTTTAATTATATTTAATTTCTACGTTTATAAATTATAAGCACTAAAGTTTTAGATGAAATTGAATATTTACGTAAATATAGATCACCCTGTATATTTAAATATCATATATTATGTTGGTAGGTAGCTAGTAGTTACTAGCTACCAAATATGAAACCCATGCATATCGTGTACGTTTTTTTTTACATTTTTCTCTTGTGGTGTAGTGGTCAGGGAGGGGGGAAGTCTTCGTTTTATGTACCTACATATGTGAATTTATCAAAAATATTACATCCCGCTGTCATCGTTTTCCTTTATGAGTATACAATATAATACGCGTATTATTCAAGTCTGCATGAAATATATCTATATACTTACATTATATTATTTATTATAATATCGATTTTAATATATATATATATATACAGTACAATACATTATATTCATTTATACTACTTATGTGTAATAATAATAATATTATGCATAAATGTGTAATGCATATGATATATGTTTTACACTTGAAGTAAATATATAGATTTTTGTTGAAAAACTTGCCAGCAGGAGGTTTGTAATGTGTTATGATGTATGTATCAAGGCCAAAATCGAAATCGCACGGTACAAAATATAATAATATCATAGACGAATAGACGACTAGATAGCTGATAATAATACGAATGTTATAGAAATCACTAAAACTTTTTAATTTCGTTCGTTTATTAGAATGCAGTAGTCGTCTATAGAAATATAGAATGAATACATTTCCACGACATTGTATTAATGTATGGTATAAACATTTCATCCCATCCTTTCTACTTTGTGTGATGGGTTAACGAAAAATTCCATTTAAACGTATAAAATATAACTTATTATTCCAAAACCGTATATAATGATATGCTTAATAATGAAATACCTACATTACATTTACTATCTTAGTCCTCAGTTCTTAATACTTGGAAAGAACGAGTTCGTGATACGTGGAAGTCATCCATTTAACACTTAAGTCATTAGGATTTTCAAATAGAACTTGTGAACAAAATTCAAATTTTCATAGAACTTGAACGGTTTTAGTTCATTTAAATGAAATTCTTTTTACTATAATAATTTTTATAGTATTGATATTTTAACTAACTACAACATTAATTTTAGTTTATAATAAGCATATTATAAGTCCCAGTTAGAATAATTGCAAAAAAACAATAAAAAAGTATTTATATAAAAAACAAAAAAATTGATTTTTTGGAATTAGAATGACATGAAAGAAATTTAAATATGAACATTTTGATCTCAAAAATAAAAAATAAAAAAGCATATGCTTTATAATCCGAGCCCCATATGTATTATGAATTTTCTCCAGCACACATATAATACATAAATATGTGTTATGTTTGTATAGCTGGTAATTGTAATCTATACAGGAGGTTCATAGCTATCATAATACCAACTATTAATGGGTGTATGTGAGCCTCTTTTTCAGGGAAGCGCTGAATATTTCCATAAAAAAACAAATGATTAAATCGTATATAAATATACAAGTTATAATGGCTAGTTGGAAAATATTCCATACGAAACATGGCTTCTATATAATTATACTATGTATGGTTATCAAATATTGAGATATTATGGATTTAGTGTACAATTGTAAGGATTTATCAGAAAATCCATCATCGAAATCATTTATCGTTATAAAAATGGCTACATTACAGTTGAATCCAAATTAGTTGAGTTTCTAATTGTATAGTTGAATTAAGTCTAATAATAAAGTCGAATTGAGTTTGCCTATATATGTATAGTAGTAGTAAATCTATTTTTATTATATATAATAATCGTTCGTTTTTCATGACAGTGTAATTTAATCAGTTAATGTAAAAAAAAATAAAATATAAATAACTTATCTATAAAATTAATTAATTTAAAGAAAGTAATTTTTTAAAGAGATTTTTAGACTCCTACTTTTAAATCTAATTGTGGTTTAAGATTGTTTTCAGTTTAAATTATCAGAAAACAAATTGATAGGAGAATTTGCGATTTATATTTTAGAAAATTATATAACTATGAACGCACTTTTTTATCTATAAATGTTGGTAAAATATTTTTTTTCAATAATCAGAATTACAAATAGTTTAGAATTATTTCATTTGAGATTTAAAGTGTTATTTTACTCCAGTAATTCAAATATATATATTTTCATTAATGTATTTCAATAATTTTATTGCGAAATATACACAATACTGCGAAATTCTAATGTGCTCCAAAGAATAAAATAAGAGAAAAATAAAAATACAGAACAATGATGATAATAAATTAACGCTATACTAGTTTTTCAAGAGAGTTTTTTTAAATTTTTTAGCAACAAATAATAAATAATTATACAATAATAATAATAGACAACGTATTTTTAATCATACCAATTAAAATGTCAAATAAAAAACGTAGTTTTCAACAGTCTTATAAGTCAGTAAAAATGAGAAGGAAAATATTATTTTAAATATTTTTTTGGGGATTCATCTGTACGGATTATTCGATGACTCAACTAGTATAAAAAATTCATATACCTGTCATGAAATTGATGGAACTCAATTGCATAACTGCCATCAAAATATTTCCCTTGGGTATTGAAAATTAAATCTTCCATAGATATTTGAAAATATTATTCATCCAGGTCGAGATCAATAAGCTTGACAATAAATATGCGAAAAAGCTAGAGCTTCATACTAGTTAATGATACGACAACTAAATACATTTTTGACAACTTGTAAGACGTTGTAAGTACAATAAACATTTTAAGCCATAAGATTTGGTTTAAGTGATTTGAGGGTAAAGAAATAGGAATAGGCTATCCACATAATTATTTGTATATTTATATAGTATACATTTTATATTTATACTATTATTTTTTTTTTTTCATGTATTATAACTTATCAGTTTAGTATTATTTATTTGTAATAATTTATAATTATTTATTTATAAATACTTTTATTCACCTCTGATCGTTAAAAAAAGATACTTAAGTCAAAGGCAGTCAACAATTTTTTTAAAAAATGATTTAGAGAACGTTTAATTAAATAATTAAAATTTTAATATTTATTATGTACTTAACAAACGTAAAAGCCTTAAACCACACACTATAAATCATAATAATATAATTTATCATATTACGATGAATTTGTATTTTTTATACTGTATTGCTGTTTGTCTGTGTTAAAACAATACTATCACTCCGGTGTTTGACAATTGGCAGCTGTGATAACTACGTCATGCGACTTGTAACTTGTGAGTTGTGAGCATAGAACCGCACGATCTTAGAATATGCTTAGAAAAATATTATTAAAAAGAACTACGTTCAGTTATTCAGTAAATTTCTGGATTAACGTGAAACACAAAAATTCAATATCAGTTGTACGGTATCTACTATCAAGGTTATGAGGGCTCCAAGTATTTAACGCTTGCCCTTCATAAATCCATTTTGAGTATGATCTTACCGCTTTCTGTGAACAAAGTTAAAATCCTAGAGTAGGGTCATGGGTTTTGAAAATTATTTCATCAATTTGTTGTAATATATTTTTACATAATCAGTATTTTATGACTTTTGGTCTCAACAGCTTATTCTTTCATCTGCAATATTGACTTAGACCATCCGATAGCATGTACCGCCGTCCGTCACGTATGTATACATAATGGCTATACATCGAAGTAAATATACGCAACACGTATATGTAGATACAAGAAATCTTAATATTATAAGTACTACAAACAATATTTGATTAATATGGATTTAAAATATAGACAGTGATTGATTCAATTGACTAGAAAAATGTTTCCAGTAAATTTAAAACTTAATTCATACATATTATATAACATTAATAAAATCAGAAGTATAATATTTGTTTACACTGTATTAAGTGTATTATGCAGTTCTTTCAATATTATTGGAGTCGTATTTATTTTTATTAATCATAGCTGCGAAACGTGTCAAATAATAATTAATAACACTCATTGATAGCTATAAATATTATCATTGCATCAAAGTAACAATTATTTAATATTGATCGCAGTTATTATGTATAAAAAGCAAGTGGGCGCCAGTAAAAAACAAATAATATATGTAACTAACATTTTAAAAATATTTAGAAATATTCAAATTTAATTTAATTTATTTTTATCTATAAGTTATAAATTTTATTTCATGCACACAATTATTTGTGTAAATCATGTCATGGCTGTATTATAATCAGTATTTTAAGACATATTGACATTTATATATTTATTTTGTATTTATAACAGATATTACGTTATTAGTGAATATAGTTCATACAACAATATATAAATTAATTTAAAAAAATAAGTAATGACTCTAGCAGAAAAATAGTTTAATTAAAATGCCAATTTATCAAAAACGCGTTAAATTTGAAGCAATTATTCTCTGGCCCAGTGTCGATTAAGACGTATTTTAAAACTACTGCTTAACCCTAGATATATAGTTTCATAATATCTTATGTATAAAATATTTTAAAATACTATTTCAATTCCAGATTTAGTGACGTATTTAATCTGGGAATTAACCTTTATAATATAAACGAATAATGATAGCCAGGCTTAAATCATGATTCATGGTTATTAAAATAAAAGTATATTATGTGTGATATTAAATATAATAGTTAACCTATATGAAGCTCTAAGGTTGATAATTTTTTTCCCTGAGCGGTGCTTTACTTGGATTAACAAATAAATAAGAATCCAAATAACTTATTTTTATTTTGAATTTTTTAACAATGCAATGTAATTTTTACAACTTGATTGTGGATGTTGAACAATCAATGTTTAATATAAATGATTATATAGACATTTTTGAACTGATTATTTATCAGCATTAGGACTGTGCCAGTGCTTTAGAGACAACCATCAAAAAATATTTTAAATAAGTTTAACGACAACCTTCCAACAATAACCTTTATAACATATTACAATATGTGAAAAACTTTAAGTGTTACGAGTGATTGATGATTATAAGTTTCGTTTTCATCGCATAATGCGCAATGAATTTCAATAGTTGGCATGTATCAAAATATTGTCTAATGTATTTTAAAATTTAATACACGTGGTGTGTTAAAGAATGATCACTATTATACAGCAGAAGGTAAGCAATAGCGTCAAGCGAAAGCGGTAGAGCAGTTATTTGAATTTCCCAGCAAAAATTATACGTTCTAAAATTTAACTAGATGATTTGAATGTATTAGACACAAAGGGTATACATTTATTCCAAAATAATATTTACACTGCTTGTCTAATTAAGTATCAAAGATAACCTAAAACACTTTTAAAATTGTATGCAATGGTATCCGACGTAGCTAGTAGATAAATTACACAACAAGGGAGTTCAAAAATGGGTTATCGTCATTGACATTAATAAAAGTGTTATGCGTTTCCACTTCCCAACGTAAAAAAATTTTAATTTTTTTCAAAAGTATGATGATGTTTTGATAAATAATAGTACTTTTTCGAACTGTTCATCTCAATTTACTTAATTATCCATGGTTCATGGTGTAAAGATAAGACAAGTATTTACATACCATGATTTTATTGTTTGTTGTTGGGTAAATCAGTTACTGATTATTGTACAGCACTGGAGTTTTTGAAACAACGTTTACTAATATTTCCAACAAGTATTCATATTTTGATTAATCTATTCACTCAACTGTTCGTTTAATATGGCCAATGGGCAATGACGAAAATAAAATTATATCAGTTCCATCTCGAAAAAGTGTGGTAGGTACATAAAAATGCAATAATTAGATTAGATTTACCTAAAATTTTTAATATTTGGGTGATAAGAGATACGTTTTAAAAACTTTTTTTATTACCTATCTAACGAAAGTGAATGACTGCTTTACAGATGACATTATATCTACGCAGCCAGTTGAATGTACAGTTATACATAATTTCACAAATTATAAACTATATATATGCAGATTCTGCAATTTTTCCTCCAAAAATACGGTCAGAATTTTCTTCTTCGATTTTACGAACCACAAATGCTCGTGAAAATGTTCATGATAAACTTAATGTCATCTTAACGTAGGATAATATTATCCTGATTCCAGATCACAGTGAATTAGTAATACTATTATAAATCAATTTATTAAGGCTTTCAATGAAGTACAGATTTGGTAGCTATACGAAAATGAATTGTACTGCTGTACGAAAAAAAAAACTTTCAAAAAGAAAGCATTTATCAACAACCAAATGTTACAAAATTCAAGTGAGAAAATCAGTAGATTATTATTTATAAAAGCTGTTTCAAAAGAATTGTTTGCCACAAAATCTACAATATTAATAAAAAAAATATATATATTTACAATCAATGACGATAATAATTATTTTATAAAAAATAAACATTATACTTAGAAATATTTGTGTCCGCAACTCCTGTCGTTTTTATTAACTTGATGTCCGCGATATTAGTATTATGATACTTTGTACTTGTGACCATTCCGTACCGTATCAACTCGTTTGCGCAATTATGTTATAAATAGCGATGTGAATAATTCGTCCGCAGCTAATATGTATCTACATATAAACATAATTAATTATGTGCGTACTTATTATATCAACTTTTTTTTTTTTTTTTTATTGAACTTAAGCCCGGCAACTAGGGCCATTAGCTGTTTGTAAGGGTTACGTTGTAGGTTGGTACGGTAGGTGGTATTTTTATGATTGTTACGGTTGATAGCAAACACGTGTATGTGTGGCAAGGTTTTTAACCACTATGATCCCGGGTGGTCACCCATCCGGGAGCTAGTAGCTGTGGCCGTTACTTACTCTCAGTCGCATTCCGCGACTGGTAGCAGCCAACGCGCCACGCCAAGCCACTATATCAACTTTACTATTCAACTATTGTGTATAATATATAATATATCTTAAAATATATTATATATTTTATTATATTATATGGGTATATATATTTCAATATATATATATATACCCATAATATTGCAGATACAGATAGCGCACAGATCATACACCTAGGTAATATAGCTATATTATATTTAGATGTGAGCTCAATACCTGGTAAATTTTAATGATGTTATACCCCTTATTAGATCCAATTATAATTATTTTTATTTCTTTTGGTGTGCATATACCTACTCGTATATTATTAAACATATGTAAACTGCACCCGAACTAGTATCTATGTTAAAAAGGTATAATGTAAATAATGTTCCATTTGGATGTATACAACTTTAAGCCTATGAGTTTATGACATACAAATTAATGAGTACAAAATTAGTTTTTATATTTGTTCATTAAAATCTCTATGATTAACGATTGTATATTTTTCCAATTTTTTGTACTTTCTATTGCGTAACGACAATTGATAGTTATCATTAAAGCTTGGAAGTTGTAGGAGCTGCACATTTGCCTTTAATTTATAGCAGACCAAGCTGGAAATACATTTTATACAATGACAAGTTAAAATATAAAACTCAGAACGGTATATTTATGCGTATTAGTTTTCAAAATAATATTTCCATATTACCATCCGATGTTGTAATAGATTTCAAGAAAGCTATTCATTTTGCGTATGTAAAACTGTTTGGCCTCAAATAATGATTGTACATGAATGTCGCTTTCATTTAACGAGTTCGCGGAATAGAAATGTTCAATAAAATGGTTTGAGTGTTGACTATAAAAATAAGAACAACGATATTAGAAGGTGGTTATTTCAATTCTACGATTGTCACAGTAGGTACACCATTTCTAAATCCAGATAAAAGTGTATCAAAGTCTTTTTGTAAATAAATAAATGAAATTAAAGTTAGATAAAGGAAGAGTGACACGATTTTCAAATTATTTAATGGATGTATGTATAAGTGAAGAAGCTCAGTATCCACTTGAAGTATAGGCTCAAGCTTCAGCAGATAATTTTTCAATTAATTTTCATCAGTACCGCCTGAATGCAGGTTAGTTATTTTTTATAATCATCTTAATTCTAGCTTTTATACAACTCATTCAAATATTTTTATTTTTATAAAAAAACTAAAAGAAATTCTAATAGAAACTCATATTAAATTAAGTATTTGAAATGAACCCTTTAAATATCAAAATTCTAAAACAAACAAAAAAAAAAAAAATGTGAAAATTTAGTTTAATTAACTAAGTATAAAAGTGGTGAAACTCCAATTAATCAATATTAATATATTTTTTCAATAATATATTTTATTATTTATATTATATGGCTGTAATAAATTATTTATAAATTAGAGATTAGTTTGTAATTATTTTTTTTATTTGATTTTGCAAAAAAAATTAAAAATAGTAGTTTAGATGTCACCTTGGTACACTTGATAAAAACTCAGACGTATTTTACATACATAATGTATGTTACCTGTATCTTGGACGCAGTTTAAAATCACCAATATCGTTAATTAGATAATATTTGGTTCATTAATACAACAGGTAGATGTATAACAGTAAATTATTATTATGAATAACCAAGATACTAGGAATACAATAATAGATGATGTCGAGAGTGTTGGGACAAGATAAGGTACTATATTTTTTTGTCTCTAATACCTACTATAAATAAATAAATATATATAATAGTTATAATACATTACACTGTTAACTGTTTATTGTTTACAGTGTTTACTTCACGTTTATACTATAATTATTATGTGTACAAACTAAATAAGCTACGCAAACCTAAAACAAAAATTTTTACTTAATTTACAGTAAAATGTAACGTATTTTTTTCGGTAATATTCCTTTCAATAATTAGAATTAAGATTTGAAATTTTAGTATATCATTAAAGTTATAAATTATAATAATATTTAACAGCGCTGCACAATTGAATTTTTTATTCGATACGTGCTTAATAATACTTGTGATTCTCGTTGTTTACATTAGCCATTAGGGACATTTAAAATAATCTTCATTATGAAAATAAAACCTAATTACATAACATGATAATATAAGCTTATAATTAAAATAGCATACGATTATATTACAATAAGTATAGTAATATAGTAAAAAAAAAGGATATTCAATATTATAATTTTAAATTTTGTATATAACAATCGTAAGAAAACGTGCATGCATCTGTTGTCTATGTCACACCATACCAAAATTTACGTTCAGTTTCAGTTTTATGTTTTTAGCTTAAATATTTAAATAAATTTATTAAAAACATTAAAGGTAAGAATATTATCTGTGTTCTTTTATTAGATTTTTAACAAATTTCAATTTGTAAATGAATTACAATTAGGTAAAGTTTTAGTATTTAAAAATGTTCATTACTCAATTAAAAAGATTTAAATATTGTAAAAAACAAGTAGGTATAAACATATTTATAATTTAACGGATATATTGTTAACTTTGAAAATGAGCTTTTGAATAGATTTATTTAATATATTTCTTATTTAATGCTAAAACACTAATTATAGAATGGGATAAGCCGCAGGAGTAACTTAGGTATCTATTCGTACATTAGTTTTGCATTTTTTTGGCCTACCAATTTATAAACGTGCCGACAGTAAATATGCATTTAAGTTAAAATATATAATGAAAGCCATAAAATTTATAATATTATACGTATTATTAGTATGCAATACAAAATTTATGTCTAACTTTTAATTATTCAATTTTTTTAATTCATTCAAGTATTAAATAAAAAATATAATATTTTTAATTTATATAAGCGTTACACACACATAAAATGTGTGTACTTATTTTGATAAAGAAACCTGATCGACTAAAAAAAAATTGGCCTGATTAAGTTTTTACACCCATAACAATATATATAAAAAAAAAAACTAAAGTTTTAGTCATTAGAAAAATTTATAAAAATTCGTTTTTTTATTTATTTTAATCAGGAAAATGTTAATTAAAAATCTATTCATTTCATAATTCCATGTAATGCGTATATATACTTATTATGTTATGATTCGTAAAGATTCTAATTTTTAAAATGTAAAAAAAAAGGTATTACTGTGTATTATATTATGTATATTAAAGATAACAATTAAAGAAAAATGCATTAAAAATATTTGAGTTTTTAAAAATACTAGTAGTAACTAATTTTATTAGGATTATTAGGATCTTTTATATGCCCAACTGTAATGTTTTATGACAATGTAACATCTGTTGAAAATTTAAAGCCTGTAAGGTACATTATTTTAAGAAAATTCATGATGTTGGTAACTATATATCTATAAACATTTCAAGGTTGAAATATTTTTTATCATGTTGTAAAATAATAAACAAATAGATATGATAATATGGAAAATTATTAGTTTCTTGAAATTTTAACTAAACAAAACATCAATTGTATTTTTTTCTTTTTAAATAAACAATAATAACTTTTTATAATATACTATGATGCGCATTTTTTTTAAAACATTAATGATTTTTGTTTGTTAAATCAGTATTTTTTTTAAATGTATTTTTGAAATTTTATTTACATAAATATATGCGTTCATATTATATTATGCACATTTTTCATATTTTGTATGCACAAATTTTTGCACATGAACCCTAATAATATAGTTTTAATAGTAAACCTTATATTATACCAAACCTAACCTTATATATATTACCTATAGGTATATCATATAATCGTCATTCGAACGCATACATTTATTATATTATTATAATATACGCTGCACACGTATTTCACACTCAATTACTGCGAATATAAAATATGAAAAATATAATATAATATACGATAATTATTGTATTATTATTATTGTTTCGTCAACAAAATATAATGATATGACGGTATATCGTGATGTGAATATGAATAATGTGTATAGATCGTAATCGCTCGGTGGTCTATTATTAATATTAGGTATTTTTGATATATTATTATTATTATTGCGATGAAAACAATAATATTAATTGTTTTTTTTTCTTCCACAATACCGCAGGTATGAATACAATTTATTATAATATTGTACTTGAATTGTTTGAAACAATGAAGCGGATATTTTTACCATGCGTATTTAGCTGTCACCCGTTTAAAAATATTTTTTAATTTATAATATTTACAGACGGTTTATATATTATTTAAGGTACAAAAGATAAAAAAATAATGCGACCAGTTTTGGCTTACGTCATTGGTTTTTTTTTTTTTATAAAATATAATAGCAAAAGTTACAGAAAATACTTCGGTCTATTGTAGTATCTAGATATCATTACCATACTGTACATACAATAATTAAGCAAATTAACTTATAAGCAAAGTCCATAAGCTCACTAACTAATAAAACGATCGAATAGCAGGTATATTGTATATACAAATATATAATCATACTCTAAAAAAGATCAAATATGTAGAACAAAACTTGTAATTGTACATTAAAAACTCATAAATTTAAAAAGATTTATTATCAATAGATTTTATTAATTTATAAAATCAAAACTTAATATCATCATCTTGATATTTTTGATTTCAATCATGTATGATTTTATTTTTGTTTTTGTATTAATTGATAATTGTTTATACTAGACTATTCCGTTTTTTATAGCATCTTATTTTTATTCATTTATTCAATCGTTTGATTGTATTGATTAGGTACATTATTGTTAACTATACATAACACTTATAAAGTTATCAAAGTTTTTTATTTTTTGTTTAAAAATATATTTAAATTTTTACTTATAACAAAACTATTCAATTTCATAACATTAAAATATTTTAAATTTTATATAAATTAAAAGAAAATTGATAGTTATAAAAATATGCATTTTATTGTATAAGCCATAGATAGATTGAAAAATATTCCTTCAATCATGGAATTATATGAAAATACAATCTCATATAGGTACTGAATTCTTTCACCTTAAAACTAATGTCTGTATTATTATATTATTACGTTACATTTGTTATCTTTAGCATTTAATAAAACTTATGACTTAGAAATATTGGTATAAAAATCCATAAAGTTCTGAATAAATTACCTATAATATTAATCTGAAAATTATGTATAACCTTAACCGGGCATAATAAAATAACCTGCTACCCATGTTAGTATTTTTAGTTGTAGGAGAGTCGAGGACACATCAATTTATATGTGAGTATATATGATGCGTCAACAAATATTTGACTTAAGGACATATTATATGAACCACTAATGTAGGTATATAGACACTTAAAAATATGTAAAGTACGCATTTGCGTAAACAATACTTTCCACACGCACATGTTTTTATTTGAAAAACAGAAGTTTGTATATTATCATAAGATACTTAAGTTGAGAGTATAAAAAAAAAAAATTAGAATTGTAAAATATAGTTTTTACGTAGATGAAAAATTTCAATAATCTGAAATTGAATTTTTGAAGGACAAAATAGTAGTAAGTGTGTATTGTATACAGTAAATAATTATTGACATGTATTGAAAAAATATCAAAAATTTTAATTTTTATTGGCTATTGATAGATTTCAGTAATAATCAGACAATATTTATACAATTATTCTTATAAAACATAATATAAGAATAATACATGTATAATACATGTGTACACACACATAATGTATAAAATCATGAATCAGGATAATATCGATAGAATATGATAATATGAAACTGTATGTTTTCATCTAGGTAAATTTTTGTCATTTTTTAAAATTTAAATTATTGTGCGGCCTATTTTTTATGTAGGAAGTTATATTTTATTATATATAGTCACCAATATGTATATACACCTATTATCTTTAGTAGATAGTAGGTAGGTACATTTATGTATTTACTTAATAATTACGAGATAAAACTGATTTAGATAGTTTTGCATTTTTATTAATCCCAATACAGACACCTGCCAATGGTGTATACACATACTATAAAAAATACTATATATTATGTTTTAAGACTACACTATATATTGCCAGTTTTTGAATAAAAACCATTCGATCAATATTTTCGAATTATATTTGATTCTATGTAAACGGAATTCTAATAATTCCAGTTTGTTCGTTTATAAATTATAATAGTGGTTACGATTAAAAAAAATAACTCTGGTTTATCGACCCTTGTTATGATGTTCAGAAGTAAATGTGGGCAAACACGTGGGGACCAATCGTGACAGGTAGGACATTTATACATAAATATAATTGAAATAATATACAACTTACATTTAACTTACATATATAACTAATGTTCATTGTTTGAACAATGCGTGTATAGTTTTTTGTGTACTCACTCGGCATATCACTATATTCTATACACCGTAAAATAAACCACATGTTAAAACGCGCATCAGGTGTCCTGCGTTATATACGTTTTAAATAATACTATGTATTTATTTATAAACCGTCGGTACTCAGTTGTAAAGTACGATTCCTTCGATACTGAGTTAGTGGTAGATTAATTATAATTTATATTAGTATTAATATTTGTTAAATTAATTTAGTCCGTGGCAGAACCTATTGCGTACTATCATAGTTAGTAGGTATATATATTAAATCACTCTGTATCACGTAGTTAGAGTCGAAATATATTCAAGTTATATTATATATTTATAGATATTTGACGGGTTATCAGTTTTGTTACCAATTTAAAAGAGAAGACAAGATAAGTCGAAGATTTTTCTTAAACTCATTAAATTAAGTCAAAAGTTATCTAATTAATTTTTTTAACTTCGTTAAAATAAAAATTAGCGACGAGTAGTTTCTAAGGTTATGTATTAGCAATTGGGTTATGTTTATAAGTTGATAATAAATAATATAATAGGTTTGGAATACATGAGGTACACTATATGATGATAATTTAAATTTCATATTTATAATAGAAATATCATTTTTAACAGTTATAAAAGTTTTAAATTTATTATTAATTTCTTATTTAGGTAAGTGCAGCTGTGATTTCGTACACTATCTACCAGTTACCTAAAAATCTAAAAACATAATTGCACCTGTATATTTTTATATACAACTGATAAACATGTACAATAGATTTTAAACTGTCATACTTTTTACTTTTATGATTCAATTAACACAGAAAAATAAGATAAATTTCATTACATAAAGAACTTGGGATAAACCGCGAATTCAAATTTAATTATAATTGAGACGTGATGATATTTTTTTAACGTTTTACTTGTTACTTATTCAGTATTATTAAAAGCCTATTACCTAAAAAATAGTCTTTCGTGATTGTTTGGCGTGTCGTTAAAAGATTTGATTTTTTTTTAAAGTAAGTAGAATTTCGCGTTTATTTGAAAAAAATTGAAAACAAAGTGATAAACTGATAACGATCATTTCATAGTGGATGCAATATTTGACGATTTCCTTATAGACTCGATTATGGAATTTTTAGTTTAAAAGAAAAATAATAATAACTAATGATTTCATCAATTATACTAGCGATATATATATATATATATATATGGTACTTAAATATTGTATTCAGATAGATCTCGTTCAGCTTAACAACGATTTTGGTAGATCGCATATTTGCAGACAACATCACAACGAAATTTCTTATTTTGTTTAAACTTTAAATGACAGCGAAAAGAAAGAAATCTCGGATAATATTGTATTACACTGTGATAATATATATAATATATTATATATATTACTGTTATATAAGACGAAAAAGCAATAAATTCATTATAATGATACGTATAGGGATATATTTATTCCTTCGTAAATTATAATACTGATTACTATATATATATATTTATTTATAATACTATAATATGTTATACCGTTTCGCACAAAAATAGAGGGAATAGAATAGAATAAATATACGCGTTTTAGCTTCGGTGTATTGAACTCTAGGTACCAATGTATAGGTTTATGTATAATGTATATAAGTATATATAAATATATATTATTATGAATAATTTTTTGCATACTTAAGTCCTCGTTATAACATTAAAATTGACAAATGAACGGTATGATGATTAATGACGCATATTCTTGTGTACAATTTCAGTTGATTACATTTCTAAAAAACATGGTATGAAGAATGTCATAATAATAATAAATAATAAATTAAACGAATGAAATTTTTTTCCAACCTTATTCAACGCACAATTTATTTTACCACATACTTTCTGTAAGAAAAAAAAGAAAAAATATAGAATCATGCGTACAAGTTCAACAGAAGTAAAACTTATTTAATTATAATTAATATATGTTTAATAGGTACACGTTACTACGTTAATACATATAACACATGTGACAAAAGTCAGTGTTGTGAGTACAAAGATAGCCCAAAATTTAAATCGTTAAAAAAAGAAACAAATCATTGAAGTTTTATCTAGATAATAAATTAGATACATTTTGAAATGTTTGTCTAAATGATAGATCAAAATTAATCACGGATCACTAGTAGATTTCGTATGATACTATACCTATATATTTTGAATTCTTTGATTATGTCCACTTTAAAAAAAAATTATCTGTAGTACTTTAATTTTAATTATTAAATAATTTGATTGCATGCCCAAAATTATTAGAAAATACAATTTAAAAACAAGTTCTATTTAAACAAGACAAATTAATTTGTTTCTAAAAAGAAACTATTTCATAAAATAATATGTTACTTTTACCAGAATACGTATTTATAAGTCATAGTTTAGTTATAAGACTCTGTTGGTATTGACTATTAACATATTTAATGATAATTTATTGTCTTTTAAAAATATTTTTAAGTCAAAAGGTTAATTTACTTTGAACTTTTTATTTTACATTACTATAACTTATAAGTTATGAATTAAACTACTAAACTATGTTTTGCAAAATGTATATCGAAATTTGATTTATTTAATGTATATTGAAATTAAATTTAAATTTTAAAAAAAATATTGTTTGTCAAAGATTTCAGTTAAAAATTTAATGCCGTCATTTAAAAAATTTAAAATTTAAACATTAAAATGATAAAAAAAATATTGTTTTGTAATCGATTATTTTTAAAAAAACGTCATGATAGGCAAATACTTTTTTTCAGTACTTGAAAAAAATATTATTTACCTTTAAAAGAATCGCTCTGTTTACGTTCACATTTACAACTCAATATTATTGTTTATTGGATAAGGACAAAAAATTTGCGTCTAAAGATGAAAAATAAAAAACTACTGCATAGTGCACAGTAATGACCAGTAATCTTATGGTTTAGTTTAAATCGTACGATTTACCGTTTTGTTTTCCTGTTAACTCTTTTCTTTTTTTGTTTCTCGAATAAACGTACTTGACTGTGGCTATAACATATAATGATTTTGGTGTATTTACATAGTTATGTTCAAATAGTAGACTAATAGTTAAAATATTCAGCCGATTGTTATTATAATATACATTTTAGAGTAAGTATTTAGTTGACTATTATTGTTATTTATGTACTTGTATAATATTGTATTTTACCGACATTCTTGAGTTATTCACTGACATAAAAATATCAATGGTAAGTTTAACTAGCTAAAACTTTAATTTTTCTAACAACATTTTTACTTAACTATAGTAAACGAATTTTCTACAAAAATGAGTAAAGAATCATCTGAATTTTGTGTTATGTTATTTCAATAGGCAATAGCCTTCAATCCAATTATGTTAAATGAGCACATATAAGCAAATAAATAATACATTACTCGATTAAATATTTTAGTTAACAAAAATATCTTGTTATAGGAATAGTATAAATATTATTTTTTTTACAAAATGTTTAGCTGTTAAAAAAAAAACAAACTATATGAAGTACGATAATTTTATATGCGACCCAAGTAGTACATAGTAATAATAATAAAAAACAATTAATTGACTTTATTTCAACTGAATTAGTGGTAAATGATTTTCTTCATATTAATTAAAATTGTAAAAGTAATTAGGTACATAAATTATATTGTTTATTATCTATAAACTTAATGCTAATGATCTTAACATTGATTAATAAAATATTTTCACTATTATTTCTAATAACATGTATTATACTTTAAATTATTTATATTACAGTATTTAAATGTTTTATTTACTTTTAAATCTTTTATTGTGATTATGAGATATTTGTGTAGTTACAATTTTATCCAAAACAGTATTTTATTGAAGTTGAAATCTATTTTCAACTGTCAAAATTAAAAATATAAAGTTGATTATCATACTTTTGAGGTTAAGAGGTTAAAATTTAGGTTTTTAAACTTGCATTTGACATGCAATTTTTTCAAATTATTATATTTCCCAGATTTATCGTACTTAATTTTGTTTTTATGATATATTTTTTAGGAAGGGATGATAAAAATCATGTGAATTCCTTAGAATTAAATCTATATAAAAACTTCAATAATATATTGTATGCTAATCAAATAAATTCAAAATAACATGGTATTTTAATATTTCAGACCGTGCGTAAAAAATATACTAATGATAAATTATAAAATGATGTTATAATAGCATATTATTATACTATAATAATTACCAACATTGTTCGTGCATGTAATTTTGAATAAATCATATAGGTAGGTAAGTAATATAATAATTATTATTATAATCATTGATATATCACATAGGCATGAAAGTTTAAATGAACTTGACTGAAAACGCATTGGAACCTATTTATAATTATATATTATAACATCTCTATAAACGCATATGTTCTATGTATGACTTAAATAATATGATATATGTAATAGGATATCAGACGATTTTCCATATTTTATTCTTAATATCAAATACAATCAAATTATGTTTTTAATTTAGGTAATTTTATTTAGTTTTATCATTAATGTAACCAAAAATAAAATTTTTTAACAATCTATTAAAAAAAAAAAAAATTAATGTCTAATAATACATATTTTTTATTTTTCATTTTTCATTTTTTTATTGACTTTATATACAAATTATTTTTTGGTACTAATAATAATATTAAATACTCATGGGCTAATGTCAATGTTTAAAATTAAATATATTTGATTTTTTTCTATTTATAATATATATATATACATATATTGTTTTCTTTACTCTATGTAAATGAGTAAATGGTATGTTAAAAGTACAATTGTTATCACATAAGCAATTCATCAGTATTCATCAATTATAATATTTTTAATAAAACAATGTTTAATTTTATTATTATATATCTTTCAGTTTTTAAAATAAATTGATTAATGATTACATTTAAATAGAATAATGAAGCAATAAAATAAAAGTATAAAAATTTAGTATATTACAATGATAATACTAACTGTTTTTACTATATACCTATCTATTTATTTTTATTATCTTTTTAATCGTTTTCGTAGATTTATACGTAAAAACTTATATATTTTCCAAGAATAATATTATTATTAAATGGTTTTTAAAAGATATTCAAGGTTATTCACCAATCATGCTTATTAATGCACTATCTCTTTTAAGTTTTAATAATGCATTTTTTTTTTTTTAATATCATATTTAGAATTTTTAAGAGCAGAATGTTTCAAATTTTTAATTTGTTTTTGTCATTTAAGAAGTGTCACTACTGTGGCAATGCAATCTTGTTTTTCAGATGAAAATCAACTTTTTTTTTATTATAAATTATTAGCACTTGATATTTCTTTAAAAATATTTTTGCATCTAAATCTGAATTTAAAAGAATATGTAATTCAATAATTATTAAACTTTATACACTAATAATTTAGTCAAGTATGTACTATATAATATATTATATGTTGTAATCCGTAAACCTATAGTCAAAGAATTTAAACTTTTACACAATGTTACCTAAACGTTTAGTTAAATGCCTTATTTAACTATATAAAACATATGTTATATATATTTATATATTATTAAACTTAGAAAATTTTTTCAAAAGATAAAATTGCAATAAACTAATATTAATTAGTACTTTAATTTTTAAATATCCATTTCCACCATAATAATTATCTTGTAAGCCTATTAAGTATCATGAGTTATATATTATTATCCTAAGTCTATAAAGTTTGATGGAATTTGGAATCAATAGTGTTTAAAATTTTAATTTATAAAAATAAATCTAAAAAGTAGTAAATAATCATTTAAGAAAAATAAGTTTTAAACTCCATAAATTTATTAAAAAAAGAATTATTTAAAAATCAAAACCTTAATCACCAAAGCATACTTACTTCAATTTATTAATAGTCAATGTTCGCTCGTTAAATTTTTTCAATATTTTAAAACGAACCGTTTCTTTTTTTTTTAATATTATTTAAAACAATATATAGGTACACCTTCTTTATTTTTCAGATTTGCAAACCATATCAAAGGCTAAATCACTCAATTGTTGTCAGTCGTGTTTTAAGTATAATTTACAACAGTCTTAAATTTTCATTCAAGCATCGATTCTATCAGCAGACAACAAAACCCTTAAAGAGTGTACTAGGCGACTACTAGTCCACTTTATTTTTTACATATTTACATTATTTGAGTTATTAATATGAAACTCGGAGAGCTCAGTTTCCTATGAAACGACTTGGTGGTCGATTCTGTGATGTCGGCCTTTCATCAATATCATTCCTGTCCGATACGATGATACGTGACCAGTGAACACAATATTGTCGTGTATGGAAAGAATACGTATATGCATTTAACTTCAAATTATATTTTATTTAGTTAACTAAATATTATTATTTCTTCTCCTCTCCCTTTGTCCTTCACTCTGATATAATGGGACTAGCAACCCTCGCCTTACACAGATATTGAGTTCTGACTTCTTTATACTGATGTGAGCTGTTTTATGTCTCTCTTTATCCTGTCTACTCGTCTCTTCTTTGGTTTTCATCTGCTTCTCTCTAATATGATCGAATTATATCAACAATGTTTACCTCATTTCAAATACAATTTATTCCACTTTTATACGTTATCCATTCCTAAAGAATTCATTTTTTATTTTATCCTATATTTTCAAATACTATACTTGAATTGAATAAACAGAAATAATATATTGTATATATAAATCAAGAAAAATAAACGACATAAACCACGTAATAAAAGGTAAGAAAAGCCAACCTGTATTGATCGTTTTACAACTTTTAATTCTGAAAAAACTATTTAAATCACGAATCCAAGGTATAAATTGTACGAGTACGTATTATTTTAATTATTTTATGGCAATGCAATGTGATAATAGCATAAGTGATAAAAATATAATAATAATTCTTATTACTACCTATACGAAAAATGGTCGCAATGAATTATGTTATTTGTTATGATTGATTATCATTAAAATGAAAAAACAATATTTTTATTTAAGATATTTTTTCAACAATTTTCTTTCTCTTAAATAAAAAGTAGCTACAATTATAATCTTAATTTGTTCTCATAAAAAATAAGCTAATATTAGAACTTTTCACATTCATTCCAGACTAAATGATTAATATTTATACAACGATTTTTCAATACAGGCAATTAAAAAAAAATTCATCTATATAAATATTTACCTAAGATAATAAACCTAACGTGTATATTTTATTAATCTACCTGATTGTTATATTTATTTATTTATAATTTTGATGATAAATAAAGTGGACATATTTAATAATATTCTTCTTATAAATCAAGAACTATAATATTAAATTTAAATAGTATTAATAAATTTGTTAAATTTATTTTTAGATTATTTTTATGATATATTGATGAATAAAACTTTTGATAAAAATATTAAATATTTATTTTAATGAATATTTTATAAATTTGTGTATATTGTATGTACGATATAATACATAAAGCTTGAAACGATTTTTTAAAAATTGAAAGTTTGTCACGAGACTTAAAATTAAAAATTAAAACAATTTTTAAATGTTATACTTCAATAATGGAGTTATTAGATACTTAATAAGCGTTAATATCGAAAAAAATTAATTGAATAAATAACAAGCATCAGCTATTATCATTGCAGATGTGATCGACAACACAGATGTGGTTAATGATGACATAGTCGTCAGTATTGATTTAGATGTCACGGTCGTATTCGATATAATTACCGTCATAGCTGTCCTTGGGTTTATCATCTCGATATTGAAATTTTTTGATGGATTAACTTCATCGTCATTCATTCATTCAGGAGGAGTTTCGATCATCATGGTCTGTTGTTCCAAAATATTTGTCGACACCGAAGTGTCGTTCACAAACGATTCGTCTAGAATATCTGCTGTTTAACTAACAAAAAGTATCATAGTACTATAACTTTTAATAACTCAGAAACTACTCGTTTAAATTTTAACAAGATACATCAACATTGAAAAATACAATCATCTACTTATTAATTTACAGTATAAAAGAATAAAAGATTAATTCTCGTTTGAAAATAAGGAGTTTGTACTGCAACTTATAAATTCTTTAAACTAAGTAAATATTTCAAAATATTTAAGTACACCTAAAAATTACAAAAATCTGAATTATATTGAACACATAAAAAAAAAAATGGTAGTGATCATGCTTAGTAAATACATCTCGTTTTATATTATTTTTATTATTTAGAAATAGAAATGTTGTAGTACGGCGTAAAGTGTAGGCAATATAGGTACATCATTATATTGAAGAAAGTTACGATTTTTAAATAACAATATTGTATTCAGTGTAGATCGTATAGTTCACAAATACGAGTATACGATAAACCGCTCGAAATGTAATAATTATAAATATTTAGCCTAAAAAATACGAGACATCGTGCGTGTCGCCGGACGGTTTAAAGACCCAAAGTTATTGGATAATTGTAGTTTTATGAGATACTTATTAAACATAGTAGAGAGTGTAATAATTAATGGAGCGGAGAATCTAATAGATGGCGTTTTACATAACACGATCAGTAGAATATTGCCGCAAACACGCAACACAAATAATAATATAAAATGTAAAAGAATGAAAGAATGTACCACAAGAGTAGAAAGGGTAAAAATATGCGGTTGTGAGCAATAGTTAATGAAAACAATTACATTGAGTAGACAATGTTATATCGTAATAGTATACTAATAAGGTATAATAATAGTCATGTGATATAATATAATGGGGTGCGAGAAATCAACAGAAACGTCCATAAATAAATATTGAATACTTAGGTTTTTTTTTCGTATTGCATGTTGAACATAATATAATCACAATGAGATAACGTTTTAAATATTTATTTCTAACGTTCAGCGTACAAGTTAAGTCTTTAAACGCTTGACAATAGTCTTGTGATGGTGGTTGTCGATCATTACCATTATTCGAACGATCTGTCGGCCAGTGAAGAATGCTTCGAAGCAGTTGCCTACGTAGTACGTTTATGACACTGTAGCCGCGGCGCTGCGCTCTATAAATCGTAACACAATTATTATTATAGGCATTCAGTCTTAGGTAAGGCGAAACTTTGTGGTTTGTGGCACAAGAAGTCGTCATAATATTGCTGGACAGGTGTACAGATAAAGTGAAGGAAAACATGTCAAATTTAACAGTTATATCATCGAAGGAAAATGAAAATAATAACAATTGGGTTTCTTATCGTTTTGCAACAGGTAAACATATACAATAAATATTTTATTGATGCGTGTTATATTGATAATAAAACATAAATATATATATAATTAGGAGACGGTAAATCACTACGAGCCGCGCGCGCTACAACATAGGTAGTAGCCAGTAGGTAATTGATAGCGAGATAAATAGATTAATTTGGTGATATTAAAACGTCTAAGACATGACGTTTTTAAAAATTAAAAAATACATTAATGATGTTTAAATACATAAAAATAATTACATCATTAAGAATTATTTATTACCTAATTAAGTTGTGTTAACATTTGTTTGTTTATTGTGCATTATAATTAAAATGTGAAGCAATGAATAGCGAATTCTTTCAAGCGGTTATTAAATTTGTATTCAAGTGTCGAAATAAATTTAATAAATTTAGCTGATAAAAATGAATATTTTGACAATTTAAAAAGATTTTTACAAGTACGAATATATGTCAATTGCCAATTCATATTTTTAATGATGAGACCGTAAAAGTTTCAACTTTACTCAAAAACTTAAAATGAGACCACATATTAAGATAAGTTGATTTCTACCTTTTAGATTGTATTAAGTTATAATATACTTCAATACATTAACAAAAATCGCCAGTTCAAAAATCCAAATTTTATTTTTAAGCATGAAAGCGTCTTCTCCATTTTCTTTCAAATATTGTCTACCTCTTGACATAACATAAGATCAAGGCTCAATAAATAAAACACATTTCAATCATTAAATTATTATTTCTTTTTTTAGTTTAACCAATATAGCAGAAGAGGCTCCGTTTGAATAACACTACTTCCTCTGCTGCCATAATTTATTGTTATTGATGTATATATATATAAATTCTGCAAAAATATAATAAGTACATATCGGGCAATTACAAGACGTACGATATGCACTACAACATAATCATAAAATAAAATTTCAAAACGCAACTGTGTTATTTTATATTTGTATTGTCGTATTATGTATAGACACATAGCAGACGTCATTTTATATTTATAATGTGCGTAGGTACTTAAAAAACGTGTAGGTAGGCGGAAGTGGAAAATTACACACACGCATTCATATATTCTTTTACAATTACCATGTTACGCGCTACGAGTTAAAACGAATAAGAAATGAGCACTTTTAAAAGCAGTCATTTGTAGTTAAAATTAAATTTTCTCTAGTTCTAATAAACCCTATGATGACATAAACTTACGAATTTAATAAAATATATATTCAGAACGAACAGATGAACGATAGGTCATTTTAATGTTATCTGTATACAAATGCCCATAGGCCTTTGTCCGGAAATGTACATCTAATGACTAAGCTTTGAGAAATAATAAATCCAACCATCGACTAAATTACGTTTTACTGAAGATGTAGCTTCCGAATCTTATTAACTTTAGCGAGTACCCAAGAGGCAAGTTCTATATGTATTATATCATTAATTATATTAATAATATATTAAATAATTATAATATGTATAATTATCATTTATTTACAAAGGCATGTCTATAATTATTTCTAAGTATACGTACATGTACCTTGAATCATGTTTTGAAGTTGGAAATATAACGTCAAGACGAAATGTCAAAACGCGTAATTAGGTTTATTCGCTCTATCCTGGAGCAACCTTCGTTATTTAATTATTAAGTCGTCTCTTTCCAAATGAGTAGTAATAAAAATACTAAGGATCTTGCAATTTATAATACACGAACACGAACTATTAATAATTTTGAGACATAGGAGAACCAAAAACGATGTCCAAGATTGAAAAAATATTTGATGTTTTTAAGGAATAAACTCAAGCTCATCTTTAATTTACACATGGTAGACCTTCTACTCTCGCGATACACCAATCACAATTTATAACATTGCCTGATGCTTGATTATTTATAAAAGATATGAGTTATCAGTATTGTATTGTTCACAATCGAAGTCACTCGCCAAATATGTGCGTCATCGTTTCAATGATCATCTGAGAACGCATAAATATACTGTATTTATAATATAAAATATATTAGGTAAAACTATGCGACAACGTGTTCAAATCACATACAACAAAATATTTTTCATATTAGGCACTTACAATACCCAACAGTACAGGATGTTGTACCTCGTAATAATACGTATTTATCAACACATAACCACTTTTTATCTTTTTTAACAAAAGAATAAGTAATAAATGTATTTCTTTGCCCAAACGGTCACAAACATCTGTAAACAGATTATAATTAGATTTTGTGGATGTGTTTTCCGTCTATGAATGATTGGCAGCTATTTACCCACGGCTACTAATTCCCGTGAAAAATAAACAATAAAAATAACAAAAATTTGAAAGATGTAAAAATTTAATGCAATGGCGCATATATTATAATAGTTTTAATGTTATTAATTATATTAATATTATTATCGTTTAAAGAGACAAATAAATAATAATATACATCTTAAAATTGTACGTAAAAAAAGTTACTGACATGTCTACTAAAAGTTACGTTAGGCGGGTCATCATCGTCGTATGCAGAAGGGGGTGGTGGGACGTTGGAGTATATAGCGTACAGAGATTCCCTGTCCAACATACATACGAGCGAGATTACACAAACGCATACACACACACACACACACACACACACACAAACTAGTTAAACTATAGTCGTATTGTTGTTCAAGTGTTGAATACATATAATTAAAAGTTAAAATTTAAATTTAAATTCCGGTTAGCTGGCAAAGGAAACGCGCTCCTATAACACTGTCAAATAAGTTTCTTCAAATATTTATTATTTTTCAATAATCACGTATACTGAGAAGTAGAAAAAAAATCTACACAATAAATAAGACTAAATAATTGATAGGTGGCTAAGAACTACGTAAATTTTTCATTTTTTTTTTTCAAAAGTTTAAAACTGTAAACATTTTGGTCCGTATTCGTTGTGATAGACACACGATAAAAAAAAATACACACAAGTATTGTCAGTACATGTAGTTAAATGATTACAGCGCAAGAAAAAAAAATATCACAAAAAAAAAAAAAAAAACTCGAAATGCTATCAATAAAGACCCGTGCGATAAATAAACAGAGTAGAGCATAACAATTAGATATAATATATTGTTATTATCTTTTAAATGTTATTATTCGCACAGTATACTATTGACATTGGTTTTTTTTTAAATTTTATTAGTTACAATATCTATAATATATGAACCAAAAAAATCAAACTTTTTGGAAAAAACTCGATGAAAAAGCATTACGATTTTTTTTTCTTCGTTTAACAAAAATGTCATAAAGTTAATTATGATATATTATAATATAATAAACCCTATAATAATTCTATAATAAACACATAACCTACATTTTATTATTTTTTTTTATTTTTTATTTTTAATCTAAGAAAACGGAATGACGAAAACATTCAAAATGTTGCACTTGTTTTCTTTGCGTTATAGGTGTTAAAAAAATCATTAACTATCATTAATATTATTACAATTAATTATTGCTGAAATTATGTTTGAAGAGACTATTATTCTGTTATGGAATTAGTTGATTAAACAAGGGTATCATAAGAGGCAGGGGTTAGACTTTAGAATTTATGATGAAATTAGCATTATAAAATGATCCCGAAATACTTCATGCTCTAAGTCAAATACTTGTTATAAAAGTAAAAACTAATTGACATAAAAGCATACATATTTATATATATAAATGTGTATGGTAATTTTAATTTAGTATGTTAAGGAGAAAATTTGGCAAAAATAAAAGTGAATAAGTGTATAAAATAAAAATTCATAATAAATAAGAATACTACAGGTACACTTTGATTCCATTTTTCTTTGTACAATTTTCATAAATATTATATGTAAATGTTTTTTTTTTCTTAAATTTTATTTTATTATCATTGAAAATTAAAAATGCAATAATAACCAAAAAGTAATAAATATTAATTGGTTATCTTAAGTTTTGTATTGACTAATAATAAAGTAAATAAATGTAATAAACGAATAACAAAAAACACTAATTAAATTACAGGAACTGACTTTGGCGGCGGCACACCCAATGTACCAACTAATTCTGAATTCTAAATAAGATTTTTGAGTGATGATTTTGTATAAATATATATTCTTTAGTATAAAATAGAAAGAAAATATTACTCTCTTACGTAATCAACACAAAGAATTGAGGTAAGCTACGATTTGCTTAATCGTTTTTCTAAAAAAAAAAAAAAAACAAAAAAATAATTAAAAAAATAATAAAAAGCCTTATAATTTAAATACAAAAATAAAACTTTTAACACATAATACTGAACAGAAAGACATATTTTTTTTTTTATTGAATTATTATTTTTTGGAAATTGTATAAGATAAAATCAAAATTGCTGTCGTATGTTCCCCTGCCAATGAGATAAAAGTAAAATCAAAGTGTACGAAAAAAAAAATTTGACAGTCTTGGAGTGAGTCGCTTTACTTTACTTAGGGCTGTAACTATTGAATGCATATTTTTTATGTTTTCATATTTGATATTATTTGTACACAGACACTGTTTTTTTTTCGATGACAATTATAGTTATTTTATTATAGAGCAGTCACAGAAGGAATTTACGAGACATCTTGGTCTTCAACATCTTGTAGCTGCTCTTTAGGTTCAGCTTCTGTACCTAAAATTAATTAATTTTCAATTTAATAAAATAGAACAAAATATGTTTTTAATTTTGTATTCATTCATACCATCTCCTTGCATATCTGAAGTCCACAAGGTTAGGTTGTCCCTTAACAACTGCATTATAAGTGTAGAATCTTTATAGCTCTCTTCGGATAACGTGTCCAATTCGGCAATTGCTTCATCAAACGCTTTTTTAGCTAAATGACAAGCTCTATCAGGGGTGTTGAGAATCTCATAATAGAATACAGAAAAATTCAATGCCAAACCCAACCTATAGAAATACAATTTTTTTTTTTACATTATTTAAAAGTGCTATTATTAATATTAATAATATGAACATATGATAATACCTTATTGGGTGAGTAGGAGGTAAGTCTTGATTAGCAATATCGCTAGCGGCTTTATAGGCAACCAGAGAATGTTCAGCAGCTTCTTTTCTATCATCTCCAGTAGCGAATTCGGCCAGGTATCTATGGTAGTCACCTTTCCTATAAAATTATTTATGAAACATTAATAACTATAATAAAGCGTAGTTCTTCAACTATATAATTTTAACATGGGCCAAAAATAGATAACTGATAAATCATTTAGTTAACTTACATCTTATAATAGAAAACTTTAGATTCGCCCGAAGCAGCACATGCTATTAAATGTTTATCAAGTACATTTAAAATGTCTGAACAAATATCCCGTAATTCTTTCTCAACCTGTAAAATAATTTAAATTATATTTATTAATAGATTTTAAATAATTGATAAATATTCATTAGTCATTACCTTATGCAAAAATATATAATTCAAATAAATATTTAATTTGTAGTTTAAATAATACATACTTGCGATCTATATTGACGGATCATCTCTAACTTTTCTTCAGCACCTTTGTTCTCTTCTTTCTGTTCAATACTTGAAATAATACGCCAACTTGCACGTCGAGCTCCAATTACATTTTTATATGCTACAGATAACAGGTTTCGTTCTTCTACGGATAATTCAACATCTAACGATGCTACTTTTTTCATTGATTCTACCATTTCTAAAAATTAAAAAAAAATAATTATTAATTAGTAACAATATTGATAAACAATATAAATAAAATTCCAAAGGAAAATTTTAAACAGGTTTATTAAGTTTGTTGTATTAGCATTTAAATTTGAAGGGAATATAACTTTGACATGGTGTTCATTTTGAAACTATTTTAATATAGCTATTCGTTTAAGAACATTTTGTATTCATCAAATTTAATGGTAAGAATAAATTATTATCCAGAGATTCATCTATAATGTTTTTTTTTTTAATATTTTAATTTCAAAAACAATTTATTGTTATTTTAAAACTGTAACTTTTTATTCACTTTAAAATACTCAATATTTGATTCAAAATCAAAAGATGAAAAAAAAAATCATTTAAGTAAATTTACCTATTATCAAAACAACTTAAAAGTAATAATTTTATCTAGGCAATGACATAGGCTTTTAATGATATTTTAATATTAATAAAACCCTATGTCATTGCCCAGATAAAATTCTTACCTTAAAGTTTGGTGACAGTTAAATTTACTCTAATATAAAAGCTAACAACATAAAATGGATTTTGCTGAACGAAAATTTGCCATGTTGTATGTAACAACACATGGGTGTGCGGCGTCTTCTTAAAGGTAGATATTCCGGTAGATTAATAAGTATTATTCTTAATGTAGATAATATAATAATTATTCATAATAATGTATTATTTGTAGTATGAATGTTATATTAAGGATGTTATATAAAACACTTAAAAATTAAGATAAAACTTGAAACACGAAGGTTTTATTATTTAATATGAATAAAAATAAATGAATGGTCGTTGATTTTTTCTAAAAGTATTATCGAAATTATTATATGATTAATTTAATACGTAACAGCTATTCATAGAATCAAAAGTCCTATGATAGTACCCGGAGTTCTTGAATTATCATGTAAGAGTTTGGTTCTTAAAAAAAAAGAATAGCGACTAAAATATAAATGGAAAACACGAAATATAAAGTGAGAATGCAAAATGACAAATCATTAACTTTTATAGTAAAAAATGGGTTAAAACAGTGGGACAAGATATCCACGGTACTTTTCAATCTTGTTCTGGATTTATAAAACGATTTACATGATAGTAGGCGAATCGTTCGTAAACACAACTAACTCGGACAGTGTTAAAAAAAGCGATGAAAAAAATAGGTCTTGAGAGATGAAAAGGACCTCAAAATAAAGCACTTAAACTACGAAAAAATTAACAATTTTAAATATTAGGAAACAACATATTAATTAGATAGGTCAAAGGAAATTAAAATTCGAATAAATTAAGAAAAAAATAGTGTTATACACGTTGACAACATTTTTAACAACCGATGAAATCTAAAAAAAATGAAAGAAGATTGTATGTGGCTAATGGCTACTAAGATAGATTCTCAAGTATGATTAATAAACTTGGACGATGACAAAACAAAGAAATTTGAGGACTTTCGAAAACTGAGTATAGAGGTAAATATGTGGAATTGAGCTCAGACAGCCAAGGTAATAGGTAATACGTGGCGTGTTGTATCTTATCAATTATCTATTTTAATGAGGCACTAAAAACGCCTAATGGCTAATACTGTTTCACTAATTATTATTTACAACAAAAACTCGGTTATTAAAAAGAAAACGATGAAAAATCAAACAAAAAGATCTCTTTTTCATCTACTTCCACAAACTCTCCGGATCATGAGGATAAGAAAAAAAATGCTGTCACCAAATCGTTTTGAAGTGTTAGCAACGGATGAACAAAGACAACGTCTAAACCAAAGCTTAACTCGTATCGCCATTGAAATCTAACAAGACCTCATTAAAGCTAAGTAATGTCAAATTTTCAAACATCTTAAAAAATGTAACCCATTTTGTCACAATCAACAAGGATCTTACGATCTTATTCATGATATAGGCCTAAAAGGTATTCGTAAATTCGGTACACTATTTATTGTAACATATTGTTCACATTTTCCGACACGAAAATAAAATCAAAATAACTACTTTATGGATATATGTTGCGAGGTTTAGTAAAATATTTAAACACTTCGATACACATATATACGCAACACATACGCATTGCATAATAATCGTTATTTACAGAGTATTATAAAGACATACGTGAAAAACACGTAGATATGGAATTGATAATTAGTTTTTACTTTTTTTTTTTTACCAAATTTAAAAGTTTATGGTGTTAAAAATGCCAATGAAGTTTGTTTATATCAAGATTGACATACACATTCGTACAAACGAGATAGAAAAATGTACAATAAGAACGGTCAGATAATAGAAATCAGTCTAAACGAAACATGGGCATGGTTTATCGTGTTTCAACCCTTAATATTCAGTCACACACGCCCACCATCGTGGCGATTAACGACGACACAACACTCGATTTGTTAAATATATATCATATAATACGTAACACATGTGATTTTATAGGTGGTTACAACTTTTTTTATCAACAACAATGTCTGGGCTAAAAGTTTAACTTGCAGATCAATAGACCATCAGGATGTACATGAGGTGTACACGACGACGTCTGGGTATGAAACATTGGAACGTTAGTAAAGTTGACATGAAGGGGAGACCGCCGTCGTTATGGCAACGTTATACGCTGTAGACTGGTATGAACCCTGCCGCACCCTACCCTATCATTACCATCTACCACGCCCGCAACAGCTAAATTAAATACATTGGCTTAGTAATAGAGAAATTAATCTTAAAAAGATGATAGTATTTATTTAAATAGAGTACGAATACATTAATTTACTGATCGACCGCCATTAAAAACTTGCGAAAATCAAACATCACAAAGAAATATTTGTCAAGATCAAAAATGGTTAACTCATATTTTGGTGTACCTACTAATACTTTTATGTAAAATTATAATTATATATGACATAGATTTTCATCACTAGCTTGTAAATTAAAATATATTTGGCCAACAAAGAGGAAATATTTATCTGTTACCTGGAGGTAGGGAGAATCCATTACAATTTTGTAAAATGTGATGATAGGTTAATATTGAAAAAAATTAAGGTTAATAATTTGTTGTTGTATAATAGGTATATAGTATAAGGCTGATATTGATTAATAAGTATTCAAATATAATAGTAAATAATACAAAATGAGATTTCAATAAGGGCAAATATATAAATACTGAATTCACTTCAAGATAATAAATATGTATGTAATACTAACACATTGATAAACTATGATTTATCTATTGAAAATATTTTTAATTTAAGAGAATTAACAGTATTGTGTACATAATTTGAAAAATATAAAAAATTAGAAAGTATAGAAAACCTACAAATAAATCATTATTTATATATATATATATATATATATATATATATATAAACCTTGTTATTTTTTTTATATAATGAAAAATATTCTAATTTCAATAATCATTAATAATTCATGAAATTATAAAACAAAATGACTAGGTTCACTTCAAATAGAATGAGATTGAAAGGATAAGTAATGTTTAAAATATTATTATTTACAGACTTTTTAATATTATATGTAAAAAAAAGAGACAACTTTTAATTATTAAGAAATATATTTAGGTATCAGAATATGCCAACCTATTTTATATTATTAATTATCATCTGTTAAATTTTAAGTTACCTATTTAAATTAATTATATGCCTAAATAATAACTTAAGACTTAAAAATTAAATCAATAATTTAAATTATACTACTTAAATAATAATTGGGATAGAAAATAAGAGTAGGTTAAATAAACATATCGAAACATTTTTAAAAATTAAATTGTTATAAATAAAAATTGTTGTAGATAGAAAATTTGCCTTAAACAGAAGCAAGTTTTAAAACATGAAAAACTATTTTACATTAACTATCCACTTGAGTTTCTATTTACCTATCATCCTATAATTTTTCATACCCTAAAGTTAAATAAAATATTCAAATTGTATAAAACAAAAATTAAGTCACTGTTGCAAATTAAATTTATGTATAAATCCACTAACACAATGTAAAAAATATACTTCAGAATATACCTAATTAGACTTTTTTTTTTTTTTTTAATAATATTGTCATATTTTAACATCATTAATTAATGGAATGTTCTAGTTTTTTTATTCATTAAATTAGGTAGTAGTAAAACAATTAATAATATAAAACAATATTTATATAAGTAGGCATTTTAAAATAATTAAAACACATAATTTTAAAAATAACAAAATTGAATACTATGAGTAAACATAAAAAACTTGTTTATTTGTTTCAAACATGCAACTTTTTAATATTTTAATTTTTAATAAAGATGTAGGTAATTATAATTTCACTATTCATTTTATTTCAATATTTATTCATAACTCATTAAGAATTTAGAAGAAAAAGTAGTAAGAAAATAGTAAGTAAGGAATTAACTAAATATAGTAGATACTTATATTATATTGAAACGCTAATACAAAAAACAGCACAATGATTTTTATGTTTTATGTTTTAAAAACCATAAACATGGTAATAAGGTATACTATACTTAGAAAAGATTTGTTGAAAGACAAAAAGAAAAATTTTACCTAAAGTATAATAGGTAGTATAACGTAACAGTGCAATTAATAGGTACCTATTATTTAAAACACAGTAAAATATTGTTTAAGTGATGCATTTAAAATATAATTTTTTCAGGTATGACTCATACTTATTAACAAAGTTTACTAGAAAGGTTATTAATAAGAGTTTTGTAATAATAGTAGCTATTGACAATATGCTACTATTATAAGTACACCACCTCACAAATATAATTTAAAGGAGTTTTAAGTATAAGGAAAAGAAATATTAATATTAATAACTAAATGCTATTTACTGATGTAAATTAAAATTGAAGGTATTATCTACCTAATTGAATACAATAATACTAATAACGGAAAAAGTAAATACAAAAGTACCAATTTTATATGTACATTTCATTATTCAGTTATAGGTAGGTACACCCTTTTAAGAACTAAGACTGAAAAAAAATATTTAATAATAATAGATTACCTATTTAAAAATTTTTTTTAGATAGGTACTTTTAAAATTATATTAGGTACTGTTACTCATACTAGGTACATAATATATATATTAAATATAAAATATATAATACACACAGTAACTTTTTTTTTTATGAACACCAGCTTGAAAAAGTTAAAATTAGTTATTTAAATTAATCAATATATTTTTTAAATATAATAATTCTTTATATAATAATAATCATTTTTTTTTTAATAATTATATTTCTCTATAGCTATTTAATTTTAAACCATAATATTATGTAGGTAGTTAGACATAAGAAAAATATTAACTCATGACATCTATATTATTATGAATATTTTGAAGCAAAACATTTCATAAAAAAAAAAACATTAATAAGTTGATTAACATTAAAATATTTTAGCTTGTACAAGTAAGTACATTAACACATACCTAGTACTACATGGATACTCAGAAGGTTTTAAAATATTCTGTTTAATACTAAGTTTGCCAATTTTAAATGGTAAAAAGTCTATCACAACAATAAATTTGTTTTTAATTAAGTAAATATTATAGACAATTAATATCTTTAAACATAAATTAACTAATAATTTCCTAATACTAACTTTACCTAACTATTAGTTAGATATCTTAACCAAATATTACAACAATAATATTTAAACATATAAAAAATGTAAAAAAAATAGGTATCATTTACTTCCTAGTAATAATTAGTAAGTAGTAACCAATTTTAACTTTTAAATTGAGCAAATATGTAGAGAGGAAATATGATTAATTCATTCTATTGCATCAAACTAAAAAACATTTGATAAAAAACTGGCTTGATGAAAATTTTAAAAATAAATATATTTATATTAATTAAACACAGATATTTTATGATTAATACTAGATAAGTCAATTTAATTCTTTATAAATATGTTCACATATTTCCAATAAGTACTACCTATCTAGCCAAAAAATTTTTTTTAATTTTTTACTTCAAAATGTTTTAATATAAAATAAAAAAACCCAATTTTTTTTTAAAGTACTGAATAGATAAATACAAGGAAAACGAGTCAATGTTTTTATTTATTTTTGGATATTTAGGGGAAATATTTTTTTTTTACAATAAAAAAAACCTTTAAGACAGTTTTATTAGATTGACACCTGCCTATTTAAAGAAAATCATAATTGTTCCATAAATTTGATGAGAAGAGCTAAAATTGTATGCGTCTGAATATCGTACAGTGAAAGTATGTAATTGTAAACAAGGCAACAATGACAGACACAAAGTAACATTATTATTTGGGACGAGCAGATACATACTGTTAGCTCAAAACCCGATATTTACAATTAGGAGAAACCGTATAAAATGGAAAAAAAAAATCGTAAACTCGAGTGCATGTGTGGAAAATACTGGAAACCCTTGAAAACCACCACTACTACCGGTCGTAAGTCTACGTATCTCAATGATGGGGTGATGATGGTGGCGGGGTTGAAGGGAGACGGATAGCGAAGGCGTCCGGCCGCGGCGGTCGGGGCAGACGAGCGATATAATACAACGGGTGAAATTCCACCGTGTGGGAAGATTAACGGACAGCCGAGACCGGCGTCACAGCGACGCGCAAGCGATATGATATCGTAATCACATTTGAGTGACGGTGATGACTAATAGAAGTATGATTTTTGCATGCGATAGAAATCTCGTACGACTAACGGTACAAACCGCCACCGCGTATTATTTTAATAATAATAAAATATTTTGCTACTGTGCCCACACACGCACGTACCGTTATAGGTGCGCGATGCTACTAACCTAGAAAATAAAAATATAATAATAGTAGATAATTAATAATAGTAATAATAAATATTTTATATTATATTATATAGTCCGCCCGATTATTTACGTATTGATTATTTGGGCGCAAGGCGTAGAAGGCGGCGGCGGCGTCGGGCGGTCGTAACAAACGAGTAACGCGGGGCGGCCGGCCTTTGGCGGTGGGGGGAGGCTAAAAACAGCGAAATTTCGACAGAAAAACTCGCAAACGTCGACGAGAAATCGATTATCTCAACAGTACCAAAATTTAATAAAATATTAACATGTAATGACGTCATGCGTTTAAACGCGTCCGTGTGCACTCACCATCGTATCTTTCTGCCTGTTCGGCGAGTTTCGCCTTGTATACATTTTCTTCTCTTTCGGACATGATGAAGGTTATCTATTCGTTAGTTCTGCAGCTGCTAGTGCGGCGACGAGCGAACGAAGACGGTTTATCGTCGGACAACAACACTCGTGTGAACACGCACCGGAAGTCTGATACGATTCGAGTTTCGACAGCGGCCGATGCGCGAGAGACCGTTGGCGGGACGACGACGGCGAACGACAATAACGCGTGTGCGATATCACTGCCGCTGCGTTGAACACTCGTGAACGAATTAATAACAATTATAAAATTTTATATGTAACTGGTAAAATAGGTAAAATATTATGGTTGCGAATTTTTAATAATAAAATTTATTAAAAATCCCGAAGATACGGCGGCAACGTATTTGTGGATCGCGCAGTTAGGTTGAGGCGACGGCGGCGGTGGATGCGGTTTGAGAGCGGACGTTACGTCGTTTCCCGTCGCCGACTTGCGAATGGTCTCTCTGGAAATATGGCCGCACCCGTCAGGCCGCCAACGTGACGCTCATGGAAAAATAACTCGATATAATGTATCTAACGCGCGCGCGCGTCTCTCTAGCGAATGTACGACGACTACACACGACTACAAATGCATTTTAACGATTTTTTTCATTTTTTCTCTTTTCCTATTTGACCGACCGACAGACAACGACGAAGAGCGACGAACATGGTCGTAGTTGTATGCACGCGACCAACCGCCGGCTGGCGCGCTCCCAACGCCTGTTCGAATGTGTCATAGTAATAAAATTTAAAATTATACAAATACCTGCTAGGTATAGCTTTATTATGTGATATTATCACGGGCTATGCACAAAAATAATATTAGACTGGTCGTGTTATTTTTTTTTTATATCAGAGATAATTATATCGATATGTTATATTCATACGTTAAATTGTCTGTCCGATAAAACCTTTTATGCACGTGATCGCAAACTCAAAGGTCGTACGTATACTTATGTATATGTATAAGTATAACGTATTAATATGTAATATATTTATGTATATATTATGTATGTGCCCGTAAATTATTACTACTTAATCGAATACAATAATGTTTAAAATAATAAAGACGAGTTTTTCTTTTCTTCGATATGCAATCGAGTAGATGCCTACTTAATATTATACAATAGCCTATTGTCAATAGGTATTTATTATTATTAAATTATTCATATTCTGTGGTTATAATATAAATTACATTTTTTTTGTACCTGTCGTGTGACTGCTACAGATAATTATTGTAGTAACATACATTTGCACCTTGCAAAATTCTGTTTACTTTCTAATCGAAAACTATAAATTTATGTAAGCATTATGAAAATTTTCGACAACTACGTAAACAAATACTAAAACTTTGAATTAATAAGTACCTATAGAAAAGAAAAATGTTTAAAATAATATACCTTATCAACAATAATTAGAATAAAAAATTCAGTAACATATTCATAGGTAGGTAAAAGGGAAAAAAGGTTTCGGGATCCCTCGTAATTGCCGAAAAATTTACTCGACCTTAAATTATTACCTCTGGGTTTATGAATACTCCTAGTTAAATAATATGTCAATATTAAAATGTTAATTATATTAACGCTATTTTATTATTATGTTAAGCCATATTAAAATGTTAATTATCAAAAATAATGAACCCGATCCCTGATACTATGATAAACCCTTTTTCACCAGTCTATGGCAAAAAATTAAATTATAATAATAATATAATTACACTATCACAAATGTACCTACTTATTTCATATTTATATATGATTCTGATTACTGCAACTTTTAACAGGGTGTATGCGGACTGCGGAGATTGAAATACTTTAGCAATAAATAAAATAAAATAATAATAATATACAATGGTGAATGGGTGTTGCAACTTGCAGTACGTTTCATATACTTCGTTGTACATTTGCACGTATAAATACGTATAGGTATAATGTGTAAAATATGTAGTTAAACATGGCTAACAAATAAAAAACAAGTACCTAGTTAATAATGTAGAATATTGGTACAACGGCCACAATGTCTAAAACAAATTATATACACAATTGGTTGAGTTATTAATAGTTTAAAACTAATAATTTATGAATTTCACGATTAAAAACAAAATAAAGAAATTATTTATACATACTCATAAACGCATTATATACCATATATTATGTATTTTTATTAAAAATACTAACAATTACAAATACCACAATTTTATTATATTATGTCATTGGTTTTAAATTTAAGAGTTATGACAATAACTCATCATAATATAATATAAATCTCTATTATATTAAGTTATGCTTATAAGTTATAAGTGCGCTTGAGCTAAAGTATTGAATTATCATTTATAGAAAGCAACATTAAAAGAAAAATGCCTAAAAATGTCCTTCACTGATCAGATTGAAACATAATTCACAGATATCACCTATATATATATATATGGCTTTATTATGGAACGCTAAAATTATTTTTTATATATTTAAAACTTTTATTTTTTAAGATAAATAAAACAATAAGATATTTTTAAAGTATATAAATATATAGGACATACAATTTTATAGCCATTCATATATAAAAATAACAAAATTTATAACAATATGTAACCTTAATTCAACGCATGGGTTTGTTAATTATTGTTGTAGAGTCCATTGAAAAGACGTGCATGTGAGTAGGTAGTATAGTTACTTACATAATATTAAATCTAAATGTACTATTAGCTACTGAGCTACGTTGCAAACACTAAAACAAACATTACAAGAAAAAATCGCGAAACCAATAATAGATGATATATTTTGGTGAAAATAATGTACTTGTAATATTTTATTATTACCTACAAAGTACAGGTTACAGACTACAAATTGATTTATTCTGACGAACCATTCTAAATATATACACACACATATATACACCATAACGCTGAATCCTGTATAAAAATGTAGGCGTTTCCGGTATCGCGTATTCCCTAAATTATAATAAACAAATATAATGTAAAGTATAACTTAATGAATCTATCCAGCAAAACTGCAACTACAATACCTAAGTATGCATATTTTCTCTATTCGCCTTTATATGTAATTACTTATATTATTAAAAAAGTTTCAACGAAAAAATAAAATATTCCATAATAGGATTAATAAGAATATGTAATTTACTACTAATTAACTTATTTAAAATATAATTTTAGTAGGTACCTCCAATTTTAGTACTTGGTAAAAAAATCATATTTTTGTATAAGTACCTTCACATTGGGTAATGTACCTACTTATTTTACTGCTGTTACTTATAATGTGTAAATGGAATTTTCTCAGTAAATACATTTAAATAAAACCTGTATGTAAATAATATACATAAAAGGTGTCTCTGTGGACGTCCCTCCTGCAGTTTTGAAATTCAGATTTCAAATTCTAATCCATTATTAAATATCTATAATCTATATAATTATTGGATTATGAAGCAATATAGGAGATGAAGTTTCTCATCATATGATCCATAACTAACCACAAGTTCAGTGTATTACTGAAAAAATGGCTTCAGTGCTGGCAATTTTTTCATTGAATTTTGTCCAGCCTATATTATATTATAATATATGTAGAGTACATATATTATGAAAAAAAGTTTTCTTTAAAAATGTACGTTATTTTGACACATTATAAAATATTATGGTTTATCAATTTTATTAAACATTGTAAATATTACGATGTTTATAAACGTTTTTAGTTAACTGCACACCAAATTATTTTTTTTTAATCGTATATAAGTACCATAAAAAATACTAACACAGTCAATACGGATAAGTTTAACCTATATTTACCCGTAAACACTTATTGGAATTTAATCTCGCTCAAACGTGAACATACACAATAATATATGTGTTTGATGTAAAGTACCTTTAGTAGATTGACGTCACAAATTCGTGGTAGTTGTTACTCATACTTAACAATTCAATAATATAGCCATAAAGATCTATATTATATATTATGTACGATGCAGGCCCGGACAGGGTTACTGTGCTACTATCCTACAGCATAGAGTACCGTATGCCTCAATTTTGTAATAAAAAACTTTAACAGTTAAAGAGCAAAAATAAAGATCTTTTTTTATATTGTATCTATGAGCTTTTAGGCCGCCTGCTTACTGAAAATAGTAGGCTGGTATCCTCCCAGTCCGAGTCTATGTACGAGTACTGCTTATACATACACAATACATTTTAACTTACGATCAAAATAGAGATAGGAGATTTTAATTTTAATCATAATTATCTATATCAAATAATAAGTAGACTGTAGCAATAATAACATTATTATAAGAGTAAGACATAATAAAGGTACAATAATCAATAATATCAATTTAATTTGTATTCCATAAAAATTAATTAAATTTGCTATTCATGTAAGTTTATTATAAAGTTTAAAATTTATTCATGCAGTAATCATCTATATTATATTAAATACGTATATTTTCCATCTTTATGAACTAATATTAACTGTACAATTATAAATGTTCACTAATATCATTGTTCTTAAAATTGGGATGCATTATATATCTATGTCCTATAAACATATTAAATATTATAGATGCCTACCCATATTATCAGCGGTTAAGGGTAGGTATTCTTGATTTCTATAAATTAATTTTAATACAAAAAAATAAATACTTTATACCTACCTATAGATTAAACTATCCTAATCGAGTTAAAATAAATATTTAACTAAAATAAATGTTCAATGACTTAATATTATGTTTAAAAACTATTAAGTTTCTTTTTAGAAATATTATAAAATATTTGCATTAGCAACATAATATTATTCATATCATATCAATACATCATTATTTAATTACTTATTTATATTTTATCTTACATTTTATTTATTTTATTTTAATCTATACATTTATTGATTTATGTATACAATTATACTAATTTGATTCCAAATAATTGATTATTACAAATTATAATTCGTGTATGGTATCTATTACTTTGTTCACACTTAGCCAAACAGAACGATTTACCAAGTATATTTATTACTTACCTTACCTATTTTTTTTTTTTTTTTTTTTAATAACAAATTTATTAAAATTCTTGGAATGTTTAAGTATACTCAAGGACCATATTTTAAAATATTTTTATTTTTATTTAATTCAAGGAATACTATGCAATATAGTCTCATATAATTATTGTTCAAACAAAAACTATATTTATTTTTGTTAATTGATAAGCAGATGGTTTTTTATTTAATATTAATGCATCTAAATCGAAATTTGAAGAAGTAGCTTTATAGTTCATTAACTTTTTTATAAATAAAAAAAGGTTGGAGGTGCACGATAGGTTTGGAATATCGTATATAGGATTATCAAAAATGGAATGCAATTGTAATTATTGATATTAATCAATATGAATATTTTATAATTTATAAAAACCTATCTAGTATAATAAGTAAGAAGATACTAGATTGAATATTACATTTATTTTATGTTTTATAAAACTAATTTAAGGAATTATCCTTACTGAATACTTTTTATTATTTTAATAACTTTAAAATCTACTCATTCAAGTTTTATTTTAAATACATATAAATATTTCTAAAAACATCATTTGTTTAAAAATTTAAAGGAAAAAAGTTGAATTTCATTTGAAAAAAATAAATCAGCATTTTTTTTTGTTCAATTAAATAAATTATTGTTATATCTTATAAGTCAACTTTAAAGTGTAAGCAGAGAAATACAACATATTATATTTTATAAATATTGACAAAAAATTAATTAAACACAAGATGTGTTAAAAGTAAAAAAAAAAAATTGTACTTACTTATATATTATAATAATAATAAAAAAAGAAGATTACATTTTTAATAAATTATATAAAAAGAGATAAGAACACTACATAAAAATCTTTTAAATATTATAAATTAGGTTATGAAGTAAATACTTAACAATTCTAAAAATCAAAATTTGAATAAACTCGTTATTAAAGGAAAAATGGGGATGCACACTCTTGATGATAATCATATTATTTAGTCAATATTGTTAATAAGTCAATGGTATGAGTAAAGACGTATATTATAATAATCATAATTCATAATAAACATATTTCTTTAACATTTAAAAAAATTATTAGTGGTGAATAATGTATAATTAATAAACAGGGTTCAAAAGGATAAAGGTGTTATAAAAACAAAACTATGAATTAGATGTTTTAAATGAAATAAACGCAGACTCGACAAGGCCATCAACCACATAAAAAAACAATATCGATGAAAATAATTAATTGCATGTTTCAATGGAATGCAGTCAACCCGCATGTAAATTATAAAAAAGGTGTAACGGACAGGATTGACAGATATCTAAGGTACCAAAGTAATAATTTTTATTATTTTTATTTAAATATTATAGTTAATTATATACTAAAATAATAATGATAACATCAGTAAATACTAAATATTTAATTTATTATATATTATATTAGTTATTTTTATTACACCTTAGTCATAAATAGTTTAAATTGCACATAAATGTGGATGATCTATAATTTATATATTATATTTATCACATGCTACAGAAATAAACAATTAACAACAAAATCAAAATATGAATACTTATACAATATTATTTTAATATCGGAGTTTTTAAATACTCCAAAATAAATTCAAACTATTGATTTGTCATTAAGAGAATATAGAAGATAGGTTATTTACAGACGCATAGCATATAGCAAATTATTTGTACTGAATAATAATCCATTGAACTCTGACATGTTGAATATAACAGTGAAATGGCCTATTATAAAATTTAAAAATAAGAATATTATTTAGTGAATCTCATATTTCATAGGTTTTTTTATATTTTTATTTTAAAGAGAGTTATGTTAAGAATCTAAATTGTTTGTTCATTAAAATGCTCATAACTCATTTTAAATTAAAAATATAAAAAAAAGCCTATAAGGTTCACTATAGTTTATATTTTTGGTTTTAAATTTAATCATAGCCAATAGGTAAATTCACTGTAATATTAAACACGATAGAGTTCAATGAATTATCCAGATCGAAAAATTTACTATGCATTTGTAAGACGGAGATACCGTATGCGGGTGTAGTGTACTCTCGAGAAACGTTTCAAAAACAGATTAGCTGTTTGAAGATATTCTTTAAAAAACATAAAAGCGTACAAACATAACCAAATTTTACCTAAAAGTGACTATTGGGAAAACTAATTTAAAAAATTTCAAATCTAATTTTTACGTGAACGTCTAACATTAATTATTAAGTAGGTAATAGGTATATTAATTGAATTATAATCTGGTATAATAAAATATTTTTGGTATTACCTGTAAGTAATAGCGTTTATAGGTTTTCATTTCGGAGGGAGCCAATCTTGTATTTGGCTTTTTCGGTGATAAGAGAGATAGAAGGAACATTATTTCAGAAGGAGGGGGCTTTGCCTTCTCTTTGCACTAAAATATATCACTGACTTTAAGTCTTCCTATTCTCCTATAATATCTGTTATTCGAATTTAAATAAGACTATAAGTTAAATTAAATATTAAAATATACCAACAATAAATATTATGTATAAAAAATATAATTTTCCTTATAAATTTCTGGTGTTGGGAATATTTCATTGAATTTTTCAAAATTACATTTACGCAAATTTGTAAATCTCAATCCCTATTGTATACAAAGTAATAATTGATATTTAATTCTATTGATTATTTTTGAATATATTTTTTTTACATAATTTTAATAGGTAGATATGAATTTAGGGCAAGGATTTTTAAACAATTGCATATTATGTATTATTACTATTATTATTAGCTGATAGTACTGTACACTAATGCTAAGTAAGCACAAAATATGTTTTACAAAGCCATGATTAAAAATAAGAATTATTTTGAGCCATACATATATTATGTTTATATTTCGATATTGTAAAGTTATTAGAACATACTATTTTATATTTTTATTTTAAAATCATATTTGTTCTTGTTGTGGCATATTATTCACTATTTTGTAATCAAGTAAAAAGTTTACGTACAATTTCAAGTAAAAAACTTTACATCAACTTATGAGGAACTTTGTATTAAGTTTTAAAGGTTTTTGGTCGATCCAATATTTGTTATTAAATAGAAAAATAAAAAATCGTAAACGTCAGTTGTTTATAAGTAGCTCAAAAAGAGTATAAATATTTTGAAACCTATTTCATGAATATAAAATACTAATATAAACATTTGGTACAATTTTCAATCATCTATATGTTTATGGTTATTTAATTTTAAATTACATTAAAATAAAAAAACCGATTTTGCCAAAAAATGCGTTTGCATAAAAATTCCCGTTTTCTCTATTTTTTCCCCTTAATTATTAAGAAGAGTATGAAAAAATTTTTCTTTTGATCCCTCAAAGTATAATTTATCCTACCAAAAAAGATAATGAAGTGAAAATTCAGTTGTCTTAAGATGTAAAAAAAATAACACATAATTGTAGAATTAAAACATTCTTCGCTTTGCTTGGATTTTAAAATATATGACATAACTTTCAATAATTTTGTAAATTTAAAATATAAATATTAGTTTTTATTAATATAATTACCTCCCTTGAGCAAAAGGTAATGAGAAACTATTGCACAGTAAAAACTTTTCCTTGGGTTGTGTCCTAGTTGTGGTCGCAATAGACGAATTGCGATTATAGTATTATAGAAGGTAAAATTACAGTCTTAATTAATGTCCGTGTTTGATTAACGATTAACAATTATCCACATTGTATTCAGTGTTAATTATTTTAGTTCATGGTAAGACAAAATTTTTTCAACAAATGTTTACAGTACCTAGGTACTTAATTGGTTTTAAAAATAACAAATATTATGTTCCTGTTGCGCTTAATTTATTAAAAGATAAAAAGGAATTATTGTACATTACCATCTATAGGTCTACGCTGAAAAGTAAACGTTTGGAAATTAATTTAATGATTAAGCCTTAACATAGTTTCTGATTTAAAAAAAAAAGGAATTCTTCAAACTGCAAATAAAGAATTACCGAACACACTTTAATTGGATACAGATTTCATCTCAGTCAAGTTAGTTGGAAAAAATTGTAGCTGGATTAGTACTGACTCTATGAACTACAAAAATAAGAACTCAGAAATTTGAAAATGGTTACACTACGGTTTTGGATTGACTATTCTCCATCCAGATGAAATAGAAAATGTGTTTTTGGAATTAATTGTTGAACAACTTGTGATGAATTCAGAATTCTGATGTGATTCCGAATTTAGTGACTATTTGATCAATGACTACTCCTATAATATTGACTATGATGCTACTTTTCTAACCACAATCTAGGCCTACTCATATGGTTTGAATTAAATTTTTTACATAATAATATACATATTACATACTGTGACATATTAACATACAAATAATGTTAATATATTGATAAAAACTAAATAATTTTCTACATTTTATACTTTTAATCATTTTCAAAATTATGCAATAATATAATTGCCCTAATTTTACAAAAGTTATATACCAATCATTTTATATTTTTACATATATTATATAAAATTTTATTTTAGTCGAAAACAGGGCTTGCGTTTACGTGCAATACAACACAAATTGTATAGTCCTAAAATAAAATGTACAGTTATAAAACGCTAATTGTGCAGTACCTACTGCTACTTATTCTAGCATTGTAAAAAAATAACTAATATACTATATAATACTAAACCAAAACAAATTGTATTAAAGTTATAATTCATAATAATCAAATATTATATTATAATAATGATATTATGATACAACCATAAACCAATGTGGATTGTAATATGTTTTCTATGATGTGAATTGATCTATAATAATGATAATAATAAAATGTGTAGGTATACAAGCTAAGTTCAGGTACCTAATTGTGCAGTTTTAAAATGTGTTTAGCAGTTTAGCTCAAACACTGCCGAAAAGTGAATCGGTTGAAAAGGGAAGGGTATTATTTTGATTGAAAAGAGAATCAACCTATATTAAATTTGGTCGAAAAGTGAATCGACCGAAAAGAGAAGGGTACGTTTTTGGTCAAAACGGCAATGCCCAAAAGAGGACAAAGCTACTAAAAATGTTAATCAGTTTTTAATTTTAGTTAAAAAGAGTCTAATAATAATTAGTGCACAGCTAGGTCCTTTACTTCTTTAAATCAAGTCTTCGTAGTTCATACTTATAGATAATACACAATGTATAAATAGGTTTTTTTTATACTAATAATAGTTTAGGTATAGCTTTTGAATGTTATTATAGAACCTATTTGAATTAAGATTTTAATTATTGGCCTAGATATTTTAAATAAAAATTTATCAAATACACATAACAATATAGTAAGCAAAATATATAAATAATTAATAAGTAATAACTAATTGAACTTAAAAAGCGTTTAATATAGCACTAGGGGGGGATATCCGAATCTAACCTAAGCCTAACCTTATTTTCAGTACTTAAAATAATAATAATAGGTATGTATAATCTTTTATGTCTTAAATTAATTATTGATCTTATATTTTTAAATTATGTTTATAATGATTAGAATGTATGTTTAGAAAATCAGTCTTATATCCCTCCCCCCCCTTCCACTCGAGAAAAACAATTTTTACCGGCACTATTATATAGTAGTAGACACGAATATTTATGTAGGAACTTGGTACCTAAGTTACAAAGTTATTGTATAATGTTATTATATACTATGTAGCCACGCGTATAAACGAATTTTAATTTATACGAAAAATATTATGATGAGTGAAATATTGTTTTCCTTGTTTTATATTATATATGCTAACTCATAAGTTATAATAGGAAATAATAAATGAGTCATTTAATTCATAGTGAGTAGGGCAACGGTGGTGTTAACTTATTAGGTATGATTTTATATAAGCCAGCCTCTTAAATAATAATAATTACAATAATAATATAATATAATAATAAATCATACTTACAGAAGCGGTTTGAAACTTGAAAGTATTATACTATTATATTTAGTAAAATATGACACAAGATCACTCAATATTAATTGATTATTAATATTGAGTGATCTTACGAGTATATACTCAAAAAGCCAAAAAAGCATTTAGTGGTGTGTACAATTAACAAAAAAATAAATGTAGAGAGGCTGAATAATATCGTCTCTAATGGTAAATACATGTTCTTAACTTTTTCACCGTTAGAGACATGAACTCGCCCTCAACATTTTTTTATTTTATTTATATAGATCATAACCACGTTCCCACAATATTTTAAAAGTTGAAGTTTAACTCAAAGTCAACGAGTTAATATAAAAAATCAAAAATTCATGCTAATTGACATACTCAGTTTTTGGAACGGGACTTTTGCCGGGATTTTTCGACATTAATATGTCTTATGTCTGAGGATTAAAAAAAAATATATTTTTTTTGATATCTTTATAGTAACGTAACACAAAATTATATTTCGTACTTTCATTTCCTATTATCAACCATTACTTAATACTAATTTTTGGTATAAATAAACCTCAATGAATGTCAATACATATAAAATTAATAATATGTTTTATGACCAGCAATAAAACTATTAATGATCTTATGTTTTTCCCAAAAGAGATAATCTAAAGATTTTTTGCAGATAAAACTTATTTTATTTATTACTCTAAAAATCATAATTCACTCCACTCAACTTTAAAATATAAACTTTATTAACTAATTTAACTAATTTAAATATTAAATTATAATCAATGTGTCAATCGATAGAAAATTGAAAAATTATTAGTTACAACCTTAAAAGACAACAGCTACCATCGAATTAAGATTAAAATGATGGATCAAAAAAACTTGAGGCGATTATAACAATAGAAATAGAGAAAATTAGAGTGGAATTTTATAATTTTATAATTTTAAAATGAAAATTAATCATGGTATTTGTCTTTTGTGTAAGCATATATATTAATATGATATGATTTTTATTTTTACTATTTTAATTATTGACTACTTGTAAATTTCAATTTGTTTAATTTTATTTTTGATAATCTAATTAAGTAGTATATTTTTAACTACAAATGTATCTGTAATCTATGATTATTTTTGTACTAATATATTTAGGTACTATACATCATGATTGATATCCAAAAAATATAAATCGTACCCTATCAATTATTGTTGTACAACTTGTACAGTATAATTTTTCACACTACCCGCTATTGACGTTTATTGGTCTCAAAAACAAAAAGTATTTGTCGAATGGAAAACTATTGATAACCAACAGCGATATTTAAAACAAATTAAGAATGCTAATTCTGCAAGGCCACGAGAGCGTTAATTTCCCGATTTCTAAACGTCTTTAATACAACGCAATAAAATACTAATTATTAATTACTATAATATTTGATTTACAATTTGAAAAAAATTATCTTTATATCAACAATCTATCTCAATCCAAACAATCATAACTATGTACAGTAACTACGGACAATAAATTATATATATTATATCTTAATTTCAACACTCTTGTAACTATGTACTAGTAAGCAGTAAATAACTGATAGAAAGACGAACACAACAGGAATATAATATCTAACTTTTGTTCTTCATTTATGTTTAAAAACATAATATTAAAGATCAATTCAATTATCCACATTATGCTTATCTAAATATATAGATATATTATAGTCCATTTATTTATCTTCGTAATGTAGAATAACGCTTTTGGTAAGTATAAGTTAACTTATACTTATACTTTTAAAAACCTTTCCAAATATTAGGCAGGCACGCCTGTAAGAAAAGCGATTACAAATATTGCTCAAAAACTAATTACTCGTAGTTTCAAATACGATTATTTGACTATCAGCTATAGCAGAGGTAATTAATTGACGGACCACAGACACAGTTTTTATAGATTCTGATGGTCGTGTAGGTTATTATAAAATAGTTTTGTTACATTTGTATGATATAATGTTGTATACAAATATTTGTTTTGGTCCATGGAAAATTTAGTAAGCTTCAAAACGGATTTTAAAAATTAGTTGCTGATCCCTGACCTATAAATAATGCTTAATTTTATGTTTTGTTAAATATAATACATATTAATATATGTATACTGCTTTACAATTAATTTATCTAATATATTATATTATTTTATATACTATTATATTATCTATATACGATGTGCCGGCACTCGCGATTATCTGAGGATATTTAGTTAGTTTATATTATAAACTTCATAATAAAGTTGATGTGGTAATTTACACAATTTTATGTAATTTTGTACAAACATGACGCATTAAAAACGTTTGTAATAATCCAAGTTTCACCACATTGGTATTTGACAACGTCACAACAACAGTCTGCAATTTATAGAAAGTGATGGTAATAATTATAAAAGTATAATATTCTTTGTCAGGAATAAAAAAACATTAACTCAAACAAAAATAACGTTGAAGACTATTTATTTTATAGACATTGAGATTTCTTTTTAATTTCTTTGCACCATTATTTTTATTATTTGAATTAAAATGTATTTCCGATATAAAAACTAACATATATTGCTGCTATTGACAACTATATATAATGTATAAGTATACTGTACCTATAGTGTTGAAATACATAATATTCGTTTCTGTGACACAGTTTGTTATTACGAATCAAACCTACTTACGTCGTGTTGTCGTATAACAATTCTCTTCAAAAATTATTAAGCGTACGTTTATCGGAAAATATACTTTACTATAAGATCATACAGAATACACTTATTATGTCCGACGTAAAAATCCGATCGCCGTCTGCTGCTATCGGTTCAGCGATTCTGTTTATTTCAGCCAAACCACTTGTAATTAGTCACTCTGAAAAAGAATGTCTTAAGTTTTCCGGGTGCATCAACACTCAATATTGCACTGACATCTGGTGCGGATGATGCATCGTTGTTTTCGTCATCGACGTTAGGACCCAGCCAAACCGGACGTGGCAATGAGCGAATTAATTGGTCCATCAAGAAAGTTATGGAGTTCAATGCCGAACATTCACGTCATGCTTGATGCAATCGAAACAACCAAGTTGGAATATACTCCGTTGCAAGTTTTGGCTGAAATTGAAAACGGAACAACAGTGGATTGCATGAACACTTGTATAGATACTGCAAT